>NC_056059.1:68754120-69057150 GCF_016772045.2 Ovis aries | reverse complement strand
CTGAGGTTACAGTTCTTCAACTAATGCCCTTTCTGATTTAGGCCTGTGAATACGAACCTCGTAGTAGTGTAAAAATATATTTAATTATTCATGAGTCTGACAAGATCTGCTGTGTTCAATTGATTTGTTGTTTCTAATTCACTGAGTTTCAATCTGAATGTTTGTCTATATTGAACACGGGTTTTAGCCTATAGGCTGTTCATGCAAAGGATGCCTTGCTGACATAGCACTCAGTAATCCAACGATGTTCAATTTTCACCGTGTCAATGGCATTTTCAATCCTGTGGACTTTGCCATCCATTATGCTATACTAATGGCAGAAATTCTGAACTCTATTATGGTATAAAATTTCTGTATTATTTAAGGTTTTGTATTAATGCTTTTACAGTGGAATGTCTGTGAAATTTGAGTCCTAAGTTCTAGCCTTGAGGTTGCTCCTGAACTTGTTTTATGACTTTCCTCAAGTATAATATTTTAAACCTTTATAGGTCAGTTGTGGGCTTCCCAGGTGGCACGGTGGTAAAGAATCTGCCTGCCAATGCAGGAAATGCAAAAGACACGGGTTCAGTCCCTGGGTGGGGAAGATCCTCTGGAGGAGGAAATGGCAACCCACTCCAGTATTCTTACCTGGAGAATCCCATGGACAGAGGAGCTTGGAGGGCTACAGTTCATGGGGTCGCAAAAGAGTGGAATGTGATTGAGCCACTGAGCAGGCACATTCACCCAGGTGTCAGTTACCCTAACTGGCCATAGGTTGGGTGTTTTGTTTTCTTGTCTTCAAGGTGCTCAGCCAGATTAGCACCCCAGCTTCAGTTGTAACATATGGGTAACATGATGGAAATAGGATGCTTGGTATCCTAAGCTTTTTTTTAACTGACCTACAAAAGGCGATTATAATAGGATCCGTCATCCGATGGGTTTGGCGGTGACCAAGGTCATGAATGTAAAGAGCATCATGACTGACAATGGTAAAAAGTCAAAGTGAGCTACCATCATTATCAGGATCTGTTTGGAAATAAGATGTAGGCAGAATAACTTAAGCAGGAATTGATGTCTGGAAATCCATTAAATATCCAGAGCCAAGATGACCCCCAACGAAACTTTGTCTCCGTTGTCTTATTTCCATCCCAGGTCCTAGGGACATTAACAATCAATGGTCTTCAACTACTAAAGAGCATTAACACTAAATAGATAATGGAGGACAGGAAGTGAGCTATTTTCCCAGTATGTTCCTCTTGGTTAGATAAAAGCTATCTTCAATTTCATTAATTTCTCCTCTAATTCGATTTGTCATTAAATATATGGGTTTAAGAACTGTCAGGCGTTTCCCTCGTACAACTTCTCTGTTGAAAGCATAAAACTGCAACTTTGTATGAGAACTGTTTTACACCTTCGGAAATGGGCTCCTCCACTTCACAGAATGTAACTGCTAAGTGGTGTAGATTCGCGCTTTGAGTTAAAAACCACGACTGTGTATGCAGGAAATGTGTATGAGCCAATACAATGACCCTCCAAACCTGAAGAAGCTGGGTGGCCCCGAGTGAAGTAGGTTTTTCTAGAAGACGCGGAAAAGTTTGTTTTTCATTCTTTCCAGGTTCCATCGCTCCCTGGACCATCCCTAGTCCTTATCCAGTACTGAGACTTCCCCTTTGTACCTGCTGCTGTCACCCACTGCCCAAGCGCGCCTCGGCCCACGCTCCCGTCCCCTCCCGGCGCCCTCGACCCGGCAGGCCAAGGGCTCTCGGCACTGCCGTGTCCTGACCCCATTTACTTCGTGGGTCCCCGCTGGTGCCATCTAGCTGGAAACCCAGGGACAAACGAAAAGTTGGACGTAGTCACCCCTGCCCCTTGCCTCCTCCACTCGCCGGAACGTGAAAACGCGGGGCTGCTGCGGGCCGCGCGGCCAGAAAGAACAAGTGAAGACAGAAAGCGGCCGCGAGTCCCCAGCCCGCGCGCTGCGCCTTCCGGCGGCCGACACCCAGCGAGGGCTCGGTCTCGCTTCCCGGGCGGCGCCGCGGGCCGGAGCTGGGCGGAGGAGGCCGCCGGCGCGGACGGGTCCGCCCGGGGGACCGGCTGCAGCTGCGCGAGCCGGGGCCTGGCCGCGCTTTCCAGCCGGTTCGGAGTGAAGCAGGACGCCGAGAGAGAAAAAAGAGGAAAGCCGAGCCGGGGCGGCCGGCGGAGGCGGGAGGAGGAGCCGCGGGGACCCGGGCCGGGTCGGGGCCGGAGCGCGGCGGGAGCGCTCGGGGCGTGCGGGTTGCACGCGGCGCTCGGGCCGCCCCTCCTCCCGGCGCCGCCGGCCGCGGCCCAGGCTCCCTCGCTCCGCCACTCCCCGCCCCTCCGCTCTCCCGCCCGCCTCCCGCCTTCCCCGCCCTCCCCGCCTCCTCTCCTCCCTCCCGGCCTCCCTTCTCCCAGCCAAACTGAAAGCCGGACCCCAGGCCGCCTCCCCGCCGCCGCCGCCGCCGCGCCCGGCCTCCCCGCGAGCGCTCCACCATGGCCGGTCCTGTTTTCCCCTTGTAAAGATGGCGGTGCGGGATCGCTGTAACCTTTAGACTAATGACTGTCCGAAACATCGCCTCCATCTGTAATATGGTGAGTGGTCGCCGCCGCCGCCGCCTCGAGGGTCGAGCCCCAGGCGTGGGGAGGCGAAGAATGGGAAACCCGAGCTGCACGCCCGCCGAGCGGCCGGTGGGGGTGGGGGCGGCGGGGGCCGTGCGGCGCCGCCAGAAGTTCCCGGCCCCCGGGCTGGGCGGGCCGGTCGCGGCCCGGAGAGCTGTCGGGGGAGGGGCCCGGAGCCCCCCGCCCCCTTCTCGGCCCCGAGACCCGGGAGCCCGCCCGCCCGCGCGTCCCTGAGCCGCTGCGCCTCCGCCCTCGGGTTGCGGTGAAGCGTCTTGGGGGGAGGAGGTAGGCCGAACCCGGACGTCCCGGGGGACCAGGTTGGAGAAGCTGGGGTCGCGGGGGACGCCCACCATGTTCTTGCCGAAGATAAAGCCCTGCCGGACACCCTGACCGCCCTTATCTGATTTTTGAGTTCACTCTTTTAAACTGTATTTAAGATTCACTTTGCAGAGGCAGTCGGTGTGTCTGGAGAAATCTGAAATGTGATAGAGCTGTAAAAAAAAGTGCAAAATTGTGGTCAGGGAAGTGAACTTATACCTGGTTTGGGAAAGCACGGTCATTTGTTGTGGATGCCTCAGTTTCCCCATCTGTGAAAGGGGAACAAGGTCATAAGGCAGTGACATTTAAAGGTCCTGAGGATGCAGGCCGTCTGGGGGGCATGGAGGAGGTCTCCAGGGTTATCCTGCCTGTCACTGTAGACCCAAGTGTGGACCGGTGGGTGTGGACGCAGCAAGAGGACATTGCTGGGCTCTGGTGAGGACGGGGCCCACGACATCGTGATCACTTTAACTTGTATTTCTCCCATTGCTTTGCCTTCTGCAGGAACAACCTCCAGCCCTTGGGTCTCAAGGGTGCCTCCTGCTGGTACTTCCACTTGTCAGAGCCTTGGGGACCAAGGCTTGCCCCCTGGAGTGAGGCACTGCCTTCCTGTGCACGATGAGAGGGTGTGTGCTTTGCCTTGGCTGTCCAAGGACCAACCCCCCACCCCACCCCCATCCTGTCTCCCCTTCCTCCAGCTGGATGGAACACATGCTCTTTTAATACCAGTTTGGGGAAACCTCTCAAGCTAGTAACACAGGCCGCTAAAGGGAATCTGAGGAGGCTTGATTGAAAAGCCTGGGAGTAAGGTGATCTGGCTGCCCTTCCCCCATCACCCAGCTTTTCAAATCTTCTGTCCCATATTCTCCTGCAAGATTAACACATGGGAAAGGAGCATTAAGGAGCCATGTGTTACTCAGGGATGGAATCAAGACCCACTGGCGCTGGCTTCAGTTTTCAGCGCTGTTGGACGTGGCTACTGCTGTGGTGGGCAGAGCAAAAGCTGGGCCTTCCCGGGGTGACAGCTGCAAAAATACTGGCTCAGGACCAGTTAGACGTGGTGGGTGGCTCCTGGCCGGTTTCCATTTCCTCTCTTCTCCATGCGGAGACAGGCCCCCTGCTCCCTCCTGTCGAATGGCATTAATGTTGCTTGGTGCAGTGAAAAGGTGATGCCTCTCTTCCCGGTTTCTCTGTCTGCTAAGACCAGCTCCTGAGGGGAACTGTGAAACCAGAGCAACTCTAACACTCTTTCGTGCCTGCTCTGGTGGCTTTGGGCTTACAGGGCAGTGGAGCCGTCGGTGGTGGTGTTCCTGCCCTGCTTGTTTGTGGTGACACCTCTGTACTGAAGCAGGCTGGAAACTTGAGAGCTAGCGTGTGCCAAGATGAAGCCAGCCTCCAGCTTTTTTCCTTTTCTGCCCTCAGTGCAGCTGGGGCTTCTTGGCACACCTGAGCAGAATGTCACAACCTGTTTCCAACAAAACTCAGCTAGAGAGGCAAGCTGCAGGGCAGACGAGAGGAGTGGGCTGTGGAGAATTGACATCTCATGTGAAGTCCTTAAAAAGGCACCAAACTTAGGATCATCACCCAAGTGAGATGAGGAACCAATAATTCACAACTCGGGAGTTGTACATTCCGATATAGACCCTGTGCCTAGAGTAAGGGACATAAAGAGTCTGGGCTCTAAAGTCAGACTTCCTGGGTTCAGGGTTTTGGTTCGAACATATGCTAGTTTTTTGTCCCAGAACCAGTTGCTCTCCTACTTTCCTAATCTACAAGAAGGGGATGATAATGGTTCCTCCTCATGCGACTGTTGTATTAAAGGAGTTACTGAGCCTACTAGGTAGCAAGTACTTACTGAGTATCACGTGTTGCTGATCAGCTTCATCTTTCTCATTATTATGTCATCTTCAGTTGTTTAAAGGACAGTGTCTTCTTGGACCTGATGTAAGCAGCTGCTAAGATAAATGCTAAGATAAATGTTTGTTTATGCAAACCAAGCCCATACAGGGAGACTGGGGTGGGAGTCCTTAATCCCGCCCCCTTATAAAAGGCTGCTCTGGTGCCCTGGTCCCTCCCAGTCTTGCTTCCCACAGAGGAGGCTGGGTGATGAGACTGCTGTCTTTTCACTTGTTCAGACATACAGTTTCATTGGACCTCGCTTAAGATTCTTCACTCAATGATGAATTGTTTCCAGGTAGGTCTTCTGTGGGTCTCTCCTCACCACTTCTTTTCTCTCTGGGGGGCTCTAACTGATCCTTCCCAGTCCCAAACTCCATTGGGACCAAATGGAGTTGTAGTAAGAAGTGACAGTTGACAGTTGCGTCTTTTTTTTTTTTTTAAAAGCAGGTCATCTGGCATATTTTAAACAGGCTGATGTGTGTCACAGAAACAGTGATAGAAGATACATCCTTCTAGGTAAGGCTTGTGCAAACCAGGACCTAGTACTGAGTCTGGATTTGTTTCATCCAGCAGACAAGAAAGGACGCAGCAGAGCAGGAAAAACCTTGTTGCAAATCCTTGTGTGATTGAGAAATAAACACCTTCTCTTTTCCCCACACTTCTTGTGCCAGTTTTAGGTACAGGGGTCGTGGAAAATACTCCCATCCCTCTACTTGTCTTCTACCCCCGAGGTTTTATTGTCCATTGGCAGTTTAATGCGAGTTCCCGTTTGTCTTAATTTCACTTCGTGTGAATTCCTGCCATAGTGATTCTTGATCAGCTTGCTGAGGGCTTGTCACCTTAGCTACACAGCGTGTCTGCTTCAGAGATAGTAAAGCTTGTTTGGCTGGTATGTTGTAATTTTTTAAATGTATTAGCTGCTACCAAGCATGAGGAAATGTCCCTTGTTGATAGTCTTCTGATTTTGGCCAGGCTAATGGGTTTAACTTTTGTAAGTGAAAGGTTTTTGGGGGGTAGATTTTCTATTTGAAAAGCCTGAGGAATTTTCTAAAGAGGAAGCATTTGTTAGTAGAAACCAAATGTGCCCTCTAGAAATGTGACTTGTATGGATGCAGATTGGCCTAAATCATCAAATCTTAATTTCATTTGTGAATAGTGCTGTAAAATATTCCGTGAAAGGAATGCCGTGTGTCAAATAGATTACGTTTTGTGCCTGGAAATGGCCATCTGTTGAGGATCTCTGTGTTAGTGTCGGCACATATTATGTGCAGGTGTGTAATTGATCGAGGTGAGTCGCTGTCCCCAAGGAGCTCAATGGTTTCTTATCTTGTGGGCATAACATTGGTAAAGATGAAACTATCTGAATACAGTGGGTTATCCACATGGATCAAGATTGAGCAAAATCTCAGAAGCAGGACAGTAAACTGGTGATCACAGCAGGATGTTTCTTTAATTTGCATTTGATTCGAGTTTGATTCTTTTATTTTCTATGATTGTAGTCAGAAGAGCTTAGAACTGAAATCTATGCTATTGGGTGTCTCTCCAGCTAAGCTTCAGTCTAATGGTGCCATTGAACAAATTGTTGTGTTTCTTGGGACCGTAGTTTCTTTCTCAACTTGTAGAACTAATGTGTATATACATTTGGTTGTCAGAAACTTCCTTAGTGAGTAGTAGTTCTTAACTACTTTGTTTGAAACTATGTTGAATTTACCAGGTATTACCATTTCAGCATCCATTGAACAACCCCAGGATGTTATTGGGCACCACTGTGAGTGCCAGATTTGAATTCTTTTAAATAGAAGTCACCTTGATGTGAAGGGAAAATAAAATTACTAGACATTTGTAATAAAGCTGGAGGACATTTATAGAGATCATTTTATATTGGAAAGTCAATTACTTATTTGAGGCAGGCATTTTTAGAATAGTTGAAAACATTAAAAAAAATTAAAAATAATATGTAAAACTCAAAATTTGAGAGAAGAGATGACTGTGTTTCTTCCTCTGTTACTCCTTCCCATTGAAAGATAATTGGAGACTCTGAGTTAATGAATCAGCTAGGAGAGGTTAAGGTCATGTGTGAGCATCTACACTGATAATCGTCAGATTTAGAAATTGCAGCCTGAAGTGGGCTGGGTTAATGTTTAAAAAAACATTCTGTTCTTCTGGCCTCTTATGTCTAACATGAAGGAGTTTGTGTTGGGTCAGGACCTGACAATTAGGTCTACAGATTCTTCTCTGTTTTTCTTGGAATCATATGGGAAAACAAAACTGAAAGCCAGTATTTTGTTAGAATTAAATCTTCTCTGGTGGCTCAGACGGTAAAGTGTCTGCCTATAATGCAGGAGACCCAGGTTCAATCCCTGGGTCGGGAAGCTCTCCTGAAGAAGGCAATGGCACCCCACTCCAGTATTCTTACCTGGAAAATCCCATGGATGGAGGAGCCTGGTACGCTATAGTCCATGGGGTCGCAAAGAGTCGGACATGACTGAGTGACTTCACTTTCACTGAAGATTGTGATACCCGCTTCTGGATATCAGCTTCGTGTTTTCCAGTTCACCCAAACAATAAAACCTAGTTATTTTTCAGTAACGTGGAATTTTGGCGTGTTTGGGTAGTAACTGAAAGTTTTTATTCTCTTGAGCAATTAAGAGAAAGCTCCCTAAATTTTTCTAAACAAGAAAGTTCACATGTCTTTTTTCACCCTACACTGGGCCTAGTCTATCTAGTTAGTTTTAATGAATTGAAGTTTTGTGATGGTATTGAATTCTTTGGTATCATCAGAAAGGTATCTCTCGGTGGTTTTATCTCTGGCCTACCCACGGAGCCAGCCCAAAGCAAACCAACTGGAAGAGTTGTAAAAGTTAACTTTGAGTCTAGTTAACTTTTCTGGCCTAAATATTTTAATGCAGTTTCTTATAGTAAACCTTCATTTGTGGTGAAACCCAATGCTCATTTAAGGGTTTGAAAGGCCTTGCTGATCTTTTCAAAGAAAAGGCCACCCAAAAATGAACCAGGAAAAAAGTGTCTTCAGGCAGATAAATTCTATGTCAACACTAAAGGCTGTTTGGAATGTTTCTGTTCTGGGATTGCGGCTTAGGATTTTGGGGGTGTCACAAGTCCTCTACATGGAATTTTACCACAATTCTGAGAATGATTTTTTGCCATGGATAGTTTGAAGAGGGAGAAGGGAACCCTATTGGTTGTTTCAGCTTTCCATTCATAGGTCCAACTTTCCTTCTTCCCATCAAGTTCTGATTCAGCTCTCAGAACCTGCAAATGCTTTCAGGTAGCTCAGACGTGGGACTGTCTTTCTAGGTGGTGATAAATTTCAGGCATGCAGAAAAAATATGGAAACGCATAGAGTGACCACTCAGTGTCTACACCCTGTGAAGAAATAAAATACTTACAAATATGAGTGAGCATTTCCCCATCCCCTTCCTACCAGACAGTGACCGCTGTTCTGAATTTGGTGTTTATCCTGTGTTTCTACACCTTTTCCTGAATATGTAGGTGTTCGTACACTAGATATTGTATTACTTCCTCATGTTTTAAACATGCTTTTGTAATACTGAACAACTTCAAAGTTGCTTTTAAGTTATGATTTTGAGATTTATCAATGCAAGCATGCAATCTAGGTTGTTTTTAACTACTGTACAGTATCCCATCACACAGATGTGTTACATTTATTCATTTTTTGGCTAGTTTTAGAATTTTGTCTGTGTGCCATGACCGTTGGGAGCTTGTGTCCCTGTGCATCTGTTCAGTTTTTCCCTGTGTTGTACGTACCTAGAAGGGAAATCGTGGGTCAAAGGAAGCGGGCATCTTTGACTCGAATACGTGACCTGATTTCTCTTCAAAGCACTTGTACCAATTTACGTTCCAGCTGGCAGGTTTGGGAGTTTCAGTTGCTTCGTGTGCTTGCAGACACTCAAAATTGTTAGACTTAAAGTTTTGCCAGTCTGATGGGCGTGAAATTATATCATTGTGGTTTAAAATGTGCAATTTCTAATTTCCTAATGAGGCCGAACATCTTTTCATTTGTGTGTTGTGCTGTTTTTTAAAATTTTATTTTCAAAAATTGCTTATTGAAATATAGTTGATTTACAGTGTTGTGTTAGTTTCAGTTATACATATGTGTGTATACACACACACACACACACATTATTCCCTTTTGTAGGGATTCCCAGATGGCTCAGTGGTAAAGTTTCCACTGCCGGTGCATGAGATGCGGGTTTAGTCTCTGGGTGGGGCAGATCTCCTGGAGGAGGAAATGGCAATCCACTTCATATTTTTACCAGGAAAATTCCATAGACAAAGGAGGCCGGCAGGCTATAGTCCATGGGGTTACAAAGAGTCAGACAGGACTGAGCAACTGAGCACGCACTCGGCATGCGCACGCACACACACACACACACACACATATTGTTTTCTAGATTATTTTCCATTATAGGTTATTATAAGATACTGAGTATAGTTCCCTGTGCTGTATGCAGTAGGTTCTTGTTGGTGGTCTATTTTATATACAACAGTGTATATACGTTAATCCCAACCTCTTAATTTACCCTCCCCCCAACATGCACACACTCTGTGCTGTGGGTTGGTTTTTTTTTTTTTTGCTGCGTATGTGGGATCTTGGTTTCTTCACCAGGGAGTGAACCCAGACCTCTGGTTGTGGAAGTGCCGAGTCCTAACCCCTGGATCTCCAGCGAAGTCCCTGTACTGGATTGTTTTTAACCCAGGGGCTCCAGAGAGGTTTTCCAGGGCTTGAAAGTCAGGACTGTGGTATTGGTTTCGTTCGCACGTAGGGAAATAGAAAATGAAGGGGAACATGGAGGAGGCCGAAGGAAAAGTCAAGAAAGATGAGGATGGAATGGAAGATACTCAGACCAAGGAGATGTTAACAAGATGTGGAAAACTGGTAGCAAAAGGACTATAGAATGAAGAAGATGGTCCTAAGAGAGGAAATTTGGCATCTCTTACTCTGCTAACCATTTCTGTTTAATTGAGTCTGGCTCTGGGGTCGGGGCCAGCAGCAAGGCTGGACCTGTGGAGCTTTCCTGTTTACCCAGTTGCTTTTTGAAGTTCTTTTATTTAGAAAGGCAGTGTGAAGTTATGTTCTTCCTGAAATACGTTTCTTTGTCCTTCAGGGTTAGATACACTGTGCGGGAAACCAGTTTTCATCAGGATCTGCTTGCATATACTTGTGGAATTATGATCTCGAGCATTTAGAAAACATTCCCTGCACCTTAATTTTCAGAGTATGAAGCATGTCACTTTATGGTGACATAGAGACACATATGTTTTTAAAAATTTGAGCAATAGTAACTTAAAAAAATATACTTGAGTGGTTCTTCAGTGTACAGTTGCACCCATGGGTGCATTCTTTTATTAAAAATTCAGCCTCTGGGTTTCTGCCCTCAGAGATTTTGATTAAGTAGGTCTAAGGCAGGAAACCTGGAATCTGCATTTTAATAAACACTCCCTCTCCTCCTTACTCCCTCTTCCTTGTGTTGCTGGTGAACTGAGGATCACAGTTTGAGAAATGTTGCTTTCCTTAGGTAATACTTACCTTTGCCTCCTGAAAATATATATATAGCTTGTAGAAACTATCTGCCACGTGAAAGATTTTTTTAAAAATCTATATGAAATTATTTAAGGAAGTAATTTAACTTCAAGAGCTGTAGATCATTGCCATTCTATAGATGTATTTCCTGATATTAAACAGAGTTGTATTGCTTCATGTTCTTAGAACAGGGATTCCCAACCCTGACTATATATTACATCCCCTGTGAAGCATTTGAAAGAATTTTAAAGAAATTAAATCACAAAACATTAGCACTCAAAAATGTGTGGGGGGAAAAATGTAATTTAATGTAAATTAGATACCCAAATTCTAACCTTCAGATTTAGCAGACTTAAACTTTAGTTGTATTTGGTTAAGATCTTTTTTCAGATCTACTAAGTACCTTAGAAAAAGCCTCTAACCACCGCTTTCTCTTTCCTCTCCCCTCCTCCTAGAACTAGCCATTTTCCTGAAGATGGTGTGTGTTTGCCATGCATGTCTTTATGCTTCATGTTTATGAATCCATATATGAGCGTGTATAAAATTATGTAGCCTTTTGGAACTATCTCTTTCCACTCAACAATTATATTTGAGAATATACCAACACGTACAGGAGACACAGGAGATGCGAGTTTGATCCCTGGGTTGGAAAAATCCACTGTGGTAGGAAGTGGCAACCCACTCCAGTATTCTTGCCTGGAAAATTCCACAGACAGAGGAACCTGGAAGGCTGCAGTCCACGGGGCCTCAAAGAGTTGGACACCACTGAGCTTTCTATTTGTTTATTCATCCTGAGGGCTCTTTAACAGTATGCTTTATTTAACCATGGTTTACTTGTTCATTCCCTTTTTTAGGGACAGTTGAATAGTTTCCCAGATTTCTGTCTGGAAGCATTGCTGCAGTGAGTGTTCCTGTTCCTGTCTTCTTTGCACACATGCTTGCATTTCTCCAGGATATAGTCCTGGAAGTAGAAACGCTGCTCTTAGGATACGCTTGCCCGCAGCTTTCCTAGATAACTGTCAATTTATTCTCCAAGGTAGGTGTATGAGTTGGAGCTTTTCTGATAAGCAGCATCTAGGGTTTCAGCCTCCGTTTTTGACTGTATAGAGATGTAGGTGGGTCTGGGATGGGATTTAGGCATCTGCTTTTTGTTAAGTGCCACCTTTGATTATGGTGAGCACCCAAGGTTGAAAAACCACTGTGTTCGACTGGCAACCCATGAGGGCAGGAGCTGTGTTTGTTATTCACTGCAGATTTCCCAGCATTCAGCGCAGTGTGGTAGGTGCACAAAAAATAAGTATTGGATAAGTGAATGAAGAGATGCAGTGTGGGAGAATGGAAGGATTGCCTTGCAGTAAAGCAGTGCTCCTCAGAATGTCTTGTCCCCAGAAATTACCTGGGGAGCTTGTTTAAAATGCAGATTCTGATCCAGTATGTCAGGAGCAGGCTGACATTTTGCCTTTCTGGGGCCCTCTCTCGTGACCAGATGATCTTGGTTTGGGGAGCACACTTAAGACCCTAGGAAGAAAATGAAAACAATTTTTTTTCCATACAACTCCAAAGTGGAGCAGTTCGGGTTTGAAATCCTGCTTGGTGACTCTCAGAGCCTGTTTCCCCATCTCTTTACAACACAAAAAGACATGATGGAATACCCTCCTCACAGCTTTTTTTTAGAGAATCAAAGGATATTTCTCTTATGGAAGCATTTTGAACCATGATGCCCTCACACATATTACTTTTCATAATTCTTTTTTAGTGAATTGAACATTTTTTTTAGTTTGATCGAAGCACAGAGCTGTTGGCATTGCAGGACTCAGTGTGATCCTTTAACTGTGCCCTGCCATCTACATTTAGTGGGCATTTGGGGAAAAATAGGATTGGACAAAGAGGTTGGGCAAGAGCAGAGGCAACATTCACTAGATGGTGCAGTTCTGACTGTGGCTGCTGGGGAAGTGGGGTTCCTTCTCACTGTTTCTGGGGTGACAAGGGCTAGAGAGAGGTCACAGGTCTCTCCCAGTTGGCTCTCCAGTTTGTTCGCCAGGTCAGATACTTAAAGTGAGAGAGGGCACGCTCAAAATAATTATCTTGTATTAATTGATCTACTAGATGTATAATCAGAGCTATTCAGGGTCAAACCTTGATAGAAGGTTTCCAGTTGCTTTGGTAATGGGTCCTGCCTCGTCCATCTGAGAGAGGCTGGGTGGTGTGGACGGTGAAGGGCAGATGGAAATGAAATAAATACAAATAAAGTGACATTCAGAACCCGTGTGTATTATGTGCTGGAGTATTCCTAAGATTGGATCCACTTCCTTAGACCCATGATTCTCAAATGTCAGTTTGTTTTCCTTCATGGTTTTCATTATATCTGTGAACCACCTGAACTTATTTATTTAGCAGTTATCCTTAAATCTGTTCAGCTTCTTTTAATTCAGTCTCATTCTGTGCTAAGACATCTGTGAAGTAATGGGTTTGATGAGCTAGTTATATACTTTTTAAATACATATCAAGTATAATTACTAAAGTTAAAAAAAATGTTCGTATTCATGCCACCTAAGATTATTTCTCCTTCTTTGGGCATTCATGGTCTGTGGTTTGGGAGACATTGGCTCAGAGAAGAAGTTCTTTATGATGGTTCGTATAACTGGCTCTTGGAGTAACACTGTTAAACTGGTTTGCAGGTTGTGGGCTGGTGAGCTTCCTCGGGAGACAGGTCAGTGTGTGGATGCGATCTGGTTGGTTGGGTGTGAGAGCTTGCCATGCTCCACCCTCTCACCCACGTGCTTCTCATCCACGGCATGTGGGTCATGAGAGCACCTCCCTCCCTGGGGCATTGTGGGGTGTAAGTGGCATCATTTATGTGCAGTGCTTAGCCCAGAACCTGGCCATTTTATTTTATTGCTGTTTTCCTCTGGTGCCCCCTCCTTCCCACTAGCAAAGGAGTCCACAGGATGTAGTGGAAAGAGCCCTGAACTTGGGATCCAAGGTCCCGAGTTCCAATCCTGATCCTGCCACTTTGTAGCTTTTGTGATGCTGGGCAGGTGAGTTAGGTCTCCCGGTCTGTAAGATGCTAAGAGCCATTCCTCCTGGTGAGTAGCGCTAAAGAAGGAGATGAGCAGACTTGTAAACTCACTGGGGCTTCCAGTCAGAGGCAGGCCTGGGGAGGGGACGTGCATGGAGCGGACAAAAGGAGGAAGAAGCTGTGATTTCCTACTGAGATGTTGGAAGACATGGGGCTGCTGGTGTGTAGCAATGCTTTTATAATCATCAGTCAGGATGCTGTGTTTTCCCTTTCCTAGTAACGAGCGCACGTGATGCAGTAAACGATTTTCAGTCATCTGATAAGCCAACAAACATACCCTTTTGTGTCATCTGGTGTACAGTGAGACATTCTTAACAAAAACACGTGAAGCGGCTAAGCTCACTTTCTTTTTTAAAAGTTTTGAAATAAAGTTTTTGAAAAGGAGTATGAGTTACTGGTAGAAAAAAATTTCAGATTGTACAAAAGGATATACTGTGTTGCAATTATATCCACCCTCCGATTCTTGTCTGTGGCATTCATCAGTATTTGCCATTTCTTCCTCTTATATTCAGTGATGTCTTCTTATGCATATACAAGCAAGTATGTTTTTGTTTCTCTCCTAGTTTTTAAAAACACAAATAGTGCTTGTAGCATATACTGAACAGTCTGGACCTGCCCTTTGCTTTTTGTATCTTGGACTTGGGTCTGTGCCACTATGTGAAGAGCATCCTCATTCTCTTTTTATGGCTGCAGAGTATTCAGTTGCCCGAACGTATTGAATTCACTTAACCAGCCCCCACTGATGGGCATGGAGGTAGTTTTCCATGCCCTTTTTTTTTTTTTTTTTTTTACAAACAAGGCTGCAGGGAACAACTTTGTCCCTACATCATTTTGCGTATACGGGGGTGTATCTGTCAGCTGACTTCCTTGCAATAGGTCTGCATTTGTAACTTTGATGAGTTTTGCCAAATTGCCCTCTACTATCAATGGGTGCGACTGTTGCTGCCCCAGCCTTGCCAAAGTAGGGTGCGATCCAAAAGCCTTTTGATCTGTGCCAATAGGGGGAAAATGGTGTCTTAGTATATTTTTAGTTTGCATCTCTCATATTAAGAGTGAGCTTGAGCAGCTATTCACACATTTCAGAAAACAAGCTCAATTTCATTCAGCTGTTTTGCTGTTGGCAATTATTTTCAAAGTCTGTAGGGAAGGACCAAGTTTTATTTTTATTTTCAATCTGTCACAGACTGATACTTTTGTAAACTACAATAAAAAATTAATTGCAAAATGGAATAAAAGCCCCAAAGATACATAAAACACCAGCTCTAGGGTTTTTTTTGTTTTTTGTTTTTTTTTGTCGTTGTTGTTGTTACTAAACTCAACAGATAGGAAATTACTCTGTGCATTCATTATACATGTTTTCAGTTTCTGAACTTTGCTCCTGGCAGAGGGTTAATAACACTTTGAGTAATACTGCTGGGAAGACCTCCTTGTTCC
Source organism: Ovis aries (assembly GCF_016772045.2). Lineage (NCBI taxonomy): Eukaryota > Metazoa > Chordata > Mammalia > Artiodactyla > Bovidae > Ovis > Ovis aries. The sequence continues at coordinate 69,042,241 of NC_056059.1, read as the reverse complement.
CTCTGCTTTCTCTCATTGCAACACTGTCTGGAAATGGGGGAGGAGTCCACAGAATTTTACATTTTATGTTTCATAATGAGTACATTACAGGGTGTTTCCAGTGCACTTGACTAAAATATCTCTGAGAGGGCAATACTGATCCAAGGGCAGGGATTCCCTGCTGTCAGGTGGGGGTACTGGGTTTTAATGACCTTGAGCTTGTGCTAGAGAGAGTGAGGGAAGTACTTGAGGTCACCCTGTTAATTAAATTTGCAGAGTTGGCCTCTTTGACCAGGATTCCTGTGCCACCTGATGGCCAAGGAGGCAACTTGGTGCCTTTGCAGAACTTTGGATTGAGAATGAGGTTCTTGCACAATTCTGAAAGACGCATGTACCCCACTGTTCATTGCAGCAGTATTTACAACAGCCAGAACATGGAAGCAACCTAGATGTCCATCGACAGATGAATAAGTTGTACATATATACAGTGGAATATTACTCCGTAAAAAGGGATGAATTTGAGTTGGTCTTAGTCAGGTGGGTGAATCTAGAGCCTGTTTTACAGAGTGAAGTAAGTCAGAAAGAGAAAAACGTAGATTTTATATTAATGCATATATAGGAATCTAGGAAAGCTACTGATGACCCTAATTGCAGGGCAGCGATAGAGATGCAGACAGGGAACAGGCTAGTGGGTACAGCTGGGGAAGGACAGGGTGGATGGACTGAGGGAGGGGCATGGAAACATACCCTTTACCGTATGTAAAACAGTGGGAATTTGCTGTATGTCTTGGGGACCTCGATCCATGCTCTGTGACAACCTAGAGGGGTGGAGGATGGGAAGGATGTCCAAGAAGGAGGGGACATATGTATACCTATGGCTGATTCGTGTTGATGTATGGCAGAAACCAGTACGACATTGTAAAGCAGTTATCCTCCAATTAAAATAAATAAATTAAAAATAATAATACAGCGAAGAAAAGAATGAGGTTCTTGCTTCTAACTCACTGAATTCAGGGACTGGATAGATACTTTCTCTTTCCCGTTCTGCTGGAAGACAGACCCAGTCCCAGTTTCCTCCTTTTGAGCTGAAGTTTTGCCTCTGCCTGAGGACTTTGTTGTGCTGTCTCTAGCCACGAGGAGAATTGTTTCACAGGTGGGAATCTCCCGCTGCTCTTTACTGTCCTTCCTATGACGACTTGGGATCATTATGTATCCCAGGGTCATTGTCTTCAATTACAGGCATTTTTGCCTCTGTGTTATGGTCATTAAGTGAAGTCACTGAGGTTTTTTCCAGCATTGTTTCTCCCTCCCCAGAAAGGCATGGAAATGATATGCTCTCCTGGTGTAGAATGAAAATGCCCGTCACTGCCTTTTTGTGAATGCCTTTTTCCTTGTGGGAGTCTGGAGGGAGGTGCAGGAGTGCTGTTGAACTGGGAGTTGGCATTGTGATGGTAAATAAGATGGTGGGTTTGCAGCTGACCTCCGCCTCATACTAACACTTGACCTTGGCAATTTACTGAACCTCCGTTAACTTCATTTCCCTTACCGATGAAATGGAGGTGGTGAGTCCGAGTGAGTGCCTCGTCTGGAGGGAGAGTGTCGGTATTGCTCTGTGGGACCAGGTGACGTGTCTGTTCTCTGAGGAGGATGGATGGCACCCGAACTCCTCTGGGTACAGTGCACTGGTGGTTAGGTGATGTGTGAGGGCCAGCAGCCAAGGAGGACACAGTCAGAACCAGTCGTGGCCCTCTGCCCAGACCCTCCATCTGCAGCTAAGGAATTACTCAGAGTCTGAATGGGTAGATCATTTTCCCTGCCTTGTGGTCAGAAGCTCAAGCTCTGGAGCTGAGTGGTCTGGGGTTGAGTCCTGGCTCTGCCGTTACTGGCGGAGTGGAAGGGGACAATAAGTGGACTGGTTTTGGCTGGTTGACAGTGGAGTTGATCAGTACAGAGATGTGAAATTCTCTGAACCACAAGCGGCACATACTGCTTATTACCCACCAAGTTGATTCAGTCAGCAGCTTTAGTACGTGCCTTTTGCATGTCAAGTGTTCTGTAGGGTCCTGGTAGACCAATCAGACACAGTCCTGTCCTCATAGAGTTTATGGTCCAGTGTAGGACTTGGCAGGGCTGTTGGTAAAGGGCTTGTGGGCCCTTTAGGCTTTATGGGCCATGTGTCTCTGTCGCAGCTACGCAACTCTGCTGTCATATTGTGAAAATAGCTACGATAAGTAAATGAGTGATCACAGCTGTGTTCCAATAAAACTTTATTTACAAAAACAGTTAGTGGGCCACATCTGGCCCAGGGACTGTCATTTGCCAAATCTGTGGTCCAGTGGGAAGACAGATATTAAAGACATCAGCCCCAAGTAAATGTATTATTACAGATTGTAATTAGTTGCATGAAGAGTGACCCAGGATTCTGTGAGAGGGAAGGGTCAGAGAAGATAGCTTTGAAGAAGTGATGTTAAAGCCAAATGCTAAGGAGGAGGTGGTGGGAGTTGGGGGAGAGGGGACAGCATTGAGGGGCCAGAGAAGTGGCTGCACTAGTTCCTGAGCCAAGAGGCACAGAATTGCAATCTGCATTTCTGTCTCTATAGAGGCACGACAGAGGCTTTGCCACTTCCTTTGGCTAAGAAAAACAATGACAGTTTTTCCCCTGATACATAATTCACACCATTTCTCCCCACTTACCCATCCCAGATAGTCCCAGTACTGAGAGATGAGTTGTATTAATATATTAACATATTTTATTCTGAACACTTCTGGTGGGTCTTTTCTCTCTGGCTTCCTTTTCTTTTTTTAATTGTCAATATCTATCCATGTTAGGGAAGTAAGAATGCACATTATTCCATTGTTAGATTTCTACTTTTTGATCTTGTTTTTGCTTTCTCCTATTTTAAACAGTAATATTTTCTTTTAGTGTTATATTTGGCTGGATAAAAATTCACAGCCTGAAACTATTTTGGAAAAAAAAAATTATCTCTTGATTATATCTCAGGTTTCTCCTGATTTTCAACCTCAATTTTATATATTCTTTAAACTGTTTGCAGTATTCTGTGGTGATTTTACAGAGAAGGACACCTGTGTTCCTCATTCTAGAATATTTGGAGTGGTGCCTCAGAGGTAGGGGTTTAGATCTGTTAACTGTGACCTCTTCTCTTTCCTCCGTTTTTTATTCTTACGGTTCCGGGGCTCTGAGGGGACCCTATGACCTTGAGAGTCAGTGTGGTATAGTGCTTGGGAGCCTACACTCTGGAGCCAGATGGTGTGAATTAAAACCTAATCTCAGTATTTATTATCTGTGTGAAATTGGATGAAGTTTTTTACTCCCTCTGTACCTCAATTTTCTTATCTTTAAAATGGAAACAGTAATGATATCCACCTCATAGAGTTATTGTGAAGATTAAAATGAATAAAATATACCTTAAGTCCTCAGAGCAGTGACTGGACACTGTTATTTTTTGTGTTATCTGTTATTATTATTAATTATGTTTGGAAGACAGTGACTGTAATCCCTCCTTAACCATCCTTGAATTCTGGCAGTTGGCTCCTGACTCATCCTGAGAGCTTGAGTTGCATCACTTTATTTATTTATTTTTATTTCTCGTTTGTAATTTTAATCGGAGTATTGCTATTCATTTTTAAGTCCTTCCTTGTAAGCACCAAATTTTAATATCTATGTCAGTTTTGATGTGTGGGGGGAAGAAGCTTCATCAAAAACTTCCTTCCAGAAGAAAACAAAACATTTCATTTTGGCTTCACTTTCTCCTTAAGGCTCTATGAAAGACCTTTTGTCATCAGAAGTCTGGGACTTTTAGTCCTTTTGAGAATTTGTCCCCAAAATACTTTTGTACTTCGAAACACGCTTGTTAAGTAAGTGAAGTGAAGTTGCTCGGTCATGTCCGACTCTTTGCGACCCATGAACTGTAGCCCACCATGCTCCTCCGTCCATGGAATTCTCCAGGCAAGAATACTGGAGTGGGTTGCCATTTCCTTCTCCAGGGGATCATCCCGACCCAGGGATCGAACCCAGGTCTCCCGCATTGCAGGCAGACGCTTTAACCTCTGCGCCACCAGGGACTGCTTGTTAAGTAAAATAGCCCTTTTTTGAATGTCGACTTTAAAAGGTCGTTTTAGCAACAACATTCACCTCTCCTGTCATGTATTTTAATTCATGGTTTATAGTCAGCGACTTACTCTCTGTGTACTTAGAATTCTTACGTGTTATTTGGGGCCTTTCTATACTTTGTACAACCTTGAAAGAGATCCTGCATGCCTTAGGATGCAGAAGAGTAGGCTGCCTTGGGGTGATCTTGAGCAAGTAGGTTTATGTTTATGATCTTAGTGTTGGTTTTTTTGATCTGTATAATGGTCTAGCTGATCTTCAAGGCCCCTTCCTGGTTTCTTTTTCCGGTTTAGGCCCCTGCATAATATACAATGTTCTTTTTTTTTTAAGTTTTATTTGGCTGCTTCTGGTCTTCATTGTGGCATGCGGGATCTTAGCTACAGCTTGAGGGATCTAGTTCTCCCGACCAGGGATGGAACCTGGGCCCCCTGCATTGGGAGTGCAGAATCTTAGCCACTGGACCAACAAGGGAAATCCTTCATGGACTTTTCTACATCTTGCAGTGCCATTGTTCTGATTACATCCTCCTGGGCAAGAATCTGCCTTCATCCCCTCTCCCCTGAGGGAAGGCATTCTAACTTGTTTTCCTATAAGCTGCTTTTAAAATTGCTTTAGAAGAACTGTTTTTCTTTATACATCTCATACGTTTATGATTCATTCTTCCCGAGTTGTTGTTGTTGCTTCTGTGTTTTTGTCGCACCCCTTGGCAGCCACACAACTGCCTTCAGACATGCTGTGAAGAGCTAGCATTACAGTCTTCTTGTTGGAACTTGTCCCAGCCCAGATTCTATTTTTAATAAACTGCGGTGCATTGTTCTCAAAGGTTACCACGTTTCTTACCGATGTAAATGAAAACTCTGTCTTATACCCGCAGACCCTGTGATTTACTGCTGTGGATCAGTTTTTCGTTCAGTATCTGGTCCGTTATTCTCAGTGGCCCGTTTGCCTTTTGTGTCATTACGCTGGGTGCCGCTGATCAAAGGGCAGGCTTGGGTTTACAGTGCATCTTGCCATTTACTTAGTGCTGATAACGTCCCTTGTTTTGCCTGATTTCCTCTGCCACCCTGAGCCACAGGCAGGCTGAATATGAGCAGCCCCACTTCCAACCCGAAACAAAGGCCAAGAGAGAGGACATGCCCGAAATCAAAAGGAAGTTCATACTGGGGGGAGCAATGGCCAAACACAGCTGTGAGGTGTGTGCTGTGGGCTTTCGATGACTGGTCTGCAGGATATTAGTTTGCTAACTTACATTACATTTTTTTCATGACAAAGATAATATGTGCTCATAGTTAAAAATTGGAACAGTTGAAAAAACAAAAAGCCCCTTGGTGGGCTTGTCATCTGCAAGCCCTTCTCCTAGAGACTGGTTCAGTCCAGTCTCTCAGTCATGTCTGACTCTGTGACCCCATGAATCGCAGCACACCAGGCCTCCCCGTCCATCACCAACTCCCGGAGTTTACCCATACTCATGTCCATCGAGTCTGTGATGCCATCCAGCCATCTCATCCTCTGTCATCCGCTTCTCCTCATGCCCCAGTCCCTCCCAGCATCAGGGTCTTTTCCAGTGAATCAACTCTTCGCATGAGGTGGCTGAAGTATTGGAGATTCAGCTTCAGCATCAGTCCTTCCAATGAACACCCAGGACTGATCTCCTTTAGGATGGACTGGTTGGATCTCCTTGCAGTCCAAGGGACTCTCAAGAATCTTCTCCAACACCACAGTTCAAAAGCATCAATTCTTCGGCGCTCAGCTTTCTTCACAGTCCAACTCTCACATCCACACATGACCACTGGAAAAACCATAGCCTCGACTAGATGGACCTTTTTTGGCAAAGTAATGTCTCTGCTTTTTAATATGCTATCTAGTTTGGTCATAACTTTCCTTCCAAGGAGTAAGCGTCTTTTAATTTCATGGCTGCAATTGCCATCTGCAGTGATTTTGGAGCCCCCAAAAATAAAGTCTGACACTATTTCCCACTGTTTCCCCATCTATTTCCCATGAAGTGATGGGACCAGATGCCATGATCTTAGTTTTCTGAATGTTGAGCTTGAAGCCAACTTTTTCGCTCTCCTCTTTCACTTTTATCAAGAGGCTTTTGAGTTCCTCTTCACTTTCTGCCATAAGGGTGGTGTCATCTGTATATCTGAGGTTGTTGATATTTCTCTTGGCAATCATTCCAGCTTGTGCTTCTTCTAGCCCAGCGTTTCTCATGATGTACTCTGCATATAAGTTAAATAAGCGCAGTGACAATATACAGCCTTGACGTACTTTTCCTATTTGGAACCAGTCTGTTGTTGAATGTCCATAACTGTTGCTTCCTGACCTGCATACAGGTTTCTCAAGAGGCAGGTCAGGTGGTCTGGTATTCCCATCTCTTTCAGAATTTTCCACAGTTGATCGTGATCCACACAGTCAAAGGCTTTGGTATAGTCCATAAAGCAGAAATAGATGTTTTTCTGGAACTCTGTTGCTTTTTTGATGATCCAGACACTGGTGACAAGTGTTAATAATTTCTCAAGTATTCTTTCTGGAATTTCCATTAAAGCATAGATGTTGAAGGCAGGCTTTGGCCGCTCTGTCCCTTTGTGTCCCTCAGGTATATAGTTGTGCTGTGGACCAAGAGGGCTCAGTGTCTGCTGCTTGGATGGAGGACATTTCCAGTAATTGTTCTGTACACACATTGGCTCAGTCACATGTTTTTACTTATTGTTGTATCTCGGACAAATTTTCACAGCCATACCTGTGGAGTAGGTTCTGTCTTATTTATTACTGTAATTATTTAACCAGTGAAATTATTTCTTGGAGAAGGAAATGGCTACCTACTCCAGTATTCTTTCTTGAAGAATTCCCTAGACAGAGGAGCCTGGCAGGCTACAGTCCATGGAGTCACAAATAGTCGGACACGACTGAATGACTAACGCTAAATTATTTCTCACTTTTTTCAGTTAAAACCTTGCCAGGGAGGACCATTGCATGCTGACTGTTATTTCAGTATCCTTTTTCCATTTCTAATTTTGGTGGCTCATCGCTGCTCAGGAGCACGTTTGCCAAGTTCCCCTGGCAGCTAGGTGTGGCCGCGTGGCTGGGAGATGTTCTGGCCCTCAAGAGCATGAGAAAAAGCGATGTGTGTGACTCTCAGGGACTTTTTTGGAAGGGAAGGAGAAATCTCTCTCCTTCTTGTCTGTTTGCCCCTCGCACAGGTTCGATGATAGGGGGCTGGAGTGGCCACGTTGGTTCCTAAGATAGACTCTTGAGGATGACAAAGCAACAGGTTAAAAGGAGCCTGTGTCCCTGGCCCTGCAGAGCTGCTGTTTCAGACCTGCACCGCTTCCTCCCTGTGAACACTTACATGAAAGAGAGAAACAAACTTCCATCTTGTTTTAAGCCAGGCCTGGATCATTTGGGGCCTGGATACAGGCTCTGTATCTTTTCTACCTGTGTGAGTATAGACGTGGAACAGATTGCAGGGCTGAAGGACATGCTCATGTAAAGGTTTGATTTACACTGTCTAATTGAGATTTGAGTGTCTGTCATCATCATCTCATGAAACATTCCCCATGATGTCTATGTCCTTTTATTGTACAGAGATCTGCATTTAACATAGAGAACTCTGAAATCTGTTAAGGTTGCACAAAAATTCATGTTACCAGTGGAAGATGCTAGCATGTGAAGTAAGAGTTTGGTTCCAAGGGTCAATATTAGTAACATTCTGTATCCATAGGAAGGAGTTCCTAGGATGTGTGTTTATAAAAGGGCAGGGAGAACGGGGAAGTGGTTGCGGGTACCACTTAGGGAACCTCACTGAACAATAGATCTGGAGAGTGCACACACCAATGTGTGGACCCATGTCCAAATGATCATGGATATGGAAGCAATTCACACACCCCTGACCATTCCCATCCACGCATCCATCCAACCATCCATCCAGCCACTTATTCATCCATCCATCCATTCATTTACCCACCCAGCAGGACTGGGCCTGCCCTCTGCTAGTCACTTAGTACTGTACTTGCAGGATTAAGTAGGTTAAACGTAGTCTCTGCTACCATGGGACATGCAGTCTAGGGGTTGGACAGATATTAATGTTCATGCAAATGACAACTGGCATAAATACTGTAAGGGAAGACAGTATGCTATGAGTGGAGGGTGGAGGTTGTTGGGGAGGGGGGTATGTCAATTTTGTGTTGCTACAGTAAAATAGTACCACAGATTTAGCAGCTTTTTTTATTTGGCCATGCTGTGTGGAATGTGGGATCTGAATTCCCCAACCAGGGATCCAGCCAGGGCCCCCTGCAGTGGAAGCACAGAGTCTTGATGACTGGGCCACCAGGGCAGTCCCTTAGCAGCTAAAAACGACAGGAGTTTATTCTCTTGGAGCTCTGGAGGTCACAAGTCCTAAAACCAAGGTGTTGGCAGGGCTGCACAGCTTCCAGAGGCTCTGGGAGAGCTCTTTCCATTGTCTAGGGCCTATGTGCATTCCTTGGCTCAGGGTGCCGTGCATCCTCAAGGCCAGCAGCAGCGTAGCATCTTCAGGGCTCTCTCAGCCCTGCACGTGTCATCATGCCTTCTCGCTGACTGTGATACTCTTGCCTCCTCATGAGGACCCTTGAGGACACTGGGCCCACTCAGACCATCCAGGATAATTCCCCCATCTCAAGCTTCTTAACTCAGTCATATCTGCAGAGTCCCTTTTGCCACACTGGGTCAACGTTACTGCGAGCGCTTTTCTCTGGTTGCGGTGCATGGGCTTCTCATTGCGGCGGCTTCACTGGTTGCGGAGCACAGGCTCCAGGGTGCGCGGGCTTCTGCGGTTGTGGCACGTGCATTCCGTAGTTGCAGCTGCCAGGCTCTGGAGCACAGGCTCAGTAGTTGTGGCACACGAGCTTATTGGGTTTTGGGATCTTACCAGACCACGGATTCTTTACCAGTGAGCCGCCAGGGACACCCCAGATTTGTATTTAAAAGAACAGTTTTGCTGCCACGTTGGCAGTGGGGTTAAGGCCAGCAAGGTGGATGCTGGATGCCATTTAGGAGGCTGTTTAAATTCAGATGAGAAATGGTGGTGGCTTGGTCTCACTGGTGGCTGGAGGTTAAAGAGAAGCGAGAGGACTTGAGAGACTTAAGGAGAGGGAATCAGTCAGTACACTGTGATGAATGAGTGCTGAGTGGGGGACGGGATGTTGGGGCTGGCCCTGAGGTTTGTAGAAGGAGCTGGGAGGAAGGTAGCATCGTCATGGACTAAGTGGGGAAACACCAGGAAAAGATTGGAATTGGGGGGAAGGAGAAGTGAAAGCTAGGGCTTGGGGTGGAATGATTTTGAGGGTCTGTGAGACAAGCAAGTGGAAACGTGTATTCGTCCTACCTGAATGAGCTCAGAAGTGAGCTTCCAGGGATGAAGGTGGTGAAGAGGTGGAGGTGTTTGGCACATAGCTGCTGATTAAAGCCTGGTTATTATCTGGACCCTCCACAGAGAGGCATGAAGGGAGGGAGGAAGACCTCAGACAGTGGCTGGGGAAAGCTAGCAGCTGTGTGCACCATCCAGAGTTGACTGTGTGTGGAGTGCATCAAGAGTGGCATCCAGAAGGGGCTATTTTGAGGAGAGATGGCAAGGAGAGAAAACAGAGACAGGTCTCAACACGTATTGTGGAAAACTTCAAACACAGTGTATTTGTTTCCTCTTGCTGCTGTAACAAGTTACCATGACCTTAAGTGGCTTAAACAGTACAAATTTATTATCTTATAGCCTCAAGGTCAGAAGTCTGAGCTGAGTTTCCCTGAGCCAAAATGAAGGCAGTACAGTGCTGTGTTCTTCCTGGAAGTTCTAGTGGAAACTACTTCCTCGTCTTTTAAGCTTCTAGAGGCTGCTTGGTTCTTTGGCTCCTGGCCCCTTCCTCCACCTACAGTCAGCAAAGGCATGACTTACATATCATATCACTCTCATTGGTTGTCCTGCTCTGTCTCCCCCTTTTAAGGATGCTTGTGATTACATTGTGCTCAACTGGATAGTCCAGGACAATGCCCCTATTTTTGGTCAACTGATTAGCAAATCAGTTCTTCTGCAATCTAAGTTTCCCTCTGCCATGTAAGGTGATGTCATCCCAAGTTTTGGGAGTCATCACAAGTTTTGCCCATGTCATCACAAGAGGACATGGGCATCTTTGGGAGACCATTACCCTGTCCATAATATCTGTAAAAGTATAAACGAGATGGTATAACAAGCCCCACGTACCCACGCTCAGCTTCAACAGCTGAGTTTTATCCCCACCTCCCACTTCACCCCACTGGATTATTTGAAACAACTCTTAGAAATCATCTGATTCATTTGTAAATGTTTCAGAATAGATAGTTGTTTAAAGTAGTTTAGCTGTGAAGATAAGGTGAGAAAGGATGGGGACTGGGGAGATGTGGGAAGATGTGTGTATATATTTTCACATGAGAGACACGTAGGCATGTTCAGTTCAGCAGGGCAGGATCTAATAGTGCAGGAGCGATTGACCTTGGACGAGAGCGAGATCTCCGTCATTGACAGGGAGGCATGTAGGTTTGAAGGGTTCAATTCAGTCCAGTCTCTCAGTTGTGTCCGACCCTTTGTGACCCCATGAACTGCAGCATGCCAGGCCTCTCTGTCCATCACCAACTCTCGGAATTCACTCAAACCCATGGCCATTGAGTCGGTGATGCCATCCAACCATCTCATCCTCTGTCGTCCCCTTCTCCTCCTGCCCTCAATCTTTCCCAGCATCAGGGTCTTTTCAAATGAGTCAGCTCTTCGCATCAGGTGGCCAAAGTATTGGAGTTTCAGCTTCAACATCAGTCCTTCCAGTGAACACCCAGGACTGATCTCCTTTAGGATGGACTGATTGGATCTCCTTGCAGTCCAAGGGACTCTCAAGAGTCTTCTCCAACACCACAAAAGCATCAGTTCTTCGGCACTGAGCTTTCTTTATAGTCCAACTCTCACATCCGTACATGACCACTGGAAAAACCATAACCTTGACTAGACAGACCTTTGTTGACAAAGTAATGTCTCTGCTTTTTAATATGCTGTCTAGGTTGGTCATAACTTTCCTCCCAAGGTGTAAGCGTCTTTTAATTTCATGGCTGCAGTCGCCACCTGCAGTGATTTTTGGAGCCCCCAAAAATAAAATCAGCCACTATTTCCACTGTTTCCCCATCTATTTCCCATGAAGTGATGGGACCAGATGCCATGATCTTCGTTTTCTGAATGTTGAGGCTTAAGCCAACTTTTTCACTCTCTTCTTCACTTTCTGCCATAAGGGTGGTGTCATCTGCATATCGGAGGTTATTGATATTTCTCCCAGCAATCTTGATTCCAGCTTGTGCTTCTTCCAGTCCAGCGTTTCTCATGATGTACTCTGCATATAAGTTAAATAAGCAGGGTGACAATATACAGCCTTGACGTACTCTTTTTCCTATTTGGAATCAATCTGTTGTTCTATGTCCAGTTCTAACTGTTGCTTCCTGACCTGCATATAGGTTTCTCAAGAGGCAGATCAGGTGGTCTGGTATTCCCTTCTCTTTCAGAATTTTCCACAGTTGATTGTGATCTACACAGTCAAAGGCTTTGGCATAGTCAATAAGGCAGAAATAGATGTTTTTCTGGGAATGTGTAATTAAAGATCCTCTCTGCTCATTTTATTTTGTTATTTTTGCTGTTGAGTGGGAGGCCAGTGAGAGGGGCAAAGGAATGTAAGAGTTTTGAGGAACTTGGAGAAGGCTGGAAATAGTCACTGTGGAGTGGAGAATGAGCATGTTAGAAAACGCTATTGGAATGTGGGCATGTTGAGAGCTGCCTGAATTTGTTGAGTTCAATCGAGTGCAGTCAGCTTGGGAGTGTGACTTCTCCCCTCTAATGTTGCTCATCTGTCTGGGTTTAGAGAAGGTGGATAGTTTGGTCCCCTCTGGGTTGACTTTTTGCCAAGTAGTGTAAGCAAAGGATGGCAGGGTGGCGGGGGATGGGGGGGTCCTGTTTATGAGAGCCATTGAAATCGTGATCCATGGACTCTAAGCTGGATGAGAAAGGAGAGGAGTGAGGGGTTCCAGCCAGTCTCTGTGTGGCTGTAATGGGATGAGCCGGCAGGCAGAGCCCAGCCTACGTGGGTTTAGGTGGTGACCAGATCCAGGTTGTGTCTTTGGGAGTGGGTAGCTGGAGTGGAGTGGAATAAAAGGTAGCTGCAAAAGAGGACACCAACACAGAGAGCAGATGTGGGAGGCTGCTGCCACGTGGATCCTGAAACCACCCAGCATGATTGCAGGAGATGGGTTGTCAAGGTAGGTCTCCAGGGGATGGGGAGTTAGGCAAGATGAGGAGAAAGGAAGGGGTTTGTACAGTGCCGGGAGGCATGGGCTGCAGGGGGCAGATTTTTAAAAATTATGTATTTATTTCCACAGGCTTTCTCTCGTTGCAGCGAGCAGGGGCTACTCTCGAGTTGCGGTGCAGGGGCTTCTCATTGCGGTGGCTTCTCTTGTTGCAGAGCGTGGGTTCTGGGACATGTGGGCTTCAGCAGTTGCAGCACGTGGGCTCAGAAGTTGTGGCACATGGGCTCTAGGGTGCACGGACTCAGTAGTTGCGGGCACAGGCTTAGTTGCTCCATGGCACGTGGGATCTTCGTGGATCAGAGATTGAACTCATGCCCCCACTATTGGCAGGCAGATTCTTAACCAGTGGGCCACCAGGGAAGTCTGAGGGTAGCTGTTCTGACAAAAGGGTGACATTGCAGTGATCTGGAAGCAGCCCAGGGTATCAGACCTCCCTTTTGAGCCTTTCAGACCTCCTGGGAGAGGTTGAGCAGGCCTGACCTGAGGCGTGGCCAGGAAGTGTGGATCTCAGGTTTCATGAAGACCCCTTTAGCTCCCTTCCCTCTTCCTGAGCTGTGCTGTGGTACCTCCTCCCCCGCTGCCTCTTGTCCAGGGTATCCTTTCAAGCACCACCGTCCCCCATCCCCTGCTGCCAGTCACTGTAGTCAGCCTGAGTCACAACCAGCACTGCCCCCTCTACCCCCATCGGCTCCCTCTTTGGTGGGAAAGTATTAAGATATATAGAAAAAAGCAGACTCCATTCAGGAATTCCCAAATAGCAGAAGTTAAGGATTGGATAAATGGCTGCCTCATAAAGAAAGATTTAATGAGATCTGTCTCCATGTGCTCTACTTTTATATCTGACATTCCTCCTGGGCACTAAGCCATATTTCCTAACGTTGCTTTAGAAATGGCCGTGGGTATATTTAATACACATTATTTACATCAATTTATGATTGAGATGTAGCTTTATTGGAAAATATTCGTGATTTTTTTTCAATGCCATGAAATCCTGCTTTAATGAAGTATTATTTTATGAATTCAGCCTGTATATGGAGTCACATCATTATGAAGGCAACGAACCGCTCCCTACCCCCCAACCGGACCCCCCACCATTAAAAGATAGTGAAACTGTTGTGCACACAAATGGCCACTGAATGTAAAGTCTCTGGTGATGGGTAAAGGACTTTAGATTGGCGGAACAGTATAATGGACCTAGAAGACAAGTGGAAACAAAGGATAAATAAGGGGATGGAATGTACTATTTCTGCTGAGGTTCTGTTTGCTCAGAATTGAGTTGTTCTGCATTTAATGTTTGCTTGTTGACACATGACCATCTTGACAGGTTCTTAGCCTGCCTTTTGGCCATTTCTTTCTGTGATAGGAGATTCTAATTATACGAATCCAGAATAAGTAGCAGCAGCAGATTTATTTTTTATAAAGCCTAACAGTCTCTTTTTAAAATGCCTGTCTCCCAGATCTTTGAGAATCTGTGAGCTATAGGTCTTCTGTGATGGCCCGAGGATTTGAGGAGCATAGAATGATGTAGAGCTGTAGGTAACCGTGGGGCCTGGTCCTCCCCACCGCCAGATTACTCACTTGGTTGGACTGAACTTTGGTCACTTTTCTTAATCCCAGTATCCAGGCCTCGGGAGAAAATGATCATCAGTGAGGCATTGCCAATGACCTCTTGGCCCTTAGCAGGGCTCAGGAAATGGTTTTATTCAGTAGGATTGCTCTGCATAGTATTTGGTTAAGGCTGTGAAATCCCAAGTCTGACTCCAGGGTTCAAGTCTAAGCTCTGCCACTTATTGACTGTGGTTCTTGGACAGATTCTCAACCATTCGAAGCCTTGAGTTCCTAACTGTTAAATGGGGATTATAATAGTAAGTACTTACCTGATGCTGAAGCTCCAATACGTTGGCCACCTGATGCGAGGAGCTGACTCATTGGATCCTGGGAAGACCTGATGCTGGGAAAGACTGAAGGCGGGAGGAGAAGGGGTGGTAGAGGATGAGATGGTTGGATAGCATCACTAACTCAGTGGACATGAGTGTGAGCCAACTGCAGGAGAGTGAAGGAGACTTGTATGCTACAGTCTATGGGGTTGCAAAGAGTTGGACATGACTGAGCGACTGAACAATAACAGTTTACCTACTGGGAATGTTGTGAGAATCAATAGTGCAGTTCCTGGCACACAGTGGGAGTATCCAGTAACTTACTATCCTCAGGCTGGAGTGTTGAACTTGAGTATGCATGGCTTACGATTTGATACACTTGGGAACAGTTAGGTTTTAAATGTTTTAAATCTGTGTCTCTATTATTTATAATGTTTCCTTGGACATTTTGCTTTCTCAATAAGGCCTTCCCTGACCCACCCTATTTAAAGCTGCAACAATCTACCCTTCACACCTCCTCACTCCATGCCTTCCCTCCTCCCCCTACTCCCTGGAGTCCCTACCCTCATTTCTAGCTTTTTTTTTTCTCCACTGCACTTACGACATTCTGATGTACTGTCCAGTATACTTGCTTTTTCTTTCAGACTGCCTTTGTCCACTGTTCTGTTGTCAGAGCCTAGAACAGTGCCTGGCATGTGGTGGGTGCACAGTAGATAAATCTTTATCAGAAAAACACCATGACTTTGAAATTGGTGGTATGATTCTATACACCACTGAGTAGCATAAAATATACTCCAGGTATCTGAGCTTAGAACATTTTATTTGGAAGTTCTGAGTGGCAGTTTGCTCATTACCTGTCCTAAACCTGCTTTCCTAATGGAAGGTCATTGAAGCTGGGTAGAACAGATTTGAGGGACGATGAAGTTGGGTGAGGACAGGAATAGGCTGACCTCATTACCTCATCTACGGTTTACTTCCGACACCTGTTTTCAGCATGATCATCTCCAGACTCTGTAGCCACTAGGGGAAATGTTGGTCTCAATAGCGGGCTCTCTCAAGTATCCTTTTGCTTTCTTGTCTGTTTTACACGCAACAGAACTTTTGCTGTTTTTCTCTTTCAGGGCACCAATGCCTCTGCTCTGGAAAAAGACATTGGTCCAGAGCAGTTTCCAATCAATGAACACTACTTCGGATTGGTCAATGTAAGTATTTTGAAATGTACTGTCTTAATCAGGTGTTTTAGCATTCTTGAAGCAATGTCACTGCCATTTTCATCATTACCAAGTTTTAAATAATTGGTCATACTCCTTGGTTACCATAGGTGGCAAATACTAGAGTAGGGGATATTTAGTCCAATTTTTGGAAGTATGAGTTGCCCCAGAAGAGGAGGTTTAATTAGTGCATTATTAGGTCAGATTCTCATTTTCCCCCCTGTGCTTTAAAGGATTTCCTTTGCACACTAACTTTCAGAGCAATATTATTGGCCTTTGTAGCAAAATCTGCTTTTGTGTGTCCTCCCTTTACCATCTGAATGTGCTCGTCAGATTGTATACATCAGCTCAACCAGAGCTCATCACCAGTGGTTGCTTCGTGGCATAATTTGGTATCTGAAGCATGGGTTGGAAGTGGGGGGAGACTGGGGCCAGTTTATCTCTAAATCCCTTGGCCTCATTTCACTTGTGCTCAGCAACGGTCCCCTTGTATATAGCCAGACTTGTTCGGCACTGTGTCCTGGATAAGTTCATGATAGCTGGGTAGTAAGGCAATATTACCCACCACCCTCATGAGCTTTCTTCTCCAGCTGATCCTTTCTCTCTGGGGTGGAGGATGTAAATAACATCAGCTGCTACCTCACTAGCACCAGGTTTTCTAGAACAACTGCTCTGAGCATGGTCTGCCAGAACTCAGGTGTCATAGGTCATAGTCTCTACTGAGTGTTCTGAGTGAATGCCGCTGTGGACTAATGGAGTGGACATTGTCTCTGAAGTAGTACAGACCTAATCCAGAGTCTGCCTGTGCTGCTCCCTAGCTGTGTGATCTTGGGCAAGTCACTTGCCCTCTCTGAGCTTCCATTTCCCCTTCTGTGAAATGGGTCACAGCGGTTTCTACACTTTGGCTTATAGTGAAGGATCCGTGAGAGCTCCTACTGAAGGTCCTGACATGAGGCTGAGGCACAGTGACGCTCGGTAAATGTTAGTTCCTTTTCTTTCCCAGGAGCCAAGTGTTACTAAAGGGTGTCTGGCTAAAGGTGAGGTACTGAGTAAGGAAAAGAATGGGAGGAGGAGGCTAAAGTACTGGCATATAGGGCACTGTGTTGATGGAATACTGACTTAGAATTTTAATGCAGCGTTTTAGGCATTGGGCAAAGGCCTCTTGCTTAAGCTCTATGAGGATAGTTATTTAAGTTGAGGGAGTTCTGCCTTGGCCAGGGAAAAGATGGATGCAGACTATGGAGGAATAAAGAACTAAAGCCATCTCCTAGCCTGTGGAAGCATTGTGAGATCTAAACCTAATAATAGTTTTGTACATGTTCACTTTGAATGGTAGTTCATGAAAGTTACAGCTTCTCTTTAAAAAGGGGTTTGTCTCATCACGTAATTGTGTCAAAGTAGATTAAAATGTATAAAAATAGGAAGTGTTCTATCAGCATACGAAGAAATGTCCCGTTAAGGATGGCCGTGCATCTGCCTCACTCTTGGGCAGATGACACACAAGCCAGCTACCAGGCTTGAGAAGGTGTTCATGTTCCATTTCAATCTTACACAGCATTTTCTAATCTGCTATTAATCTTCTAATTGTCCTAGATGGTTTCCCTCTTTATTTTAGCACATATGAGCAACTCTAAAATGAACGTCTCCGCTATGTGTTCTCCCATAGAACTGGTTATCCAGTCAGTTGAAAACCAGTGAGATGATGACTTTTTGCCTCGTTAAATCATAACCGTGGCTTTTGAGAAGTGCAGCGTGTCACTCTGTGGGTCCTGTTACGGTGGCAGGAGACCAGGACCTATGTGCTATTGTATTGAGACAGTGGCTACTTTGGCAGAAACGAGATTGCTTTGGAGAAAGTGAGGCGATTAGTCTGAAGCCTGTGGCAGGAGTGCCAAACCCTTGAAAGAGAGAAACTTAAAACAAGTCCCCACTCAGTTAAGGCTGTTTCAGCTGAGCAAGCGGTTCCTAGTAGCTGGATTTCTTTCTGATTGAGGTTTTTATTGTCCCTGTCATACGAGTTTTGATGTGTTGCAGTGTGACGTCTTTTGTGTCGCCAGCTGCTTTTCTATGTCTCCATATCATGTTGATTTTTTTTTTTCTTCACCCTCTCTTTTGAGCACCAGAAAGTCTCATTAGATTTTTAAAAACCAGGGCCGAGTGTCCCTTATCATTTTATAGAGACTTTTATAGCCTAGCGAGCTCTCCAGCTTGTGTATACTAGGATTCATTTCCCTGGCGATCAGCTAGTCACTGGTGTTCGGCCTGGCTTGCTGGTCTACCACGGCATGCAGCCCGTGACACAGGGGATCTGGGCCAGTTCACACCAGGGCGGCCCCTCCCTCTCCTCGCTGCTGCAGAGAACCCTGATTTAAATCGGCCCTCTTGTCCTTTGGCAGTTCGGAAACACATGCTACTGTAACTCCGTTCTCCAAGCCCTGTACTTCTGCCGGCCGTTCCGGGAGAATGTGCTGGCGTACAAGGCCCAGCAAAAGAAGAAAGAGAACTTGTTGACATGCCTGGCAGACCTTTTCCACAGCATCGCCACGCAGAAGAAGAAGGTCGGCGTGATCCCACCAAAGAAGTTCATTTCGAGGCTGAGAAAAGAAAATGGTGAGTAACATGGAGACGAATGTGTTTCAGATCTGAGATAAGGAGAATCAACAGGTCTGTGTAACCTCAAAATGAATCCCCCCCCTCTTTTTTTTTTAAATGGGAAAATAGTATGGCCAACTACTCAGGTTTTAAATACAAGATATTTCTTCTTTTCCACCCAGTAAAAATTGGATTCAAAAAATATACTTAAAAATTCTGATTGGAACTTCCCTAGTGGTTCAGTGGTTAAGACTCCACAGTTGCAGTGCAGGGGCTGTGGGTTCCATCTCTGGTCAGGGAATTAAGATCCCACATGCCACATGGCCAAAAAAAAAAAAGTAATTAATCCTTCCAAAATGGAATGATCTTTTTATTTGCTCCACATTCGGAGGACTTTTTTCTGGGTAGGATCATTATAAGAGGAAAAATTGCCCAAGGCAGGACACTGACTGGAATAAATAGGTTGATGTAGTAATTGAATAAAATAGTACTGTCTTATAAACTTGTCATAAGTGATTAAACTAAATGCACATTATCTAATTAGAGCCTCTGCTGTTTTAAAAATAATACCTCTGATTTTTATATGTCTAAAAGAGTTGAAGGATAGCAAATTGATGTTTTTCTATAATAAAAATGTCCTTCTGTCACTTGATTTTCTTCCTTTTTTTCCCCCTCTATCTGGTTTTTTTGGGGAGACATGATGCATGGGTAAATTTTATGACTATAGAAATATTTGATATGGCAACTTGTGGTTAGCCTAGATTTCAGCCGTATTGCAACAGACTTGCACAGATAATCAGATGTTTGTTTTTTTAAAGTCTCATTCAATTTGATTGCTGTCTTTTGAAGTTGTTGTAGTTTATACAGAGCAGAATAAAAATAATCTGAGAAGGAAGCAGAACCCTCCCAAGTCTCCCTTGTGAACATGATTAATAATGAAGTTTCACAGCTGTATTCATCTCTTGATTGTTTGTCCTTATGGCAGGGAGCAGCAGCGGGCTGCTGGAATCTTCTGTATTTGGTTTCAGAATGCTATCGGATAGATACATTCTTGTATATATATCTCTAGTCTCCCTTATGTGTTTCATTTAAGCTGCTTCTAGGCTGGTCCAGAGTTTAATATGATCTTTGGGAAGAGACCCTGTCATTCTGGATAGATTACAAAGTGAATAATTGATCATTGGTGGTCATATCATATTAAATATTGATATTTTATCAGGGAGCTTGTCAAGTATTTCCTGTTCTTTTTCTTTTTTTGTAGAGCAAATACAAATGTTTGTAGCTTTATATATTTATGATGACTTTACAGAGGGAGATTGGGAAAATTTAGTTCTCGGTGGTAAAAAGGTAGAAGTGAACAAAAAGTTTTTTAAAAAACTTATCCATTGAAGTTGCAAGATAGAGGTGAATAGATCCCATACATGTCCATTCTTTTGATATAAAAATTGAAAAATGACTTGTAAAATTAAGCATTTCCCTTGCTTTTCAAGAGCCAGAGACTGAAATAACAACCCTCTCCTTTCCAGATCTTTTTGATAACTACATGCAGCAGGACGCCCACGAATTTTTAAATTATTTACTAAACACTATTGCGGACATCCTGCAGGAAGAGAAGAAACAGGAGAAACAAAATGGAAAATTAAAAAATGGCAACATGAATGAACCTGCGGAGAATAATAAACCAGAACTCACCTGGGTCCATGAGATTTTTCAGGGAACGCTCACCAATGAAACGCGATGCTTGAACTGTGAAACTGTAAGCATCACGAGGGCTTTCATGTAACTTGCTTGTGCATATTTGTGCATGAGCTATGCTGTGCGTGAGTGCAGCGTGGCATCGTAGCACTTAGCAGTTGTCTTCCTTGTATACAGACTGTTCTGTTCATATGTATGAGCCTCAGGTGCAAACTTTGGAAGCTTGTTTACATCTAAGATGCCTCAGCCAGTGGAATTAGAGTGATGAGGGAAAAATCTCAAAAACTTAGATTGCTGTGCTGCATGGGGTAATTTGAGGGTCTAAAGATTGAACTATTGAATTGGACCTCTGCCAGTTATCTTGAAAAGATTTGGGCCACGAGAAAGTCATGTGTGACTTAGAACAGACCATTTCCCTGGCATAAAGGGAATCAGCTGTGCTATGGTGAACTTGAACTCAGAAGACAGACCTAACTTCTGATTCTCCAGCAGTTAGCTGGGTGTCTGGGATGAATCTCTGACAGCGCTGTTGCAGGACCTGGGTGAGTCTGGCACATAGTAGGCCCTTAGTGTTGAATTTGAAGATGTTTTCCAAAGGGTAATTCAGGAGGTCACGTTGGCTTCATATATTTGATTTAACTCTATGAGTGGCCTCATGATGTGGTATATAAAAGCCCAACTCTAGCGCCAGGCTGCCAAGTTTTTATGTAGGCTGCCAAGTTTGGACCTTATGCAAATTATCCAACCTCTCTGACCTTACTCTCCTCGTCTATAAAGTGGAGGTGATGAGAGTGCTTATCTCCTAGGATTGCTGGTTGTTGGTTTAGTCACTAAGTCATGTCTAACTCTTGTGACCCCATGAACTGTAGCCCACCAGGCTCCTCTGCCCATAACATTTTCCAGGTAAGAATACTAGAGTAGGCTGCCATTTCCTTTTCCAGGGGATCGTCCCAACCCTGGAATCAAACCTGGGTGTCCTGCACTGCAGGCAGATTGCTTACCAGCTGAACTACCAGGGAAGCCCCAGGGTGGCTGGGAGGGTTAAACGAGTTAACTCTTGGAAAGAACTTAAAACCTGTGCTTGGCACATACCAAGTATGCAGTAAAAGTCAGCTTTTATTATTTGTTAGTATAACTACTAACAATATGGAGAGTATGGGCTCATTTGGAGTCTCAAAGTTTCACATTCTGAAAAATTCTGAAGGATTGGCATTTCTAGGGGAGAGAATGATTTTCATCAGATTCTACAAGGGGACTAGGACCCAGAAATGGTTAAGAAATGTGAACTTAAGTGGGAGGCTTTTTGTTTTTTGGCAGTCTTCTATCCTTTTAAACAAGTTTTAAAGCATTCTGATATGTTCATTTTAGAAATAATTAGAAAACATAGCTAAGCAAAAAGAGACTAAGAGTTACCAGTAATCTCCACTAGAGATGATAAATTTGTAACATTTTCTAAAAATTGTGATCATGTTAGCCCAGAGATAACCACTTAAACATTTTAACATTTTGAAATATATCCTGCCAAAACATTTTCTACACATATTTATCTATCTATCTAGAGATTTCTCCTCCCTCCCTTTCTCCTTCTGTTCCTTTATATTTTATATTCCATTAAAATTCAATGGAATATAGAAGTAGAATGTGTAATAAATCCATATGTCTGTTACTTGGGGTCAATGATTGTTAGCACACTGACGCATCTTGATCATCTTTCCTGTCATATCCCTCTTCACTGAATGGGTCTGTTTTTAAGGAAGTCCCAGGTAACATCATTTCTCATTTCTTCATTGAAGTGAAGTCGCTCAGTCGTGTCCGACTCTTTGCGACCACGTGGGCTGTAGCCCACCAGGCTCCTCTGTCCATGGGATTTTCCAGGCAGTAGTCCTGGAGTGGATTGCCATTTCCTTCTCCAGGGGATCTTCCCAACCCAGGGATCGAACCCAGGTCTTCTGCATTGTAGACAGACGCTTTACCGTCTGAGCCACCATTTCTTCATTACTTTGCTATAAATCTCTGAAAGATAATAAAAGGTAAGGAAAAAAAAATTTTTTTAAAACACTAGTACAATACCATTATCACACCTAAAAATGATTCTTTAGATTATTATTCACTCAGCGTTCAAGTTTCTCTGAGTATGTCTGGTTTTTTTTTAAATGGCTAGTTAATTCAAATCAGGATCCAAACATGATCCATACATAGTCCATTTTCTTTGGGAGAGTTTGTATACATTTTGAATGTTTGGTAGAACTCAGAACTTATCTTTGCCTCCTTAAAACATATGGTTCAGTTTGCCTTGTTTTTGATCTCTATATGAATGAAATCATACAATACGTGTTCTTTTGCATCCTGGTTTTTTTTCCTCACTAACCCTTGTGAGATTTATTTGTGTTGTTACATGATGCTTTAGTTCATTCATTCTCAGTGTCCTGTCAGTATTTATACAACTCTATTATTTTTATGATACAAGCTATTTATTTGCGATTACTTCTTAACATTTGCTCTCTATTAAATTAATTATTGCCTGAAAATATCACAATTCATAAATCCATTTTATTGCTGATGGATATTTAGTTGTTTTCAATTTGGGGCAACTATGAACAATGAGCATTCTAACATATATATAAATTTAGTTTCTTTAGGATATATGCACAGAAGTAAATTTGTTAGGTCATTAGGTGTGCTTATCATTAAACTCATTTGAAAATATCAAATTCCCACCTGGTGTATAAGTATTCTCATTTCTCTACCTTCTTGTCTATACCCACTATTCTCAGATATCTTCACTTTAGTAATATAGTGGCTGTATAGACAAGTATTCTTTTATTCAATAAACACCTGTTTTTCTTTTTCACATGTACTAAGTAGAGATAGAGACACTGAGGATGCAGTGAGACCTTTGCCTTTCTGGAAGTTTAAGCATGAATGATAGACATGACAAAACAAATAATGAGTTTTGTAATTATGATTGCAAAATTCTATGAAGGAGGACAGAGTATTCTGTGAGCTTATGATACAAGAACCAGAACAATGGGTCATCACATCTCTTCATTTAGCCAGGTAACCCTCCCCAGATTGTCTAATCCTTTTGGTTCTTTGAAATGAACACAGTTACTGAATCTATCTTGTGATTCTCTGCATGGATTTTCAGGTAGGCTCAGTCACATTTGTAATTTCTTTTTTTTTTTTTTTTTGTCTAAGAACAGGTCAGTTGATCCCAACAAATACAAAGGTTGCACCCCCAGACAGCTGTATTGCAGAAGCTGTTACTGAGCCTGTTAGTTTGTGGAGGGGCTCAGAGGTTAAAGCATCTGCCCGCAATGCGGGAGACCCCGGTTCGATCCCTGGGTTGGGAAGATCCCCTGGAGAAGGAAATGGCAACCCACTCCAGTATTCTTGCCTGGAGAATCCCATGGAGGAAGGAGCCTGGTGGGCTACAGTCCACGGGGTCGCAATGAGTCAGACACGATTGAGCAGCTTCACTTACTTTACCTTTCACTTACTGTGGATCAGAAGCCTGTGCCCACAGATTCCTCCAAAACTTTTGGATCATACCATAGTGTTTGTTTCAGTGGGATTCCAACCATTCCAACCATTTATACTTCATTTGCAGAAAACAATGAGACTGTCTTTGTGGAGGATGGTGCACTTTGAAAAACCTGGATCTTTTCCCCCCACCACAATTTTATTTTTTTAATTTATTTTTTAAATGGAGGATAATTGCTTTACAGTGTTGGTTTTTGCCCTACAACAATGTGAATCAGTCGTAATTATACATATCTCCCCTCCTTCATGAGCCTCCCTTCCCTCTCCCATCCCACCCCTCTACATCACAGAGGGAGAGACTGGGCTTCCTGTGTTCTATAGCAATGATTAGATTTGTGGCAAGAGGTGTTTTTTTTTTTTTTTTTTTTAACCCCCTCTGGAGTTACTTGGATAATCACCTCCATTTTCTTAGAGATTTTAACTGGTTGGGATCCTAGGAGTCACCTAATCCTTTTTCTCCCTGTGCCCAAGTCCCTCCAGTGACGTCCTAGCCAGTTGGTCACCAGCATCCGCTGGATTCTGCCCAGTGATAGGGAACCCAATCTCCCCAGACGACGCCTTCCATTTTTAGAAAGCTCTGATTGTTAGAAAGCCGTATACTTTCTAAGAAAATACATAGTCTGCAGGCTTTTTCATTGTTGTTATTGTAGAATGTTGAGAATTTAGCGTAAAAGAAGACCTTAAGGTAAAGTTTTCCTTCACAGGATGGGAAATACAGGGCCCCATTTGAGCGCTGTCCTCTGCCCCGGGCAAGCAGCCTTTTCAGAGTGCTTCCGGCAGAATTGCCAAGGCCATTAGTGAGTGCTCACAGTGGGATTAAACTACACTGGATCTGGAGCAGCAAATTGACCCCTGGGGGAGCCTCGCTGTTTGGGCAGCCTCAGCTGGTAGTTCCTCCAATTGTGCAAAAACCTTTTTGTGCCAGTCTTCATGCTTTCAGACAACAATGTTTTTTGTCTTTTTCTGGGTCTCACCCTTTGTAAATATTGCCTGGGATTGCAGTGCAAATGTCAAGGGAAAGGTTTATGGAGAATAGCCGGTTTTCATTCTGCAGTAGAATTGGGGAGACAATTTTAAGGGGCTTATCCTGTGCTGAATTTTCCAGATGAGCTTGAGCAAGCTACTTTAGAATTGAGGCATGGGATTTTCTAGTCTAGCCTCAGCACTCCCTTGGTTGTCCTCTGCTTGGATCACAAGATTTGCTGCACCAACTGGAGCTTAATTTTGTTATTGTTGTTCATTTTCCCCTCTTTCTGTTTAATCCGAGTTTTTGCTTTGCAAATTTGTGGTTTTCATAGCTTCTCAGTGGCTTTAACGCATTTATATCTGTTGCTAGAGCCAAAAGTTTGTCTGAAGAGCTGCTTTATTAAGTACCAGTTGTAGGCTCCTCCTTGCTCTGTTTGCCAAGGTTAAAATTGATTCAGCAGAGCTTCTGAGCCCTGTACAGACGAGCAGTGGGGGATGGGCACTCAGCACGATGAGTACTGGTGCTGAGTTCCTGGGATTCAGGTGGGCTGTCATTGCCACTTTGCCTGAGACCACCTTCTTGGCATCGCCCCTAAGCCAGTTTTCAGTTCCTGGCTGAACAGCATGGAGCTGCCACCTGGTCACCTTTACTGCTAAGCCTAGCAAAGGCTGCTGGGAATTTAGAAGCACATTTGAATAGGATTTTAATTACTCAGGAACTTAGCAAAGCTCCTGATTTTTTATGTATGCCCTGTATATTAATTTGTTCTATTAATTTGTAATTAAAAAGAAGAGCAAGTAGGATCTCTTTCACTCTTTTAAAATTAGTTTCTGAGGAAGTCCATGCCCAGAATCAGGAGGGAAGAAAGGAGAATAAGATGTAGCCTGTACCTGCTGAGAGTGTTGGAGTCTTAGCGATATATATGTTTCCTTGGAGACAAGCTGTGTTTTCACTTAGACCAGAATGAGATTCTTCTGTGTGGGAAGAAAATGGTTTTATTTTCTGGCAGTTTCCTGGGAAGAGAAAAAAGGGGTGGGGGGGAAATTGCTTGATCACTCACTGCTCTTGACTATGTCAGTCTGAGATGGAGAGGGAGAGAGAAAAATCCCCATGGAAGAGTTAGTGCCATGTTTTGATGTCCCTGGCGTGGCTGACCCACCTGAGCAGTGCTTGCTCACTCTTAATTCTGGAAGCAGTTTGCGCTGGGAATTGAGAAAGTTACAATAACTTTCTCCAGTCCTTTAATTAGATGCGTACCTTTCTTCCCTCTCCCTAGAATAATTAAGTAGAGGAAAAGATTTGCATCTAAAGGGAGACAGTGTTTCTTTGTTTTTATCCCCCTTTAAGTATGGAGAACTTTAGTAGAACTATCTAAATTATGTGTGAATTTCAGTTGGCTAGAATCCTTTTATTATCTCTCAAAGAAGAGCCATTTGAGTTTCTAAAAAGTTTTGTTGATTAAAAAAAATATGATACCCATGAATTATGTTTTTAAAAATCAGGAACAAGCATTTATAAACAGTAAATCATCCATAATTCTGCCACCCAGATGCCACTGTTGGCATTTAGATATCTTTTCATTTGTTCAGTCTTTTGTTCAGTTTTGTATTCATTTATTTAGTGAATATTACTATTAATCTAGTAAATAATGGAAATTGTTTTATGTACCAGAGATATAGCAGTTAAAGCAAACAGAAAAGACAGTCCCTGCTTTTTTATTTACTAACGTACACGTTTAAAGCTATACTTTTTCCTTTTAGCATGCAACCAATGCTGGTTGCGTCTCTCAAATCCTGCTATGTTTTCTTCGTCACTAGCTCAAAATATTTTCTAATTTCTCTTGTGTCTTTTTTTCCTTTTACTCATGTATTGCTTAGAAGTATGTTGTTTAATTTTCAAATACCTGGTGTTTTCCCAGGTTTCTTAATGTTTTCCAGTTTCATTCTGTTTTAGTTAAGGAATATACTCTGTATGATTTCAGTCTTTTAAAATTTATTGTAACATGTTTTGGATCCTAACACAGTGTCTGTCTTGGTAAATGTACTTGAAAACAGGGTGTCTCAACCTTAGAACTGGTAGCCGTTCGGATCCGATGTTTCTTTGTTGTGGGGTGCTGCCCTGAGCATGGTTAGCTGCATCCCTGGCTTACCTACTGGATGCCAGTAGCATCCCCAAAGATGTCACAACAAAGATGTCTGTAGACATGGCCAAATATCCCCTGAAAGGCAAAGTTTCCCTTATTAAGAACCGTTGAGTCAAACGCAATTTGTATTTTGCAGTGGCTGGGTATAGTATTCTATAATTATCAGTAGGCCATGATGATTGGTAGAGTTATTCAGATTGTCTGTGTTTTTCTTAACTCCTCTGCCTGCCCCCCGCCCCCGGGTTTCATGTCATTTGTTGAGAAAGAAATCTTAAAATATCTAGCCATAATGTGGGATTGTCTTATTTCTCCCTCTAATCCTGTCAGTTTTTGCTTCATGAATTTTTTTTACTTTTTAAAAACAACTTTGTTGAGGTGCAGTTTATGTACCATAAAATTTATCCATTCAGTGCAAAATATATATATATATATATATATATATTTTTGGTGATTTGCTGGATTATGCAACTCTAACCATAATCCAGTTTTAAAACATTTCCACCACATCGATAAGATCCTTTGTATTGAGCAGCATCAAGAATGGGAATGTGATATCATCTTGTGGGATTATATCAACTTCTGTCTTTAGATATTTACCTTTTTTGAACATTTCATATAATTAGAATCATACAAATGTCTTTTGTATCTGATTTCTTTTATATCTGTGTTATAGTATGTGGTTCATTCTTTTTTTTTCTTGGTGAAGTGTTCCAACTTCATGTATTTTTGAGACTTTGCTACAAGTAATTAGGGCTTCCCTAGTAGCTCAGCTAGTAAAAAACCCACCTGCAATGCAGGAGACCCTGGTTTGATTCCTGGGTCAGGAAGATCCCCTGGAGAAGGGATAAGCTACTCACTCCAGTATTCTTAGGCTTCCCTGGTGGCTCAGCTGGTAAAGAATCTGCAATGTGGGAGACCTGGGTTCGATCCCTGAGTTGGGGAGATTCCCTGGAGAAGGGAACTGCTACCCACTCCAGTATTCCGGCCTGGAGAATTCCAAGGAGTGTATATAGTTCTTGGGGTTGCAAAGACTCGGACACGACTGAGTGACTTTCACTTTCACACTTCTACGAAGGACTTCTATATTTTTTATTATGTTTTTCTAGTAAATTGACCCAATTATTAGGAAATAGCTTTTTTACTTATAATTTTGTCTAAAATTTGTTTTCTTATATTAAATAGCCCACTATATATGCATGTTAACTCTTTACATAGTATATCTTTTCCACCCATTTATTTTTAGCTTATCTATTTCTTTATATTTAAAGTATACTTGTGGACAGTATATAACTGGTCTTGCTTTTAAAAATAAGTCCAACTTAAAACTTTTACTTGAAAAAAGTGTTTAATTATTAACATGGTTGGGTTTGATGCTCCATTTTAGTATTTTCTATTTTACCTTCTGAGTTCTATTCCTCTTTCTTTGATTTTTTTTTTCTTTCCCCTTTTTGGATTATTTGTGCATGTATATGTATGTATTATATTTAATAATTCCATTTTAATTTTTCTCTTAGTGTGTCTTTGGAGAGTATAGTATACTTTGCACAGTCCACTTAAAGTTACTAGGTTGGTGCAAATGTAATTGTAGTTTTGGACCGTGAATTTTAAATCATTATAACTAGGCTCAAACATATCTTTATTAATCAAAATAGGAGCCATTACAATCAACACATTTTTGCCAATGAGAAGAAATAAGTTTGTTTATTCCTTTAGCATAAAAATCCCTGCTTTGGGATTTGATGAACTCTTGGAAACATTTTCTGCCTCCTGCTGGTTGTGGAAGTGTTTTCCCTGCAAACGTGGAGATGCTTGAAGAAGTGGTAGTTGATTGGCAAGAAGTCAGGTGAATGTGGCAGGTGGGGCAAACCTTTGTGGCCCAGTTCGTTCAGCTTTTGGCATGTTGGTTGTGCGATGTGCAGTCAGGCGTTGTCGTGGAGAAGAGCTGGGCCCTTCCTGTTGACCACTGCTGGGTGCGAGGTGCTGCAGTTGTCAGTGCATCTCATCAATTTGCTGAGCACGCTTCTCAGATATAATGGTTTCACTGGGACTCAGAAAGCTGTAGTGGATCCGACAGTCAGCAGACTACCAGTGACCATGACCTTTTTTTGGTGCAAGGTTGGCTTTGGAAAGTGTGCTTTGGAGCTGCTTCTCAGTCCAGCCTCTGAGCTGGCCATCGCCAGTTATTGTATAAAATCTACTTTTCATCCAGTGTCACAATCCAGTCAAGAAATGGTTCATTGTAGTTGCGTAGAATAAGAAAAGATGACACATGAAAACGACAACTTTTTTTGATTGGCAGTCATCTTATGAGGCATTCAGGGCTTCCCTGGTGGCTGAGATGGTAAAGAATCAGCTGCAGTGCAGGAGACCCAGGTTCAATTCGTGGGTCAGGAAGATCCCCTGGAGGAGGGAATGGCAACCCACTCCACTATTCTTGCCTGGAGAATCCCATGGACAGAGGAGCCTGGCAGGCTACAGTCCATGGGGTCGCAAAGAGTCAGGTATGACTGAGTGACTAACACACGAAACATTCACTTAATCAAGCTTATTCACCTTTCCAATTTGCTTCAAATGCCAGACAACCATAGAATTGATCAGCGTTGAGTTCTTTGGCAACTTCTGTAATTATAAGAGGATCAGCTTCGATGATGTCTCTGTTTGTCATTATCAACTTCCAGTGCCTGGTCACTGCACTGCTTATCTTCAAGGCTCTCGTCTCCTTTGCAAAACTTCTTGAACCACCACTGCACTGTATGTCCGTTAGCTGTTCCTGGACCAAACATGTTGATGTTGGAAGTTAATCTCTGCTGCTTTATGACCCATTTTGAACTCAAAGAAGAAAATCGCTTGAATTTGGTTTTTGTCTAACGTCATTTCCATAGTCTAAAATAAATATAAAATGAACAGCAAGTAATAAATCATTAGCAAAAAACAAAGTGAGAAATGTGTTTTAAAATGATGTATAACATAACCACTTTTATTTAAAACATATTCTAATATCAGATGGCAAATTTCAATGTTGCAAAACCACGATTAGTTTTGCACCAACCTAATACTAATGTTACATTTCGCATAAAACATAGTTAACTCATAACTGTGTAGGTGCCTATTCCTTCCACCCCAACCTTCCTTGTCTTTTGTGCTGTAATTATATGTATTACATTTACACATATTATAACCCCCACAAGACAAAATCACAGTTCCCATTTTCGATGCTTTTCATTTCTTCTTGAGGATCTGGATTTCCATCTGGTAACTTTTCCTTTTGGTTTAAAGAATTTTCTTTAACCTTTCTTGTGGTGCAGTTCTGTTAATAATGAATTCTGTTCATTTTTTGGTCTTCATTCTTGAAGGATATATTTATCAGATACCGGAATTCTGTTCTGATAGTTTTTCCTTTAGCACCCTAAAGAAGTTCAGTGTCTTCCGGCCCTTGAGTTTTTGATGAGAGACCAGTGTCCAGTGAAATCATTCTCTGGTAATGTGTCATTTTTTGGAGAAAAAAAAAAATTTATTGTGGGATCTCCGTTCCCCAACCAGGATTTGAACCCGGGCCACAGTCACGAAAGCCCAGAATTCCAATCATTAGATCACCAGGGAACTCCCTGTAATGTGTCATTTCTCTCTACATGTTTTTAAGATTTGCTTTTTCACCTTTGGCTTTCAACAGTTTGACCTTGGCTGGCCTTCTTTGTATTTATCCTGCTTGATTCTTGTTGAGTATCTTCAATCTATATCTTTCACTGAATTTAGGGAATATTCAGCCATTATTTTTCAAATAGTTTTTCTGCCCTATTCTCTCTCCTCCCCTTCTGGGACTCCTGTTAGTTTATAATATTTTCTAACAGGTTTATTGAGTATCTATTAATTTTTATTTCAATCTTTTTTCTTCCTTTATTCTCATTGGATAATTTCTATTGTTCTGTCTTCAGATCCACTGATCTCTCTCCAGATCTCTGTTAAGTCCAACAGTGTATTAATTTTTTAGTTCTGGAATTTCCATTTGATTCTTTTTTTGTTTGTTTCTATTTCTCTGCTGTCTTATGTTTTGGTTCACTGTGAATATATTATATTTCACTTTATTGAAGATAATTACAATCGCTTCTTTAGAATCATTGTTTGTTACTTCCAACATCTGGGGCATCCCAGGATTGGTCTCAGTTATTTCCTTTTATTTAAGAATATTTTCCATTTTCCTGATTCTTCACGTATTGTAAATTTGGATCATATCTAGGACACTGAGAACGTTGAGTTTGAGAGTCTCTGGGTTCTGCTACTTTTCTTCAATGAGTTTCTTTAGTTTTAGCAGGTAGTTGTGTTGGTTGGACTCAAACCGCAGACTCTGTTTCTTAGGCAGCAGTTTGGCTCTTGGGTCAGCCCTCTTGTCTCCAGCCGTGTTGCTGTGACTGTACTCTGTGTGAGCATGGCTCAGGGGTCAGCCAGAGATGTGGGCAGACAGAGTTGGGAATACCGTCTCAGATTTTTTCCCTTCTTAGTGGACATGGTTTCCCAGGTTGGTTTTTCTGACTCCTAAACCAGAAAGATAGCATTTTCGCCCCATGAATCCCCAGCTAAAGGCTGTGAAACTATGAATTCATCCTTTGCAACTCTTCTTCCTCCCAAATGTGGACCACCCATCTGTCTGTCTTTGTTTCTTCCCTGTTGCTTTATCTGAGTTTATAGTTTTCTGGAGGAGTGCCGGAAGACAGGATCTTAGTCATTACTGAAGCCAGTCTTTCAGACTTTCATTTTAGTAAAGGGGAAACTGACAATAAATGAATAAAAATAAAAAGTATATACAGACATACCTTGGAGGTATTGTGAGTTTGGTTTCATGTCACTGCAGTAAAGTGAATATTACAAAGAGGCAAGTCACACAAATTTTTTGGTTTCCCAGTGCATGTGAAAGTTATTTTTACACTATATTGTAGTCTTCTAAGTATACAATAGCATTGCATTTAAAAAATGTATGTACCTTAATTGGACTTCCCTGGTGGCTCAGATGGTAAAGCGTCTGTTTACAATGCAGGAGACCCGGGTTTGAGCCCTGGGTTGGGAAGATCCCCTGGAGAAGGAAATGGCAACCCACTCTAGTACTATTGCCTGGAAAATCCCATGGACAGAGGAGCCTGGTAGGCCAAAGTCTATGGGGTCGCAAACAGTCGGACACGACTGAGCGACTTCACTTCACTATATACCTTAATTAAAAAATACTTAAATCTAAAAAATGATAATCATCATTTGAACCTTCAGTAAGCCATAGTAGTAACATCAAAGATCACTGATTATAGATCACCGTAAGACATAATAATTAAAAAATTTTAAATGCTGCAAAAATTACCAAAATGTGACACAGAGACATGAAGTGAGCAAATGCTGTTACCGATAGACTTGCCTGACACGCAGTTGCCACAAATCTTCAAATTATAAAAAACGCACTATCTGCCAGGTGCAAGGAAAGGACGAATGCCTGTCATGTTAAGTAGTTCTATTGGTTATTTGTTGCTTTGTTAGACTTCCCCAAAACTCTGAGGCTTAAATCAACTCTGATATTTTTTTCACTATAATTCTGCAGCCTTGGGTTGGTGGGGAGTTGCCTGATCCAGTTGGCCTTGCCCAAACCTGTTGGTCTGCATCTCAGCTGTCTCTCACATGTATCCACAGGCTGGTGGGGGTTGAGCTCTAGTCTGGGCTTGACCAGGACACCTTAGTGAGAACCACTCTCCTCTGTGAGCTCTCATCTTCAGGGGAGCAGTCACTGGGCCAGCCTGGGTTACCTTTCTCATGGTGGTGGCGGAAGTGCAGGAGAGGAGTCTCGTATTTCATGTAATATTATGCCCACAACATAGTAACCTATTCCCAACTATTTGACCATTTCAGGCCATTTAAAATATTTTGCCCCCCCTGGATTTGTTGAGTACTGACTTCTTAAAGCACTTTACATGTATTAGTTTCTTTCATTCTCATTACAACCTTATGAAATAGCTACTCTTACTGCTCCCACTTCACAGATGAGGAAACTGAGGTACAGAGTAGCTAAAGTCATCCACTGTAAGTAGCAGAGACAGGATGTGGAGCTGGGCAACTGCCAGTACCCATTCTTTGGTGTGGTAATAAAAGCATGAAGGATTGTGTCCACGTCTCTGAATGTTGCAGTACTGGCTCCTAGGATAGTTGTCACGTTTATAGGTGTATTATTTTTGTTTGCTACCAGGTGACTGGGCATCTTAAAGTTGCTGCTGGGCTAGTTTGTCCCTCCTACTCCAAGATGGTGAAATGCTAGGCTAGCTGGTGAGCTTCATTAAGTACCGACTCAGAAGTGGTGTGGTGTTAGCTGTGCAGGCTAAGAAACAGTCGGGACTGATGATCGACTCAGCCAGCACAGGAGAAATTAGAGATGTGAGTTCAGTCCCTGGGTCGGGAAGATCCTCTGGAGGAAGGCATGGCAACCCACTCCAGTATTCTTGCCTGGAAAATCCCATGGACAGAGGAGCCTGGCAGGTTATAGTCCATGGGATCACAAAGAGTCGGACATGAGTGAAGTGACTTAGCAAGCAAAGCAGCCCAAGCCCCAAGTCCAGGTCTGCGTGGTACCCCAGACAGCAGTGGGCGTTCTGCAGGATGGCACTTGCTGGGCCAGAGGATGGCTGTGTGTGCAGGCAGGGTAGCCCTCCAGCCCGTAGCACTTTCAGCTCGCCAGCCCCACATACAGTTCGAATGATGAGGCACCAGAGGAGGGGAGTGATTTCAGGGCACTGGCAGGAAGTGCAGACAGCTTAATGGAGGGCAGTCATCTGAGCAGTAGGTTTATAAGGCTCTTGTCATTTTTCTATTTCCACTGTTAAGCATTCTGCCAGGGTGAGCTGTAAGGATACCTGTCTGATACTTCTTGCTTTGAAACAGTGGGGGAAGTGAAAGGACAGGAAGAGAAATCTGGTTGAGTTATAATTGTGAAAAGCCTGAGTCAAAGCTGGGATACAGGTAAGGTTTAGAGTTTCCTAAGAATTTCGAGTTTTCTCTTGTTTGGGATTGTTTTCAAGGTTAACCTGTTGCCAGTGAATATACAAAGTCCCACCTGCCTTTAACTGCAGTTACAGGTTTTGGTTCTCTGTAAGTATTCAAAATTATACCTGCTTGTCTATTATGTATTTTATACCTAATACTTCTTCCTTTTTTTGCTTCAGGTTAGCAGCAAAGATGAAGATTTTCTTGACCTTTCTGTTGATGTGGAGCAGAACACATCTATTACCCACTGTCTAAGGTAACCTCATGAATTCTGACTGTGGTCTGAGTTTTTGATGAGGCTAATAAGTCATGGGGGAAAATTTCCTGTATTTCTTCAGAAGATAATCTTCCTTTCTGTTAAACCAGTGTAATCCTATTATTTTCTATTTCTTCTTTCCCAAGAGAGATTAGAAATAAGTATATGTTGTCTAGAGAAGAGTCCTGCTGGGGAGTGAGGGGATCAAGTGGAAGTCATTAGTCATTAACTTTAAAAATAAGGTTTTAGTCTTTAATACAGATGTGTGCTTTGGGCCCTCATCTGCCTCTCCACACACACAGACACACCCAATCACAGTCACACAATTAAGCTGAAAAATGCTACTGATGCCTACCATTCCTTTCTTTTTCTAAGCTAATCTAGTCTTTGATTTTAAAAATTACGTACTTTTGAACTGAGAACCAATGAGGGCATTACCTTTTCCTCTATCTCGCAGCATTGTGTAGAGCTCATTCATGGAAGAAGGCCTTCTCCTAATTAGGGTTGAGGGGAGGTAAGTTTCCCTGAATGTAAGAGTAACACAGGCCCAGGGTTCCTGCAGATACTGTGTTATGACTTGTGGTTGAAAATGTGCTCAGAGTTGATTTGTTGTTGTTCAGTTGCTAAATTGTATCTGATTCTTTGTGACCCCCATAGGCTGCAGCTCACCTCGCTTCCCTGTCCTTCAGCTATCTCTCATAATTTGTTCAAATTACGTCCTTGAGTCAGTGATGCTGTATAATCATCTCATTCTCTGTTGCCCCCTTCTCCTGCCTTCAATCTTTGCCAGCATCAGGGTCTTTCCCAATGAGTCAGTTCTTTGCATCGGGTGGCCAGAGTATTAGAGCTTCAGCATCAGTCCTTCCAGTGAATATCCATGGTTGATTTCCTTTAGGATTGACTGGTTTGATCTCCTTGCAGTCCAAAGGACTCAAGCATCTTCCCAACACCACAATTGATGCCAAAAGCATAAATTCTTCGCCACTCAGCCTTCTTTATGGTCCAACTCTTATTGTATATGGCTACTGGAAAAACCATAGCTTTGACTATATGGACCTTTGTTGACAAAGTGATGTCTCTGCTTTTTAATACTCTGTGGAGACACAATTCACTGTCCTGTCCTCACTGCTTTTTCCTCCTTTTAATTCACAATTAGCCCCACTCTTCTGTACACCGGAGGTCAAGGGCTAGCTAGCGTCAGGTGAGTATCTCGTGGCGCTTACAGTCTAGTGGGAATCCACAGACAGGAATTGGTGCTTTGCAGGACATTAAACACGTCTAGAGAGTGGCTGGTAGTGGGGGTGCAGGCCAGGTGGTCTGGGTGGCCCTTCCCATTGCTTAGAATGCCTCATCAGCTCAGGGCATTGTTGGTTTTTATTCATTCATTTTAAAAAAGTTTATTCTATTTAAGGATAGTTGATTTACAGTGTGGTGTTAATCTCTGCTGTCCCTCAGGGTAATTCAGTTATACTTATATATGCATTCTTTTTTGGTTTGTCACAGGATATTGAATATAGTTCCCTGTGCTGTATAGTAGGAACTTGTTCATCCATTCTGTATTTAATGGTTTGCATCTGCTAACCCCAAACTCCTAATCCTCCACCCCCTGCCCACACCCCCCAGTGACCGCAAGTCTGTTATTCTCTGTGTCTGTGAGTCTGTTTCATAGATGAGCTCATTTCTGTCACATTTTAGATTCCACACATAAGTGATACCATATGGTATTTGTCTTTCTCTTTCAAGCCCTGTTGATCTTTATCAGTGGGCATTGTGTGACAGAATTGTTCTATCAGGAGTTCAGGTTACTCAGAACTCTTTAGATTAAAGGGACTTGCTGTGGCCGTCGACTGTTAGAAAGTCATTTTTCATGGTAGAGGCACCAGCTCCAACCTGGCAGAAGGTCCCAGTTCGTCTGGGTATCCTGTATTGTGTGAGCTGGGGGCTGGTTACTCTCTAATTCCCAGGAGGCTGAGCCTTCCCCTGTCCCCCCCAAGTTACCTCAGCACCTCCTGCTGGTCCGGCATTTCATCGCTTGTCTCCAGATGCCCTGGGTCCAGGTGTCCAGGACACATTTATGGTCTCTGCAAAGCATTTTGCAGGCCAGGATAGCTTTTTTTGTTTCTTCTGCTTGGTTCTGTTTTTGGCATGGACTCTTAATATTCCTATGAAAAGAAGCCAGTTTTGATTTCCTCAGGGTTTTGTGATCACAAGGAGGTGAAAAAGCTATAAAGTTATGCCAGAGCTGGTCATAGGTGAGGGAGCAGAAGAAAGGATATTATCTGCCCATTCCCCTTGGAGAAGGGGAGCTAGGAGGCTGGCTGCTTCCCCTCC
This sequence comes from Ovis aries, assembly GCF_016772045.2. NCBI lineage: Eukaryota > Metazoa > Chordata > Mammalia > Artiodactyla > Bovidae > Ovis > Ovis aries. The sequence goes on along the minus strand of NC_056059.1, from coordinate 69,006,173 downwards.
CTTCTAAGAAATTCCTGGGCTGTTGAGGAGGGCAGATGGCAGTGGCTGTAGCTTTGAGACCAGCTAAGAATTTCAACCATTGGGGAGCCTTGTTACAAACAAATGTAACCCCAGAACTAAGTCCCCCCACTTTTTTTTTTCTGGAGGAAATATGGACATTGGCAATGCATACCTGATGAAGGCAGGCTCGAGACATTTGGAGGCCTTAAAGCCGGGATGGGTAGGTGCAGAATAGCCTCACAATACATTTTGAACAACATCAGATTCTCATCTGATTGTCCAGGCTGATATTCCTCAAGGGCCTGCCCCTCCCCCTTAGTACATCATCCTGAAAATAAACGTTGGCTGGCTTACCTGGATCTGCCTTCATCGATGCCTAAGAGCTCACCTCCCCAACAGAGAGAAGCCTGCCAGGTGTTGCTGTTCACCACTGAGGGTTCTGGGGCAGCGGTGGCAGCTTTCCTGCCTCTCCCAGAGGAACAAAGTGCAGGAGAGAGTTCCAGGAAATAAATGATGCCAGCTGATCCGTTAACTTTTTCTGTTTGAGACAAAAGAGAAGGAATGATTATGATCTTTTTTGGCCCCTTTCATGGCTTAATGTGGTTTGCATTCTTGAGGATTTATTTTTCAAACTAGAATTATGAGTTGTCTTCTTTAAAACATCATGCCTGCTTATCTCTTCTGGTGTGATCTCCTTATCATTTATTTTGATATTGAAAATAGTTAAAAATCAAGCTAAAATTATAGGATTTAAATGTTAAGACTTCTGCCACCTTTGTCCAGAAGGGCTTTAGGTGATCAATTACAACGTGTTTTCAATGAACTTTTATCCCAGAGAAATGATCATATAAATAGTGGTTATTCAGGAAACAGGTTTAGAGAAGCCATTAAAGCCATATTGCAGCTGAGCTATACTTCTGATATTTCGCATCTCAGCACTGTGTCGTAGGCAGGCAGAGTGAGCCATCTGCATCATAGGAGGATACTGAGAAATTTCTTTTTCTTTTGAAAAGTTCAGGGATGGCCTCAGGCAAAAACTTAAAATACGTGTTTATCTTACCCCCCTGTCCTTTTGGGTATTTTTTGCCTTTCACTTCAGGGCCTTAGTCCCTCCCTGTGGCTCCTGCACAGAAACGTACCTTTCTCCTCAAAGAGCTTTGTGCTCTGACACTACTCTCCTCTTACTCTGTCCTCCTCTCATTAAAAATGCCCATTCTCCCAGGGCCAGGGAGGTCAGCATTTTTTAGTTCTCCCAAAGCTGTATTTTAAAATTACTCTTCGTTTTTAAAAAAATGTCTTTTCATTTTGGAAACTTCTCTGTGCCAAGTTTATATGGAACTTTATCACAAATCTCTTGCCATATGCTTATCTGTCAGTTTCTCTGTTTATCTGGCTTGTGTCTTAGTTTTGGCTATTTCTCATATATGGTATTTGATATTGAATATCAAACACATCTGACACATCTTTCTTGTGGATTGCTTTTTCTTCATCTTTTTTAACACTTGAGTCAGTAGTTCTCAAACTTTGATGCATATCAGAATCATCTGGGGAAGGTGGTAAAAATGGAGGCCTAATGGCACTCCACTCCAGTACTCTTGCCTGGAAAATCCCATGGATGAAGGAGCCTGGTGGGCTGCAGTCCATGGGGTTGCTAAGAGTTGGGCACGACTGAGCGACTTTACTTTCACTTTTCACTTTCATGCATTGGAGAAGGAAATGGCAACCCACTCCAGTGTTCTCACCTGGAGAATCCCAGGGACGGGGGAGCCTGGTGGGCTGCCGTCTATGGGGTCGCACAGAGTCGGACACGACTGAAGCGACTTAGCAGCAGCAGCGGCAGGTGATATTTAACTTCTGTGAGCCTGGGCATCTACTATTCCTTAATTTTCCAGATGGTTTTGATACCGCCAGAGTTTGAGAACTGCTGCCCTAGATCTTTGCTACTCGATAGTGGTCTGTGGGCCATTGCCGTTGACATTACCTGGGTCATTAGTAGGGCAGAATCTCTGGTCTCCTTCAAGAATGAGTGCACGAGTCCGTGCCTGCACTTGGACAAGATTTCTAGGTGACTCCCATACATGTTCGTATTTGCAAAGCACTGGGGACAGTGGCTCTCAGCCCACCAAACATATTGGAACCACCTAGGGAGTTTTAAGAACAATGGTGCCTCTGGTTCTTGGAGACATTCTCATGTAACTTGGCTTGGGACAGAGTGATGGGGGACTGAGATTGTTTTGAAAGCTCCCCTGGTGATTCTGATGAGCAGCCGAGTGAACCACTGCTGTAGATTCTAGAACAAAGCTTCCTAGCTTATATGCCATGGAAGATGGGTTACAGGTGTGTGTAGATGCCCTCAACTACCAGGCAGAGCCTGGGGCTGCTGGCAAAGCAGCTGTGTCAGTGTACGCCAGCTCCTTTCTATGTGGCACTATTTTTGTTGTTGTTGTTTGTTTTGTTTTTGTTTTTCTTTTGCCACTATTTTTTAAATGTGCATCATAACATGAAATTATTGAGAGACCTCCTTAGCTTGAGAATTTTTTTTTTTTTTTACTTGATAACATTGTACTGGTTTTGCCATACATTGACATGGATCTGCCATGGCTGTACATGTGTTCCCCATCCTGAACCCCTCTCCCACCTCCCTCCCCATCCCATCCCCCTGGGTCGTCCCAGTGTACCAGCCCCGAGCAGCCTGTATCATGCATCAAACCTGGACTGGCGATTCATTTCACATATGATAATTTCGCTTCAATGCCATTCTCCCAAATCATCCCACCCTCTCCCTCTCCCACAGAGTCCAAAAGTCCATTCTATACATCTGTGTCTCACATACAGGGTTATCATTACCATCTTTCTAAATTCCATATGTATTAGTATACTATATTGGTGTTTTTCTTTCTGGCTTACTTCACTCTGTATAATCGGCTCCAGTTTCATCCACCTCATTAGAACTGATTCAAATGTATTCTTTTTAATGGCTGAGTAATATTCTATTGTGTATATGTACCACAGCTTTCTTATCCATTCGTCTGCTGATGGACATCTAGGTTGCTTTCATGTCCTGGCTATTATAAAGAGTGTTGTGATGAACATTGGGGTACATGTGTCTCTTTCGATTCTGGTTTCCTCAGTGTGTATGCCCAGCAGTGGGATTGCTGGGTCGTATGGCAGTTCTATTTCCAGTTTTTAAGGAATCTCCACACTGTTCTCCATAGTGGTTGTACTAGTTTGCATTCCCACCAACAGTGTAAGAGGGTTCCCTTTTCTCCACACCCTCTCCAGCATTTATTGCTTGCAGATTTTTGGATAGCAGCCATTCTGACTGGCGTGAATGGTACCTCATTGTGGTTTTGATTTGCATTTCTCTGATAATGAGTGATGTTGAGCATCTTTTCATGTGTTTGTTAGCCATCTTTATGTCTTCTTTGGAGAAATGTCTATTTAGTTCTTTTGCCCATTTTTGATTGGGTCGCTTATTTTTCTGGACTTGAGCTGCAGGAGTTGCTTGAATATTTTTGAGATTAATTTTTTGTCCATTGCTTCATTTGCTATTATTTTCTTCCATTCTGAAGCCTGTCTTTTCAGCTTGCTTATAGTTTCCTTGTTGTGCACAGGCTTTTCATTTCAATTAGGTCCCATTTGTTTATTTTTGCTTTTATTTCCAATATTCTGGGAGGTGGGTCATAGAGGATCCTGCTGTGGTTTATGTTGGAGAGTGTTTTGCCTGTTTTCCTATAGGAGTTTAATAGTTTCTGGTCTTATGTTTAGATCTTTAATCCATTTTGAGTTTATTTTTGTGTATGGTGTTAGAAAGTGTTCTAGTTTCATTCTTTTACAAGTGGTTGACCAGTTTTCCCAGCACCACTTGTTAAAGAGATTGTCTTTAATCCATTGTATATTCTTGCCTCCTTTGTCAAAGATAAGGTGTCCATAGGTGTGTGGATTTATCTCTGGGCTTTCTATTTTGTTCCGTTGATCTATATTTCTGTCTTTGTGCCAGTACCATATTCTCTTGATGACTGTGGCTTTGTAGTAGAGCCTGAAGTCAGGCAGGTTGATTCCTCTAGTTCCATTCTTCTTTCTCAAGATTGCTTAGGCTAGTCAAGGTTTTTTTGTATTTCCATACAAATTGTGAAATTATTTGTTCTAGCTCTGTGAAAAATACCGTTGGTAGCTTGATAGGGATAGCATTGAATCTGTAGATTGCTTTGGGTAGTATACTCATTTTCACTATATTGATTCTTCTGATCCCTGAACACAGTATATTTCTCCATCTATTTGTGTCCTCTGATTTCTTTCATCAGTGTTTTATAGTTTTCTATATATAGGTCTTTGGTTTCTTTAGGTAGATATATTCCTAAGTATTTTATTCTTTTTGTTGCAATGGTGAATGGAATTGTTTCCTTAATTTCTCTTTCTGTTTTCTCATTGTTAGAATATAGGAATGCAAGGGATTTCTGTGTGTTGATTTTATATCCTGCAACTTTACTATATTCATTGATTAGCTCTAGTAATTTTCTGGTGAAATCTTTAGGGTTTTCTATGTAGAGGATCATGTCATCTGCAAACAGTGAGAGTTTTACTTCTTCTTTTCCAATTTGGATCCCTTTTATTTCTTTCTCTGCTCTGATTGCTGTGGCCAAAACTTCCAAAACTATGTTGAATAGTAGTGGTGAAAGTGGGCACCCTTGTCTTGTTCCTGACTTTAGGAGAAATGCTTTCAATTTTTCACCATTGAGGATAATGTTTGCTGTGGGTTTGTCATATATAGCTTTTATTATGTTGAGGTATGTTCCTTCTATTCCTGCTTCCTGGAGGGTTTTTATCATAAATGGATGTTGATTTTTGTCAAAGGCTTTCTCTGCATCTATTGAGATAATCATATGGCTTTTATTTTTCAATTTGTTAATGTGATGTATTACATTGATTGATTTGTAGTTATTAAAGAATTCTTGCATCCCTGGGATAAAGCCCACTTGGTCATGATGTATGATCTTTTTATTATGTTGTTGGATTCTGTTTGCTAGAATTTTGTTAAGGATTTTTGCATCTATGTTCATCAGTGATACTGACCTGTAGTTTTCTTTTTTTGTGGCATGTTTGTCAGGTTTTGGTGTTAGGGTGATGGTGGCCTCATAGAATGAGTTTGGAAGTTTACCTTCCTCTGCAATTTTCTGGAAGAGTTTGAATAGGATAGGTGTTAGCTCTTCTCTGAATTTTTGGTAGAATTCAGATGTGAAGCCATCGGGTCCTGGGCTTTTGTTTGTTGGAAGATTTCTGATTACCGTTTCAATTTCCCTGCTTGTGATGGGTCTGTTAAGATTTTCTATTTCTTCCTGGTTCCGTTTTGAAAAGTTGTACTTTTCTAAGAATTTGTCCATTTCTTCCAAGTTGTCCATTTTATTTGCATATAGTTGCTAATAGTAGTCTCTTATGATCCTTTGTATTTCTGTGTTGTCTGTTGTGATCTCTCCATTTTCACTTCTAATTTTGTTGATTTGATTTTTCTCCCTTTGTTTCTTAATGAGTCTGGCTAATGGTTTGTCAATTTTACTTACCTTGTCAAAGAACCAGCTTCTGGCTTTGTTGAATTTTGCTATGGTCTCTTGCTTTTTTGCATTCATTTCTGCCCTAATTTTTAAGATTTCTTTCCTTCTACTAACCCTGGGGTTCTTCATTTCTCCCTTTTCTAGTTGCTTTAGGTGTAGTTAGGTTATTTATTTGACTTTTTTCTTGTTTCTTGAGGTAATCCTGTATTGCTATGAACCTTCCCCTTAGCACTGCTTTTACAGTATCCCATAGGTTTTGGGTTGTTATGTTTTCATTTTCATTCATTTCTATGCATATTGTGATTTCTTTTTTGATTTCTTCTGTGATTTGTTGGTTATTCAGCAGCATGTTGTTCAGCCTCCATATGTTGGAATTTTTAATAGTTTTTCTCCTGTAATTGACATCTAATCTTACTTCATTGTGGTCAGAAAAGATGCTTGAAATGATTTCAATTTTTTTAAATTTACCAAGGCTAGATTTATGGCCCAGGATGTGTCCTTCCTGGAGAAGTTTCCGTGTGCGCTTGAGAAAAAGGTGAAATTCATTGTTTTGGAGTGAAATGTCCTATAGGTATCAATTAGGTCTAATTGGTCTATTGTATCATTTAAAGTTTGTGTTTCCTTGTTAATTTTCTATTCAGTTGATATATCCATAGATGTGAGTGGGGTATTAAAGTCTCCCCCTATTATTGTGTTATTGTTAATTTCCCCTTTCATACTTATTAGCATTTGTCTCACATATTGTGGTGCTCCTATGTTGGGTGCATATATATTTATAATTGTTATATCTTCTTCTTGGATTGATCCTTTGATCATTATGTAGTGTCCATCTTTGTCTCTTTTCACAGCCTTTGTTTTAAAGTCTATTTTATCTAATATGAGTATTGCTACTCCTGCTTTCTTTTGGTCTCTATTTGCATGGAATATCTTTTCCCAGCCCTTCACTTTCAGTCTGTATGTGTCCCTTGTTTCAAGGTGGGTCTCTTGTAGACAACATATATAGGGATCTTGTTTTGTATCCATTCAGCCAGTCTTTGTCTTTTGGTTGGGGCATTCAGCCCATTTACATTTAAGGTAATTATTGATAAGTTTGATCCAGTTGCCATTTACTTTATTGCTTTGGGTTCGAATTTATACTCCCTTTCTGTGTTTCCTGTCTAGAGAAGATCCTTTAGCATTTGTTGGAGAGCTGGTTTGGTGATGCTGAATTCCCTCAGCTTTTCCTTGTCTGTAAAGCTTTTGATTTCTCCTTCATATTTCCTTGCTGGGTACAGTAATCTGGGCTGTAGGTTATTTTCTTTCATCACTTTAAGTATGTCCTGCCATTCCCTTCTGGCCTGAAGAGTTTCTATTGAAAAATCAGCTGTTATCCTTATGGGAATCCCTTTGTGTGTTATTTGTTGTTTTTCCCTTGCTGCTTTTAATATTTGTTCTTTGTGTTTGATCTTTGTTCATTTGATTAATATGTGTCTTGGGGTGTTTCACCTTGGGTTTATCCTGTTTGGGACTCTGGGTTTCTTGGACTTTGGTGATTATTTCCTTCCCCATTTTAGGGAAGTTTTCAACTATTACCTCCTCAAGTATTTTCTCATGGTCTTTCTTTTTTTCTTCTTCTTCTGGGACTCCTATGGTTTGAATGTTGGGGCATTTAACATTGTCCCAGAGGTCTCTGAGGTTGTCCTCATTTCTTTTAATTCTTTTTTCTTTTTTCCTCTCTGATTCACTTATATCTACCATTCTATCTTCTACCTCACTTATCCTATCTTCTGCCTCCATTATTCTACTGTTGGTTCCCTCCAGAGTGTTTTTGATCTCAGTTATTGGATTATTCATTATGTGTTGACTCTTTTTTATTTCTTCTATGATTATTATCTCTATGATTATTATGGGGCCAATTGTTAGTTTGAAAGTGAAAGTGGCTCAGTCGTGTCCGACTCTTTGAGACCTCATGGACTGTCCATGGAATTCTTGAGGCCAGAATACTGGTGTGGGTAGCGTTTCCCTTCTCCAGCGGATCTTCCTGACCCAGGAATCGAACCAGGGTCTCCTGCATTGCAGGCAGATTCTTTACCAACTGAGCTATCAGGGAAGCCCAAAATACTTCTTTGAGCTGCTTTTGGTGGGGGTGGGGCAAGAATACTGGAGTGGGTTGCCATTCCCTTTTCCAGAAGATCTTCCCGACCCAGGGATTGAACCCAGGTCTCCCACATTGTAGGCAGACAGATGCTTTACCGAACCACCAGGGAAGTTCTTTCTTGCATCTTCTCAATCCTTGTCTCCAGGCTATTTATCTGTAACTCCAGTTTGTTTTCAAGGTTTTGGATCATTTTCACTATCATCATTTGGAATTCTTTATCAGGTAAATTCTCTATCTCTTCCTCTTTTGTTTGGTTTGGTGGGCATATATCCTATTCCTTTACCTGCTGGGTATTTCTCTGCCTTTTCATTCTGTTTATATTGCTGTGTTTGGGGTGGCCTTTCTGTATTCTGGCAGTTTGTGGTTCCCCTTTATTGTAGAGTTCCTTGCTGTGGGTGAGGTTGGATGGGTGGCTTGTCAAGGTTTCCTGGTTAGGGAAGCTGGTGGGTGGAACTGGATTTCTTCTCTCTAGAGTGCAATGAAGTATCCAGTAATGAGTTTTGAGATGTCAGTGGGTTTGGTGTGACTTTGGGCAGCCTGTATATTGAAGCTCATGGTTGTGTTCCTGTGTTGCTGGAGAATTTGCGTGGTATGTCTTGCTCTGGAACTTGTTGGCTCTTGGGTGGTGCTTGGTTTCAGTGTAGGTATAGAAGCGTTTGATGAGCTCCTATCGATTAATGTTTCCTAGATTCAGGAGTTCTCTGGTGTTCTCAGGATTTGGACTTAAGCCTCCTGCCTCTGGTTTTCAGTCTTATTCTTACAGTAGCCTCAAGACTTCTCCATCTATACAGTACCGATGATAAAACCTCTAGGTTAATGATGAAAAGTTTTCTCCACAGTGAGGGACACCTGGAGAGGTACACAGAGTTACATGGAGAAGAGAAGAGGGAGGAGGGAGATAGAGGTGACCAGGAGGAGAAGGGGGTGAATCAAAAGGGGAGAGAGCAAGCTAGCCAGTAATCACTTCCCTATGTGTGCCCCACAGTCTGGGCCACTCAGAGATGTTCACGAAGTTACATAGAGAAGAGGGAGGAAGGAGACAGAAGTGGCCAGGGGGATAAAAGGGGGAATCAAAAGGAGAGAGAGAGAGAGATCCAGCCAGTAATCAGTTCCCTAAGTGTTCTCCACAGCCCAGAACACACAAAGAGATTCACAGAGTTGGGTAAAGAAGAAAAGGGGGAGGGAGGAGATAGAGGCGACCTGGTGGAGAAAAAGGAGAGTCCAAAGGGGGAGAGAGCAGTCAAGCCAGTAATCTCGCACCCAAGTTAAAATGGGTACTGAAGATTGGGTTCTTGAAGATACAAAATTGATAACAAATACCAAAAAGCAAAGATTAAAAATCTAGAGTAGAGGTTAGATTCTCAAAAATAGAATATTAAAAAAAAAGGTCACAAAAATTATAAAATATATATATATGAAGTTTGCTTTAAAAATAGGGTCTTTTTTTTTTGGCAAGGTAATAGTAGGTTATAAAAATGAAAATTTAAGAAATAATAGGGGACTTAAAATTAAAAAAAATTTTTTTAATTTAAAAAATGATTATAGTAAAAATATATCTAGGACTTTCTCTGGAACTATTGCAGATAGTGTGGGGTCAGTTCATTTTCAGATAGTTCCTTGGTCCAGCTTGTACTTCTCAAGGTCTACAGGCCCCTTCCTATGGAGTTGCTGCTAAGTACAGGGTTTTAATCTATTGCGCCTGTCACTTCCAGAGTGGTTCCCTCTGTTTATTTCAGCTTCTTCTGTTTGCTGGTCTCTTCAGTGTCTAATTTCTGCCCTGACACAAGGCGGGTGGTGGAGGTCACTTTTTTTAGGCTCACTTGTTCAGTCGTGCTGTGGGGAGGGAGGAACCCTGCAAACAAATATCAGTGGCATGTGCTCACAGTGATTTAGTCACACTGAGTTTGCCTCTGCTCACGGCATGTGTGCTTTCCCAGTCTATACTACTCAGGCTCTAGGTTGCTCTGCCGGGAACTGTCTGATGCAGGCCCTGGGTTTCATGCAGTCCCCAGGTCTAAGCCCCTCAGGTTCAGGTTCTCAGGTACTCCACAAAGGTGCAGACTTGGTTGGGCCTGCGTTTTGTGCCCTTCCAGGTCTGAGCAGCTCAGGTGACCAGGTGCTTGGTGAGCGCAGTTGGTCCCAGTTGAAGGCTGTGACTTATCGCCTCCCCCGCCCCAGCCACTCGGTTTTCTGGGTGTACAACAGGCATGCCTTCTCAGGTGTGCCGTGTGTCTCTTCTGGGGAGCTGATCTCTGTCTGCAACTCTCCCAGAGGATGTTGACCATCCAGAATCCCAAGAAGTCTTGGTTAGCAATGACGTCAGCTTGCAGTTTGGTATAGGATGCCTCTCTGGGGCCAGTATTGCCCCCTTCCAGCTCTGGCTGCCCTCGCCTGCCTGCCTCCGGTGGGGGATGGGCCGGTCCTCAGCCGGCTAGCTCTGCTCAGTCCTTTGTTCTATGAGCAAGGCTGGCGGTGTCTTGAAAGTGAAAGTGAAGTTGCTCAGTCGTGTCCGACTCTTTCTGACCCCATGGACTGTAGCCTACCAGGCTCCTCTGTCCATGGGATTTTCCAGGCAATAGTCCTGGAGTAGATTGCCATTTCCTTCTCCAGGGGATCTTCCCAATTCAGGGATCAAACTCAGGTCTCCCATATTGTAGACAGACGCTTTACCGACTGAGCCACCGATAGCTATTCCAGTCTGGGTTGCTGTCTCAAGCTAGTTCCCTCAGATTGCCCTCAGGGCATTCAGGCGAGGTCCTTACCCTAAGCAGTGCAGCCCGCACCTCCCTGTCCAGCCCCTGCTTGCTAGTGGGCAATGCGAGTGTCTGGGCTCCTCCTCCTCCTCCACTTGCTGTCAGGCACGTAATCTGTGGGTTTTAATTTTTTATTTATTTTTCCTCCTGGTTATTTTGCCCTCTGAGATTCCAAGGCTCACCATAGACCCGCCAGAGAGAGTGTTTCCTGGTGTTTGGAAACTTCTCTTTTTTAAGACTCTCTTCTCAGAAGGGGTCTCCGTCCCTACCTCTTTTGTCTTTTTATCTTTTGTATTTTGTCCTACCTCCTTTTGAAGACAATGGGCTGCCTTTCTGGGTGCCTGATGTCCTCTGCCAGCATTCAGGAGTTGTTTTATGGAATTTGCTCGGCTTTCAAATGTTCTTTTGATGAATTTGTGGGTGAGAAAGTGGTCTCCCGTCCTATTCCTCCGCCATCTTAGGACTGCCCCTGAGAATTTTTTAAAATCAATTTTTGAGCTAATGTGTTGAGTGAAAGGTTAAGATTTAAATAAAAAATGTTTTCTCTCAAACATAGACATTACCTTGGTCATAATAGCTATTCTTACAACCTGTAGCCATCTCAGCTGGAAACATAGTCATTCTCCATTTTTTTCAAGTTTTCCTGTGTGCATTTCCATTAGGCTTTATAGTCCTTATGAAGGTATATGTTTCATATTAGACTTGCTCCCAAAGTATATTTTTAAAAAGTGTTTCTTTGACTCTTTTTCAAGAAATACAGAGTTTTGTGCTTTCCCAATAATCTCTCCTCTGTGCTTTGATGTAATTTATCCCGAGTGTCTAAAAGACCTTTCTCTTCTCCTCTTGTTCATGGGGTTGCTTAGAGTTGGACACGACTGAACAACTTCACTTTCACTTTTCACTTTCATGTATTGGAGAAGGAAATGGCAACCCACTCCAGTGTTCTTGCCTGGAGAATCCCAGGGACGGAGGAGCCTGGTGGGCTGCCATCTGTGGGGTCGCACAGAGTTGGATACGACTAAAGCGACTTAGCAGCAGCAGCAGCCTCTCCTCTTTGATTTCCTCATTGAGGAGTTTCCTCAACATTTGTTGCCCTCTTTTATTCCAACAACTGTACAGCATTTTTTGACAGATCCGCTGTGCCTCAGTTTCCTGCTGGGGCCACTCCGTCTCTCTAACTTAGCCGCATTTTCCAGTTCTTGACTCACAGATGCTCTGAAGGCTTTGTCCTGCCTCTCCTGTGGCAACAAGCTTCCAGTCATCTAGGGCTGGGCAGGATGGTGAATCGGGTCTTTAAGTACCAACTTCTGCTATGTTTTTACCTTTGTGGATCTACAAAAACTTTTTTTTTTAATTGAGAAATTTGAGTAGAAAGTGTTTAATTTCTTATTTGTTGTACTTGCCTGAGGTCTTCTTTTTTTAATTAACTTTTATTGGAGTGTACCTTATTTACAGTGTTGTTGCCTTACTTACTCTGATTCTTTAGTAGGACAGAGGAGAGGTTTGTCTGTGGTAGACATTCCAAAACTATGACTCTCCACCCTCACCCAGACTCACTGCCCCTTCTTGGTTGCTCTGTTCTACCCCAGTAAATCTTGTGCAGACCAAGAAGAGATTTCACAACAGTTACTCCATGAAGAGCTGAGCAGTATTCATTCAGCTGAGTTTGAATCTGTATCAGGTACCAGGTACTTGGAGTCTGAGGGTTGCGTATACTTGCCTTCTAAACTGTGTTTTTGCTTTTTGACCCCCTCCAGTCCTTCCTCCAGAGTACTGCCATAAATGGTCCATAAAGCACCATCTGATGCTGTCAAGCCCACGGAGACAAGTTAGAGAGTCACAGGGTCCACACAGCTTCTAAGAAGCGTGCTCTGTACCTTGTGTTCATGCCTCTCGGTCATGGCCTTCACTCTGTCTGGAATCCTGGACTCTTAATCCCTTGGTTCACTTTTCCGTTTTGAGAATCTGACTCAGATATCACCCCTTGAGGAAACATCCTGAATTGCCCCAGTTCAAGTTCATATCTCCATCCTCTGTACTTTGCTGGGGACTTTGTATACATGCGTTTCCCTTTGTTCAGCCAGCACACATCGTTGAGTGCTGTTGTGTGTCAGGCCCATCCTCAGTGCTGGGACTCTGGCAGTGAGTGAGACAGACACGGTCACTGCCCATACCCGTCATCCAGCAACTAAGAGGATGTTTCAGATAGTGATAAGTGCTCAGAGGAAAACAAGACAGCAACAGAGTAGGGGCTGGATGGGTTTGGAGAGAGTGACTGGGGAAGTCTTTTTCAAAGAGGTGACGTAGAATCTGAGCTCTGAACAATGAGCAGGGCCAGCGGTGGAAGCATCTGGAAAAAGCTGTTAGTGCAGAGAAAAATGGCACTAGCAAATGCCCTGGAGCAGGGAGAGCAAGGCTCCCTGGAGCTGCAGAGGCCAGCCGGTGGGACTGGAGCAGGGAGAGCAAGGCACCCTGGAGCTGCAGAGAAGGCCAGCCGGTGGGACTGGAGCAGTGTGAAGGAGGTGGGAAGGCCGGAGATGGGTCAGAAGAGCAGTCAGTCTGTTGGCATAGCAAGAAATGTGGATTTTAGGGACTTCCTTGGCGGTCCAGTGGCTGAGACTCGGCACCCCCAATGCAGGGGAGCAGGTTTGATCCCTGGCCTGGGAACTAGATCCCACATGCTGCAACTTAAGAGCCAGCACAGTCAAATAAATTTTTTAAGAAGTTAAAAAAGAAATTTGGATTTTATTCCTGAATTCACCAAGAAACTATCCAAGAGCTTTAGGTAGGGGAGTCAGTAGTATGAAATGATGTATGTTTCACCTGCACCGAACACTGAGTGTTGTAAATGGCTCATTGTGTGTGTTTCTGGTAACCTGTGTACTGTGAGGGCAGGCATTCTCTGTGGATCCCCAGCACCCAATCCAGGGTATGGTTGATAGCCACTGGGGAATCTAATGAATGAATAATCTATGTATTCTCTTGATAAGCTCTATTTAAGTGGTTGAGTTAGTAACACCATGTAAATAATTTTTTCTGTTTGGTAAAAGCTGGTCGATCTAGTGCTAGGACACTCCCTGTGAATAAGGAAACGTCACGGCCTTTTTCAAGACTCCAGGGTGTTACAATATTCTGGATATTCTATTCAGCCTTTGAGGCAGTACCCCAGGAATGCTGAGTAGAATCTTGATGGCCAGAGAAGAATGAAAAGCCGTGACATTTTAAAAAATGAAAGCTGTCAGTAGCACAGTAAGATCTTACGATAAGGTGAATACTGACATAGCATCCCAATGGCGTTTGTTCTCAGGAGGAGGTGGTTGGGAGTTCTTATCGTCCAGCATGTGGGCAGGAGGGGAGCAGGGGGTTGGTAGTCATCTCCTGATAATTTAAGATTTTCTGAGTTCAATATAAGGGCCATTGAATACCATTTAAATTTTATTATCTTTCGTGCTCTTTGAAAATGTAGACCACCTAAGACAGATCGTTTTTCATTAACCATGTAGTAATGTCTCCTAGCATTTTGTATGATGGTTTTTTGGATTTGACTTTCACTGTAATGGTTGGCTTTTACTATAGTTAGTATTTTTCTATTATAATTTTCATCTCCAGTTTTCAGGTACTGTTTCTTAAAAACCTTGAGTTTCTTTTTTTTTGTTTTTCCTGAATCAGTTGGAAACCCTAATTTAGATCTATCTGTGTCCCATTAAATAAAGCTTACTTGAAAATCTTTCATGGTGAAATCATAACCCAGCCCAGTGAACATGCTCTAATCATCATAGCACTTGCTCCCAAGCAGAATCTTTTCTCATTACTTCTTTACCCACATTCACTTAAAAATTACCCTACAGGTAATAGAGAGTTTAGGACCTGGTAAGCTGAATGCATTTTGGACTTCTGTTAAGTTGAAAATATTTCTCTTTGCAGAGATTTCAGCAACACAGAAACACTGTGTAGTGAACAGAAGTATTATTGTGAAACATGCTGCAGCAAACAAGAGGCCCAGAAAAGGTACGTAAGGGTTTAGCCCGGGGGTGGCGTCCTGTCCGCAGAAGGGACCAGACTGTGGAGCCTGACAGATCTGATTTTTGAATCCCAGTTCCTAGGGCTCGTAACCAAGTAGCTTTGGAGAAGTCAATTACCTTCTTCACTGGTAGAATACGATAAGAATGCCTACCTGGGGAAGTTGCCCATTCATCTGATCATGTGTTCATCTGTTTGTTTGTTCATTCATTTATTCAGTGTGCCAGATACTCATGCTGGGTAAACAAGTGGTGAGCAAGTGTGATCACTGTCCTCTTGGGATTAAAGGTGAATCATAAAAATGACTTAGCATAGTACATAACACATAGTGGTCACCCAGTAATACTGTTAGTATTGCCTAATGTTGGAACTTCTTCTTTAGAAGATAGAAGAGGCAAGTAATACTAATCATTTAATAAGGAAGCATGAGGAAATCAATAACATCAGTCTATGGATGGGTAAAAAGAAAGTTATCATATTCAGAGTTGATACAAGACCCAAGGTTGTGCGTCTTTTTACAGCACTGGCCAGTTACAGGTCTTAAACAATGTGAAATAATTGTCCTTCCCTATGTTCTGTCCCCAGAAGCCAAAAATCTTGACATTTTTACTATCCTGTGAGGCTTTACCGTGAGTTAAGTTTACCCTGTCCATGGTTTGTGGCATATTCAGGATAACCCACAGATGCCCATTCCTACCATCTAAAACTGTGAGGGGTCTAGAGCTGAAGTTGAACGAGTTTCTCTGACCAGTCTCTCAGCCCTTCATCCCCAGACATGCACATCTTTCTTTGGTGCCTCAGAACTGGAGAAAGGTTAGTCATTGTGGTGGCAGATGGGAGTTAACATTCATTAGTGGTTGGGGAGCTTATCTCTGTCCCCATCCATATAATCTAAACTAAGTCTGCCTAAGGCCATCCTGGGTCTTCCAGTGGAGCATGAAAGCATATTCTATTCAACCCTGGAAGTTTTATACATGAAAATGCTGTGTTCCTAAAAAATAATAGGGATCCCCATAAATCTTACGTTTCTGCTGATGGTGTGGTTTTGCTTACTTTTATGCACAGGATTTTTTTTTTCAATAGATTTCTAAATAATATTCTATTAAATTTGTCCTTTACAAACAATAATTCATGGAAAATATGCACAAGTCAAAACAGCATTTACAATAATTCAGGACCTTCAAAGAAGGTGTCCTCGAAGGTAACCAGAAAGTCCTCTATTCTATCAGAGTTATCTCCATAAACTGTTGTCTTTGCGACTTCTTACTGAAGAATGTTAATGGTCATCTAGTTGAAAAAAGAGCTTTTCATGTTTGTGTAAGTTGCGGAACTGCTGCGTCGAACAAAAGAAAATCCTTTTCTGCAGGATTTCTCAAAGCCTTAGGTATGTGGATGTGCAAGGAGGAACTTAGGAACAGAAGGGAGAGCAGCATCCTGACTTGACCTCAGAAACCCCGCATCCATTAACATCTCCCGTGCTCTCACGAGCCTTTTTTGAGAAATATAGCCCTAAGCCAATCAATCTCTGAATTTATAAGCGAGGAACCTGAGAGCCAGAAAAGGGAAATGACTTGCCCAGGAGTAAGGAGGGAGAATGGGCCCAGCATGCCTGGTTATCTGATGGTAACCAGTTGGCAGTGGATATCTGAGGCATGCCTGTTTGTCGGTTCTCAGAACCTGTATGTACGGAATCCACCCTCTGCTTGCCCTTTCCCCAGCCTGCTTTCTCAAAAACTGTCCCCCTCCTCTCCGTTATCTCAGAGTTGAGGGATTATCCAAATATCATTCTTCCTGGGAGGCAGAGGGCAGTGACGTAGAGCAATTGTGCATCATATATTTATTGGTACATAAGTTCTGGGGTGTCTCCTTTGACCAAACAGATGATCCCACCCCCACATCCTAGCCCCACTGCACTCTTCTCTGCTTACTAGGCTCCAGTTAGCCGAGTCTGTGCAAGCGAGCATCCTTTTACTCTGGCACGTGGATTGGCTGTTTGCTGGTTTGAGGTTTGTTGGACCCCTCCTGCTCTCCATTCGTGCAGGCTGTGGTATAATTGGTCCCACTCACAGGCATTGGATGCCACTGATTTTCTGTTGCATGGTTTATTTTAGGATGAGAGTCAAGAAGCTGCCCATGATTTTGGCCCTGCACCTCAAGCGGTTCAAGTACATGGAGCAGCTCCATAGGTACACCAAGCTCTCTTACCGAGTGGTCTTCCCGCTAGAACTCCGGCTCTTCAACACCTCCAGTGATGCAGTCAACCTGGACCGCATGTATGACCTGGTCGCAGTGGTGGTGCACTGTGGCAGGTGAGGGCAGGCAGGGAGCGCGTGGAGGGAGGCACTGTCCTTGGGCCACGTGGACTCTGCCACATCTTTCAGGGGCGGGGCCGGGGATGTGAGACTCCGTGGTGATGGCGTTTTGGGGAATTTCCTCTAAGCTCCAGTTTATCACCTCAAAATGAGTCTCTAAACTTATGTATATAAAGTAAAATAATAAATTTAAAAATAAAGGAAATTAACGCATAATAATAATTTAAATGTTCTCTCATAAGGGAAATAATAAATCTCCATTAGATACAAAGAATTTGAAATCACATGGAAAAGTAAATGTTTGTGCTGTGATTTTAATTTTTGAAAAACCAGGTTACTCATTTAGTATGATCACTAAAGTGTTTTAAGATACCTAAATAAAGACTGGAAGCAGTGGATGGAATTTAATACTTTTTTGGCATTTGAATAATTAAAATGTATCCTTAAGTGTTCTTCAGGCAGTTTTAAGCCTTTCCCCTGTATTCTATAATTACATAATCCAAAAAAAAAAGAGAGTGGAGAGAAATGCCCTTGATATGGAGAAGCAAAGTGTTTTTGCTGTAAGTCTTTTGAGGAAATATTTTTTATTGTATAATTTGGTGTAAGTCATGAAAACTCTACTGAAAATTCACCTGTTGCTATTATTTGCTCAGCTGGGATGGATCTGTGTCCCATACCCTGGGATCGACATTGCTGTCGCCCTTGTAGGCTTCAGACTGGGGCCTGTCCCAGAGCAGGTGTCTTTTCCTCTCCATCCACCTGGATGGAGTGGTAGTAAACAGACCATTACCAAGAGGATGCGTGGTTCCACGGGGAGGGATGGAGTGATTTCCTTTCCTCGACTGGGTGGCTGGTGTCAGGAGCTGTAACTACCTGAGGCAACCCTTGTTTTGTCCCATGCAGAGCCATAGTCACAGATTATTGTCTTAGTTCTCAGAAAGTTGTATTTGTTGGTCAGTTACAAGCCACCTTTCTATTTGCCCCTGAAGAATACTTCTAACTGCTAATTATTTTAAAGAGCCTAAGGGTTGGGAAGATCCCCTGGAGGAGGGCGTGGCAACCCACTCCAGTATTCTTGCCTGGAGAATCCCATGGGCAGAGGAGCCTGGTGGGCTACAGTCCATGGAATCCCAAAGAGGTGGACACGACTGAGTGACTGAGCATACGTGCACACACATCTATTTTCTGTTTATTTATTCATAAGGGTTCTTTAACAGTTTTCTTTGATTTAACTATGCCCTCCTCCAGGGGATCCTCCCAACCCAGGGATCAAACCCAGGTCTCCCTCATTGCAGACAGATTCTTTACCGTCTGAGCCACCAGGGAAGCCCAAGAATTCTGGAGTGGGTAGCCTATCCCTTCTCCAGGGTATCTTTCTGACCCCGGAACTGAACCAGGGTCTCTTGCATTGCAGGTGGATTCTTTACCAGCTGAGCTACCAGGGAATCCCATATATTATGTATATGCTATGTATATTCTATGTTCCTGGTGGTTTAGTCAATAAGTCATGTCCGATTCTGTATATACTAGGAAATGGCAACCCACCACAATATTCTTGCCTAGAGAATCCCCATGGACAGAGGAGCCTGGCAGGCTGCAGTCTGTGGGGTCACACACAGTCAGACGTGACTGAGCGACTATGCACACACATGAGTAAGGAAGAGGGCGATGACAGAGAGCAGTGGGAGGTGCCCCTTCAGGGAAGGTGGTCAGCAAAGGTTTATCTCCTGAGATGACATTTGAGCTGAAGCCCGCCCAAGGAATAAAAAGAGGCAAGAATGCAGACATGAGTGAGGACACTTTCAGGCAGAGCTGCAGCAGACACAGAGGCCCCAGCTGAGAACGCTGATGTGTGTGAAAACAGAGGTGGCCCATGTGCTGGAGCTCAGAGGGAGGGGAGAGAGTGGCTGGAGAAAGGTGTGAACAATCCTCTGGGGTAGCTTTTATTTAAAGAAAGCAAACTAAAGGGACTTCCCTGGTGGTCCAGTGGTTAAGACCCTGCACTTTGAATGCACAGGATGTGGGTTTGATCCCTGACTGGGGAACTAACATCCCGCATGCTGTGCAGTATAGCAAAGAAAAAGCAGACTAAGGCAGGTTCAGCTTTCCAACTTTGATGCATTGAGAAAACAAAACTTCAGAGTTAGAGTTAAAAACTCCGTCAGTTGTGCAAACCTGGCTTCATAGGAGAAGCTGTTTGGTTGTCCGGTCTACTTTTCTCTGCAGTGTGTCATAATGTACCTTTTTGTTTTCCTACTTGTTATTACACATTTTGGTTTAATATCTTTCTAAAACTTGAATCAGATCACATCACTCCTCAAAGTTCCCGAGTGTCTTCCTGGCTCACTCACAGTGAAGTCCGTAATCTTAACCACAGTGGCCCATTCCTAAGCCTCGTCCACTGCAGCTCACTTGGCTCTTCGAGCTGTTCCCTGATCACACTGTTCCCACCCCCACCCATCCCCTAGGCCTTGCACTTGCTCTTCTCCATTCCTGAAACTTCCATCACGTGGTCTCATGGCTTGCCTCTCCCTCCCTCCCTCTCTCTCACACACACACAGACACACACACCCACAACACACCCACACACACTCCTCCCCTTCAGGGAAGTTCCTTCTGCTCACATCTCATATCATCACCATAGCGCCTTCCCTCTATCACTCACCACCCCGTTGCACTGCTATATTCTTCAGCATGTATCACCCCTTGAAATATATTTGTATTTTAGTTTATTACCACTCCAACCCTCAACCTCAGGAAAGGCAGGACTTTTTTTCATTCACTGCTTTTTTTTGTTTGTGTAAGTCGAAGAGAAGAGGCTTTTCTCCCAGTCTTAATATTTATTTATTTATTTGGCTGCACCACGTGGTCTTAGTTGCACCATGCTGGATGTCCTGTGAACTGTGCTTTGGCACATGGGATCTGGTTCCCTGACCAGGAATCAAACCCAGGCCCTCTGCACTGGGAGCACAGAGTCACTGGACCACCAGGGAAGCCCCCATTCACTGCTTTTTTTTTTTTTTTTTTGCCTAACTGCCTGAATGGACCTAGTGGAGCATAGTGGGTGTACAATAATTATATGTTGATATTTGTTGAATTTGAATGTCTGTTTTCCCCAGTGGATCGTGAATCCTTTGAAACAGAGGCTTCATTCATCTTCCCTTGTGCCCAGCACAGTGTCAGCACCCAGGTGTCTCTCTGTGAGTTGTGGCCAAAGACAAGTGGACATGGACATGACTTATTCCAAGTTCTCTGTCCTAGTGATAGTTGGTTTTTTTTTCCCCAAAAAAAGTCATTGCATATAAAGAGCTACATAGAGTTTTATAAAGAAGTAAATGTTAACTGAGTAACATTCTTCTGTTTGTTCTTTTCCAGTGGTCCTAATCGTGGGCATTATATTACTATTGTGAAAAGTCATGGCTTCTGGCTGTTGTTTGACGACGACATTGTAGAGGTTGGTAAACAGATGATTATATCCGAGGGAGCTGGGGTGGAGACAGTGTTTTGGGATGTGTGCATATGGACATTTTCTAAAATAGACCTGTATTCCCGTCATCTGACTTGAAAACAGTTTACATTTCTCTCAGAACTACATTCTGCTGCTCCCCAGCCTCTCTGGAAGGGGAGAAGGGGTAAGATCAGGGACTCATCAATACTGTGTTTTTGTTAACTGATTGCAGACATGGGACCTCCTTGCCATCCTAAAAGACATGGTTTATTTGAGCCCACTTAAGGTAGCACTAAAAGGAATAAGCTTCGATGACCTGAATGAATTCTGCTTATTCCCAAGAGCTCCCACAGTTTACCGTTTGAAAGACAGAAGTCCTGTCTTCTTCAAAGAGTGCACACCTGTGGTTGCTAATAGTGGAAAGGGTGGCATTCGCTCCCAGGGATTTGCAGTGTGAGTCGTCATGTTCTCTCGGTCAAGTCTGTGGAGTTACCCGTTTGCTGTTGAAAGTTCCCAAGTTTATGATGGTGTTTCTTCCGTTTTCTTGTGCATCCCCTTAGCCTTTCTTTCCTTCTCCCAGTAATCATGTTAGACCACTGTGTTGTTTCACTTCTCTTTCTTGCAGAAAATAGACGCCCAAGCTATTGAAGAATTCTATGGCCTGACATCAGATATATCGAAAAATTCAGAATCTGGATATATTTTATTCTATCAGTCAAGAGAATAACTTACAGGACTGTGGAACTAACTCGAGTGAGGGAAAATGCACTCGGACCTGGTCTCTCTGCAGACGTCCCTCCTCTCCAGTGGACCACCGGTGAACGGCATCACTCCAAGTCTCGGTGGTCTGGCTGCGTGACTCTCTTCCCCCTTCATTTTTCTACAAGCAGCACTACTCGTGGTTTTATGTTAGTCTGAGGTAGAGTTAACTGCAATCAGATTGTAGTAAGGATTAGATGAATAACATTTGCTAATTTTAGTTTCAGGTACATACTATGCCACTGTCTGGCTGAATTAGAATGCCATTTCTTACAGACATCGACAGTCTATTTGGGGTCTTTGCTAATCTTCCTAAATGGCTTCCGGGGTCTCCTTTCAATGCATTCCTTTAACTTGTCCCTGGAAATATTGCTCCCCATTTTTAGCTTCTCTGCCTCTTTTCTGACAGAAGGACAGAAGAATGGGGTAGATGCTTACCTTTTAGAGCTGCAACTATAGCTTTAAGTTTGTTCGAGTGAAAATGTTTTAAAATTGAGTAACCTCGAAACTGAATTCATCTTCCGGGTGGAACAGGGTGAAGAGAAGCTGTTCGAGGATGCCCAGGGCTGTGCCCACCCGGCCGTTACAAGCCAGGGGCTGAGGAGACGTGGAGCTCAGGGCAGGCAAAGCCGAGAGGAGGAAGCTTTTGTGCACAGTGGAAAGTTGCTTTTCTTCTCTTTCTACCAAAACGAAGTTTCAGGAAAATAGCTCTGTGCTCTTTGTTTTTAGTGATGCTCTTCTTCTGTCCTGTGAGTTGTATCTCTCCTTCATCCGGCGCTGCTAAGCTTTCCAGGGTATCTTTCCAACCCCGCTGGTGTTCCGCGGTCAGAGGTGGTAGGGCTGAGACACCACGGGGACTGCCACCCGCCCAGCTCTGCTTAGCCAGGCAGCACCAACACCGTCCTTTCCCAGGAAGAACAAAGGTGCTGCACCTGTCCTCCCATCAGCCACACTGTACAACAGTTCATATTTCAGCATTTCAGGTCCTGGCAAGCCCAGGGCTACCATGGAACCTTCTCCGGAGGAGATATTGGAGTTAGCTGGGGATGCAGGTGGGTCAGAGGAAGTGTCAGTGAGCAGGTGGTGGGATGAACAAAGGGGCAGCATTTCTTTGGCTCAGGCTCCCAGGATGTTTGACAAGACGGAGTTTTTTGGAAGAACCTCATCTCACCATAGTTTTACTTTTTTTTTTCACTTTTGTTGTATGTGTATTTATTAAATCATTTGAGTATCGATGCCTTTTATTAAAAGGTTCGATATGCTGTTTTGCTGTTGAGCAGGTTTTTGGTTTCCTACAAATCTTTTAAGTTGTAGATCTCAGCTTCCTGTGGGAAGACCGCTGACTTCCATACACTATAATATACTGTGAACCTGTTACTTTGTTACCTAATACATCAGCGAAGGAACACGCAAACTTTGGCATAATGTGAACTAAAATTGAAATTGAAAATGTTACTGGCCATTTTGCAACAATTAAGAGCATAGCACTTTATCTAGATGAAAACTGGATTTCTTTATCTTTGAAGTATCTTGAACTGTTTATTGCTCACAACTTCCATAAGCATGCCACCCTTCATCTGTTCATGCTTGAAGTGAAATGTTTTACGTTTCACTGGAGAAGACAAAAACAGGGTGATCTTCTCGTTATTGTTTTATACAAGTGATGAAAATATACCTTGCCTTGTTTAGAGGCGAATTCATATTTATAAATATTTTGTCTTTTTTCCCTCCACAAGACTTATGCAGTAATCACTTACCTGGAAGGTAAGTTTTCGTCCTGTTTTTAAGAAGAGATGCTTCGCAATTGAAGGTGACTGATACAGGGAGCTGTTTATACTATACATAATCCATATATTTGCAGGTTGCAAAGTTTTAAAAAAAAAACGATGGCTGATCCCTAATATAGTTGGAAGTGATACATGAGAAACACTGTTAAAATTACCTTTGAAGTGACTCTTGAAGCTAATTTATTAGGAAAAAAGTTTCAGTTGGAAGCCTATAGAACTAATTTGTTGTTTAGTCGCAAAGTCATGTCCGACTTTGTGACCCCATGGAGTGTAGCCTTCCAGGCTTTTCTGTCCATGGAACTTTTCCAGCAAGAATAATGAAGTGGGTTTCCTTCCCCGAGGGATCTTCCCAACCCAGTGATCGAACCCGAGTCTCCTGCATTGGCAGGCAGATTCTTTACTGCTGAGCCACCAGGGAAGCCCCTCATAGAAGTATTATCTGAGTGCTAAGTCATAAATTCAGTACTTTTGGGTTTTTTTGGATGAGCAAAAAGTTTTTCTCAGTGGTTTGACTGAAATAATTCCTTTCAGTAGAAAAGGTCAGTTAAAATTCAGTATTCATGAATAAATGTTTGCCTAAATATTGAAGATAATACAAAAACATGGTCGTGTGGTGCAGGAAAAAGAAAATTGAGATAAAAATACACAAATCCACCAACACTCCATCAGTTTTTTAAACTTTCGCACTATCTGGGATCATCGTCCCCCTTCTTTAATAAAGGAAAGAAACACTAGGCAGCTACATCCTCCCAAGTCATTTCCCTTTGTGTGAAGACTAGAGCACATAACACTTCTTTATTTTTCATCCCTCACTCGTTGTGTGGAGCAGGGATGCTGTGGGATGTGTGAGACCATTCTGAGGTGAGCGATAGCACAAAAGCTCAGCAACAGTCCCTCAAATGGCCAGCGTTTGTGTGTGTTGTTTTTCTGGCAGGAATGGGCAGGCTTGCTGTATTTCTTCTAACTGCTGGGTGTTTTAAAAGAAGTTACAGTGTTTGCCACTTTCAGAAGAGAAGGAATGTCTGCTTTATTGGTTACTTCCTTGTTTAACATCTAGATTATGACACAGTATGCTAAAATGTCATGTGTTTGAAAGTAAATATTGGTAGAATGCTGACGCCCAGTCTTGTTATTCTGATGCATTTTCCATTCCGAAGAAACACAAAGTGAGCTGGTTTGAAGAGAGCCAAGGAGCAAAACCACAGGAGAGTGGTGCTTTGTCTAGGAAGCCAGTCATATTGGTTTTATAGCTTGGTATATTTTGGATTTCAGATGAAATGGGGAAAAAAAATGACAGAAATGGTCCCTATGCATTTATTTTCATGGATACCCTTAATTTTCATGGGCATGCCTAACAATGAACTATGTTATAACTGGAGCTTTAGGGCTTATTTTAGATATTGGAGTGTAGCTTTATTACAAAGATGGATTTTATCTATAAACATTGCATTTTGATCAACTTTGTATGTTCATGTGTATTAAAATATTGTGCACTAAATGTTTTGCCCTCGTCTGCTATTATATGGTCAAGGCATTTATCAGCACTAGTGTGATTCACTCATGTAAGTGGCACGGGTCAGGGAAAATTATTTCCTACATTTCTGCCTAATTAAATTTGTTTTCCAGTATTATATTAATTTATTTCTGGCTTCCATTTCTGTGTAACCAAAATAGTTACTGCATTTGCGTGGCACATTTGACTTTGTTGCTAAAAAAAAATTTTTTTTTTTTTAGTTTTTATTTAAAATAATCTGTACCTTTTTTTTTTTAATGTAACCAATTCAAGCACTTTAAGCAATAATGTCAATCTTGTGAAACTTCAATCAGTTTAATACCCTGCCTCTAAAGTTGTTGACAGAAAAATAAAGAGGAATTCTCTTCCTAGAGAATTATATCTGAGTAGTGTTAACACACATGGATTTTAAATCCTTTTTATAAAATGTGAGTCATTGGCAAGTCTCGTGTCCAGGTAATCAGTCCAAGCGTGATTTTGAGGCATTGTAGAGGATATTCTGGTTATCATAGTAAAGTTGCCACTATTGTCAAAGTTCAGAAAGTTAGGGTTCTTGAGGTTACTCACCACTTTTTTGAGTGAGAAAAAGCAACACAATCCAGAAACCTGGGTCTGGGGAAGAGCAAATTGAGAGTATCAGTGAAAAACAGAATTAGGGTAGGTATACTAGGCGTAATGAATTGCTTAGCTGAGGCGTTTCATAGGAAATGCCCTTTATTGGTTATGGAATAAAAGATCCATTCTAAAAATAAGGCAGTGGCTTCCAGCTCATTGATCTCGTGGGCATCTGGTTTCTAGGAAAGAGTCAGTGTGGCTTTCCCCTGCCCGCAATACTGGCAGCAGCCACAGGCTTCTGGGCAGGGTCTGAGCTGCGTAGACCCCATCGGGGTGCACACCAGTCCCACCACTGGCCTACCTGGTGGCGGGCAGTGTGGGCCCATTTCTTGTGGTCTCAGCATGTGGCTCCCCGGGGCTGATACTCAAGCTTGCTGTTAAAATGTCTAAGGATTTTTTCCCCCAACAGTTACTTCAAGGGGTCCCTGTGTGGACAGGAGATTGTCATCTGAATGCATTTTCCTGGGCCCAGTGATGGAAATAGAACCACATAGACCAAGAGCAGAGCAGTGTGCCTTGAAGTCTCCCGGGTTCCGTCCATCCCAGAGCAGCTCAGGTGAAGCTGGCTGAGCCGCAACAGGCTTGGTAGGGAAGTGCCTCCCTCTTCCACAAAGGCCGTGTGAATGGAAGACCTCAGGAAAAGTGTTTTTCTTTCTTCCTTTTGTCCGTCTGCCGAAAAGGTTTATGGGATAACCCTGTTGCCACCAGCACAGTACAGTTTCTGGGGCTTGAGAATTGCCCGTTTTCTCCAAATTTCCCTCCTGTTCGCTGAGACTTCAAACCCCTTGAACAGAGGACGAAGCCTTCCATTTCCATGTCTTGTATCCCCATGAAGATGAAAAGGCTTGCCAAATCATTTTTCCTCCTGAGGGAAGATTTTGATCTTGGGTACAGAACTCTTAGACTTGTCCTAGAGATCCCCCAGGCTTCCCAGGTGGCATCCCTGGCTCAGAAATATCTCCTGGAGGAGGAAATGGCAGCCCATTTCAGCATCCTTGCCTAGAGAATCCTCCAGCATCCTTGCCTAGAGAATCCTATGAATAGAGGAGCCTGGAGGGCTACAGTCCATAGGGTTGCACAGAGTCAGACACAACTGAGCAACTAAGCACAACACAGAGATTGGAGAGATTTTTAATGAAGACACCACTTAGCACCTGTAAGTGCTAGCCATGGGGACAGGAGTTGGGAGGTAAAAAGGTGAAGCAGATAGGATCCCCTTTCTAGTGTCCCGCCTTGGAAAAAAGTTCTGTGGAAAAGAAATTTAAATTGTGAAAATAACGTGAGCAGCGGAAGCCCTCACAACCTGGTGCATTTTGGTATTCGGCCCGGATCTTCCGGTGCAAACGGGAACCGCCACAGCTGATGCTGTGGGTGAAGCAGCCAGCTCGTTTTTTCCCCCTGGGTCGCCTTCCTGGAGTCCCCACTTCCCTCCTCATCTGTGCTCAGTGTCGCCTTCACCTTCCTTTTAGCTCCTCGTAGTAGGGATGACCCCATTTTTAAAACAACGCATAAATCCATTATGTTATGGACTCGGGCATTTTGCTTGTTAATGCTCATGTTAAAAGAGCCAGCATATTGAAAATCTTCACAGGATTTTATGAATAAATTATCTAAAAAATCTCCTGTGACTACCAAATAATTAGAGCCTAACTTACTTCACCAAAATCAAACGAGCATGAGTTTTCAAGACATTTTACTGACCTTTCAACCTATGCTCCTGCTTTGGATTCCATTATATTTTAATAGTGCTTTTGAACAAAGCATATTAGGAGCTTACAAACAAATGCTAGAAAGCTTCATTCTGGTTCTGAGACACCAAAGTCCAAAGTCAGAGAAGACATTAGACTTTGTAAAAAGGGCCCCTAATTTTGTGCTTATTATCCATGTGATGATTCATAATAAAGTATTTATTAACAACCTTGAGGGTATCCTATAAGTTACATCGATGTGTCTTTCACTTTTTTCTCCCTCCCTCAAGTGAGCATGTGGGCTGTATCAAGGAGGTGTGGAATTCCACAGAAACTGCACAGGAAGGTTAAGCATTTGTGTTGTGGGTGGAAATCTTTTCTTACCTCCTAATAGGGAGCTTGGAGAAGAAAACTGAGATGTAGATTTGACTTGGCAGGAAGAATAGTTGAAACCACTATTTCTATATATTTAACCAAGCCCTCCTTCTATGATCCAACTCAACTGTATTTGTATTTCAGAGTGTCTCTTAGTTGACCTTGCCTGAGAGAACATTCTGTGCTGAGATAAATGAAAATAAACACTAGAAAAATTTGAGAGTGAGCTGTCATATCTTCCACAGAAAGCTAAGTCTCTTCACTGTAGAGCCCATCTTGAGTTGAGAATTGCCTGTTTCCCATGCTGAGGGGTACAAGAATATATTTTAATGGGTTATAAGACCTTTGTAAAGGAAAGACTCCTCCTCGCTCCCCACCAACCCCATAGAACAATTTGAAAACTCTTTTTGAAAAGAAATTGTTTCTGCATGTTTTCCTACCTCGGTTACTCCAAAGCCCAGAAAACAAAAAATAAGTATAAATTAGCCTAAGTATGTTGCCAGTGCTAACTTGGACTTAGGAGGCTCCAGCAGAAGAAGGGGTGAAGATTGTAGAATGGAGAGAAACGTTCCTCCTGGACGTTCACTGACTGACCTGCTCTTTGTGTCAGACTCGAGGAGCCTGGGAAGATTAAGAAGAAGAAGCTCACGGCAGAATCTGCCCTCAAATGGAATTGGTACAAAATGTAGAATAAGTTGGTGGGGGGTGAATTTCAGGGGGTAAGAGGAGGGGAAAATGTTGAGACCCTCCTAATGTTTATATATATACAGAGAGACTGCTCTATTGAAACCTCATGAAACAGCAAACCCCCAAACTACAACTGATATACAAAAAAGAAAAAGCAACCCAAATAACACTACAGATGGTCATCAAACCACAAGAGAAGAGAACAAAAGCGGAAGGAAAGGATAGAGACCTACAGGGACTTCCAAGGGGTACAGATTCCATCCTTGGCCAGGGAGCTAAGACTCCACATGCCTTGAGGCCAAAAAAACAAAACATGGAACAGAAGCAATATTGTAACAAATTCAATAAAGGCTTTGAAAATGGTCTATGTCAAGAAAAAAAAAAATCTTAGAAAAGATCGCTAAAAATAAAACCCCAAACAAAAAAATAGGAACATAGTGACGATTACCTCCTAACGTGGCTGTATAGCTTCTGACCTCAGGTGTCACCTCAATGTCTGTCCCAGTCTGTGCCTTTGCCCTGCAGGGTCAAGGGGGATCCCAGTGAGCCCCACAAGTGCCCCCAGCCCTGACAGACAACCTACGGACTCGATGCCCTTTCTGTCGTCCTGACTTTGATCTCTAATAGTAAAACTTCAGACTCGATTCAATAGCAATGTGAGAAAGCCCAGCTGGACTCACAAATCCAGGTTCCAGTGTGGGCTGTCATTCACTGGTGCCATCATTGTAGCGAAAGGCAGAGGGTCAGGAAGCAGGTCCGAGTTCCAGTCCTGACTGTGGCTTCCTGCTTGGATGATGTTAGGACTGTGTCACCTGTTGATGTTGACTCACCGACCTGAGTCAGATGTTGGTCATAATGTTGGGATGCTAATGAGTGGTGTTTGGCAGAGGGACCCTTCTCTGTAGGTCCTCAAGGGAGATAGAGATGCAATTGCCAAGACAATAGAAAGCATGTGAGAGCTAAGTTACTTAAACAGGAAGTTTGTGGGTAGTGTGCTATACTAGTTCGTTCAATCTAATCCCCACAACATCTTCCAGGCATAAAAGACAAGACTAAAAAGAGCTGAGTGAAAAAAAAAAAAAAAAAAAAGCCCCAGTAGCCAGATAGCCAGTGACCATTGTGCCTGGGATGTTGTCTGAAGACGGGCTGTGCTGTTTCCTAGACATAAGCAATCTCACAGGACACCAACCTCAGACAAGGTCATGGTGTGATCATGATGAAATGAAATAAGGCCACTTTGTAAGTTTGCCCAAGTGTGGACAAAAACCAGATCACTGAAAACCACAAAATACCAAACCTCCCTTCCGGACCAGATCCCAGTCGCTGCTGCTGCTGGACCGGTGATGGCGTCAGCACCACTGCCATCTGTCCTGGGTGAGATCTATTAAGATACACAAGCAAAGGACTAGTCCCGCTTCCTGACAGTACCCAGTCCAGAGCTAAACGCTGTTCCTTGAACCCTTCCCCAAATCTCCAAACCAAAGCCTTGATCCTGTTTAAGTTCTAACAGTCTCTTATTGAAATCTGCCATGCTTCCCCCATGGTGTGTGGTCTCTCTGAGCTTTAAACACACTTGTGAACCACAGCTGTAGTCCTGGAGGTCTGGCTGGAGAGCATGGAGTCAGGACTTTCTGGACTGAGAGGTCAGCTGCTTCCTGGGGTGAGCCTGTGGCTGCTGACCTCATGGCTGCAAAGGAGAAAGCCAATTCAAGGTTGTCATGAGTGTCCTGAGACCTCCATCCGCAGTGACTCCCACCCAGAGGGAATGCTGGTGTAGGGCTGGTTGCCAAGGAGGCTTCTTACAAGTAGCTTTGGATGAATCTGGACCTCATTTTTCCCTGACCTGTGAAAAAAGTTAGAGATAACAGGGCCACGATATGTAGAAACTGCTAGAAAGCAGAAGAGGTATTTAATATGATTATGAGCAGGATATGGTAACACTGACAATTTTGTTTATTGCTTATGGATCCCTGGCACCCCCATACCTATGCTTAGACTCCCTCAGGCTCAGCTGTGTCTGTCTCTAGAACCCTTGAGTTCACTGTCAGAACCCCTGTTTGGGGTAGGGTCTGAAACCGGTAAGATGGGGCCTGAGCTCCACCTGTAGGAAGAGTACAAAATCTTCAGGAATTCCAATCTTCTATAGCAGACAAGGTCTCAGTTCTTTCCAGATCTTTCGTATGTGCCAAAGAGCTCTGTATTTAGAAGCATACCGTTGGGTTGGGGTAAGAGCAGAGGGGGATGAAGACAAGTAGCAGAAGAGGTGATTGAGGACTTGTTGGGTCTAGGGCCCTCTAGTGGTGACGGTCTAAAATAGCTCCTGATTTTTTCTCAAAAAATTGCTGGGCATGTCTTGCTTTTATTTTATATACTATGTTTGTCCATGGGTTTTTAATAGAAACAAGCCAACCTAAAATCTGACAACAGTAACCTTGACTCGAAGCCAAGGCTTAAGTTAAACAGGCCGTCACCTTTCAGCAAGACGGGGCAACACAGGATCCCAGGGTCAAAGGAGGGAGGAAAGAAACCTCCTTGAAGACAGAGACTGTCCTGTACACCTCTGAAGTGTCATGGCTAGAGAAGGGTGAAAACAAGAGCCTGAAGTCAAGCAGGAGCTGGAGAGAAGAGGACTGTTGGCTCCTGGTCCGACTCAGATTGTTAATGTCACACAGTAGAAAGGGGACAAAGAATATGGAAGGAAAGAAAAAGAATGACATCTTTGAGAAAGTGATGTAAGGGTTTAAATCAAATATCTAAGAGCTACTGTCTTATTTTGGGAAGTGACAGGAGAGCTGCCCACAGAAAGCCAGCTAAGGTGACAAGACATACTTTACTCCTTATAATCCAACTAGAGTGCAAACATGCTATTTTATTTTTGCTGTTGTTCAGTCACTCAGTCGTGTCTGACTCTGCCACCCCGTGGACTGCAGCACGCCAGGCTTCCCTGTCCTTCACCATCTCCCAGAGTTTGCTCAACCTCATGTCCACTGAGTCGGTGATGCCATCCATCCATCTCATCCTCTCTCCCTTTTCCTCCTGCCTTCAATCTTTCCCAGCATGAGGGTCTTTTCTAATGAGTCAGCTGTTTGCATCATGGGGCCAAAGTATTAGAGCTTCAGTTTCAGCATCAGTTCTTCTAATGAATATTCAGGATTGATTTCCTTTAGGATTGACTGGTTTGATCTCCTTGCAGTCCAAGGAACTCTCCAGAGTCTTCTCCAAATTTTATTTTGCTATGCACATTTTGG
Organism: Ovis aries; assembly: GCF_016772045.2. Classification (NCBI taxonomy): domain Eukaryota; kingdom Metazoa; phylum Chordata; class Mammalia; order Artiodactyla; family Bovidae; genus Ovis; species Ovis aries. The sequence goes on along the minus strand of NC_056059.1, from coordinate 68,975,282 downwards.
CTAAAGTTTCTTCACAAGCTATTGATTTTTGTGATAAAGCTTGTGAGGCCTCATAGGGAGCTGATGGTTTGAGATTTTCTGGGAAATTGTTTTGCATTTTGGAACAGTCTTAGATTATTCTTGTAGAGACCTTTATTGTAATCCTATCTGCTGACCCCAAACTTTAGCATATGTAATAGAACTTTAATTACATCAGACTCAGTATTTTTCTCTTCTCTGGATATATAGGAAGTAAAGTACTGGATGGAAAGTCTCTAATGACATCTAAGAAGAGGAGTGTGAATAGTGAATGTTAGAAGTGTGAGAACATTCAATAAAGAAAAATCGCAAAGCAGAGCGGAAGGGAACAGGGAGAAAGAACGTGTGTTAATCTTCGTAGGCGAGGCTGGTTAGCATGTGGCTTCTGTCACAGGAAGAGTTAGATGAAGCTGGCTGAAAGCATCTATTTTAAAATAGGTTTCAAGGAAGGCAGATACATTTAAAAACTTTGTTATGGGAAATTTTAAACATGTACAAAAGTAGGGTACAGAATAGAATAGATTTCTGAACCTCCATGAACCTGGAGCTCAGCTTCACCAGTTCACTATGGCTATTCCTGTTTCAGACAGAATTCTCAGATCATACTGGAAAGTTACCAAACTAACAAACTTTCAGAATCTCTAAACTGGTAGAGGATAACGTATGTGGTGTAGTACAGCTCGGATTAACCACCATCTCTAAGAGATCGTCTGCCTAGCTGTTTGTTCCTCTGACTTGAAATAATGTGTCATTCCTCTAAGTTGAAATGTCCTCGCATAAATGCAGGTTTTTGTTAGTTTTTTGGTGATACAGAGGCATTATGGTTGAAATAAGCTTACTTTGTATAGTGGCTAAATAATGTGAAATATAGTGGAACTGAAGCTGTAGTGTTTGAAGGTGACCACATTTATTTGGAAAATTATAACAAAAATAATGGCACTTTACTATAGAATATGCATGATCTCACATATATATATGCAAAAGTGAAAAAGCCCGTGGCTGTTTCACATGCTTTCTGGTACAGGTTTTCACTTTTCCATCTAACCCCTACTTCTGGAATTTCCCCAAAGAGATGGGGTTAGTCTCAACATTGTTTGTCTCTGGCTTTTCCTGTTGGTATTTTTCCTCATGACGTGTCATTAGCTGGTTTCACTGATTAATGGATTAAATTGAAGAATGTAAGAGAGAGGAAGGAAGTTCCTGGATAAGAATGCAAGCTTTCCATAGTCATGATAAGAACTGGAGGCCCTGAGACCTTAGCAAGACTTGCTTCATTGTTCTCCAAGTCAGAATTACCTAAAATAAGGAGGCAGGGCTGGTAGAAGTTTCCAGGTGTTGAAGCAGGGTCACAATTCTGTGCGGTGGACCCTCGTAGCAGAAAAGGACTACAGGTTCCATTTCATCTTCCTGAATCTCTGTCTCTACCTGATGCCTGCAGAGCTGCAGGGCATTGGGCAGGAAAGAGAAAAGAGTTGGTCTTGGCACTCAGAGATTGGGGGCAGGAGGAGAAGGGGATGACCGAGGATGAGATGGCTGGATGGCATCACTGACTCGATGGATGTGAGTCTGAGTGAACTCCGGGAGATGGTGATGGACAGGGAGGCCTGGCATGCTGCGATTCATGGGGTCGCAAAGAGTTGGACACGACTGAGCGACTGAACTGAACTGAACTGAACTGGCAGTCAAGGTAGAGCAGGATCCAGAGGGTTTTATACAAGGGACTCACCTTCCCTGTCCCATTGTTCAAATGATCAAAGGCTGAAATTCTCAAACTTGTCATTTAGTAATAGTACCATAATATTTTTGAAAAATAAAATGTTACGTAAAACCTTACTATTGTAAATATGTACATAGTATTTTATGTTATTTTACTGGTACAGTTCTTTAGCAACTAAGTCATGTCCAACTCCTTTGTGATCCCATGAACTGCAGCCCAATAGGCTCCCCTGTCCATGGGACTTCCCAGGCAGGAATACTGGAGTGGGTGGCCATTCCCTCCTCCAGGGGATCTTCCCAGCGCAGGGATGGAACCCATATCTCTCGCACTGGCAGGCAGATTCTTCATAGATGAGCCTCAGGGGAAGTCCTAGTGTATGGCTCTTTTATAAGTAAATTTTGAAAGTTAATGAGAACAAAATGGCTACTTGAAGAACATAAAATTTTGGAAGTGGTGATCTGCTATTGGTCTCAGCATTCAGTTTGTATCAGAATTTTGTTTTTGCTCACAGAGGATTAAGACAATCCAAGTTCACACAAATATATAATTGCAAATTCCTCCTTTGTTTCTGTTGTTTTGTAAACAACTGTCTTGCATTATCCAAGATTCTTTTCAATAAAGCAAGGTAGTAGGAGAACTTTTGAGATCTTCATAAAAATAAGCTAACCTCCCAATTTATCTCAGTTGGGGTCTTCCAAAGGGTTTAAATTTGATTTAGAACACCCTTGAGTATATGTATCTGTTGATTATTTAACCAAGTTATATTTTTGAAGTAAAATCTTAATAAAAACATTTGTGGAACCCCCAAAGCAAGGTTCCATGAAACACAGTTTGAAAACCAACAATCTGATGTTAAAAAGGTAAGGTTTCCTTTTATTTCCTTCCCCAAACATCTTTCAGCCTTTAATAGGGCACCATCATGGCTTTTCCCCCTTTTAGAGAGAGCACTGAACTAATTTTTTTTCCCTTTATTGAGATATAATTAACAGATAACTTTGTATATGTTTAAGATATACAATGTAATTATTGACATATGTATGTACTGCAAATAAATATCACAGTAAAGTTAGTTAACACATCCCTCACCTCACATAGTTACAATGCTCTGTTTTGTGGTGAGAGCTGTCTTAACAACTTTCAAACAATGTTGAACTCACTGTAACTCAATTTCACTAAGATTGGTGGGAGTCTTCACTAAGACTGTTGGTGGGAGGATGGAGAGGAGGGTACAGCAGCCAGCTTGTTCTGCCTAGGTCCCTGCATTCCTATTTCCCTTCTTTCCCCTCTGCTCCCACATTGGTATCAAGAGATATGTTCCAGTTCCAAAGAGAATCATCAAGAACATGGACTTAAATCTTGTGGCCTCTTTAGTCCTTCCATCAAGACTCCCGTGTTCAGGATCCCATGGCTCGAACTGTGCTTTCTACAAAGGTGTCTGTTTGCTGGCTGTACTGGTAAGCTAACCTAGCTGATATAATCACTGGCATGCTTTTGCAAGTATTAGTTGTTTCGCTACATATCTATTGAGCAATTGCTATGTGCCAGATACTAAGCTAAGCTCTTTGTATGAGTTTCCTCCTTGGGTTCTCACCACTCTATGAGACAGAGTCTAGTATCACCATTCCCATTTAGAGATGAGAAAACTGAAGCTGGGGCTTCTGGAGTACACTGAGAATCTTTCTGGAGCACTTTGTTCTGGTACCACTTGAGCTACCTGGTTCGAATTCCAGGTATAAATAATGAGGTAGTTTAGAACTTTGTTTATCTGCAGAATAGAAAAATGAAAGTGATTTTCCAGGCAAGAGTACTGGAGTGGGTTGCCATTTCCTTCTCCAGAGGATCTTCCCGACCCAGGGATTGAACCTGGGTGTCCTGCGTTGTAGGCAAACGCTAGACCTTTCTCTCTAATAACACAGCTGCAGGCTCTAAAATCAAATGAACACAAATCAGGATATGGGCTCTGCTGCTTACCAGCTCTGTATTCTTCTCAGTCTCTGTTTCCTCGTCTGTCAAACAGATAATGAAAATAACACTCACCTCTAATGTCATTGTGAGGATTACACGAGATGAAGTATGTCAGGCATGTAACACAATACCTGCCCGTGTGTTCAGGGCATCCAGTACATTCAATGTTGGAATGTGTTTGGAAAGTATTTGCTATTATTTTGTCATTATTAATTCATTAATAGAACTGCCTGAACAAAATGGTACCCATCAAATCTTCCTCTTAAGCACATATTTAAAATAAGAATAAATGATGTTGTCTGGATTAATTATATATATATACACACATATATATGTATATATGTGTGTGTATATATAATTATATATACACACATATATATGTGTGTATATATAATTATATATATGTATATGTCTGTATATATAATTATATATGTATATGTGTATATATATATAATTTTATTTATTTATGTTTGACTGTTCTGGGTCTTTGTTGCTGTGTGCAGGTTTCCTTTAGCTCTGGCAAGTGGGATCTGCCCTTTGTTGTGGTGCTTGGCTTTCTCATTGCAGAGCTGATCATTGTAGCGGCTTCTTTTATTTCAGATCACGGGCTCTAGGGCTCCTGGGCTTCAGTAGTCAGGACCTGCAAGTTCTAGAGCTCGGGCTCCGTAGTTGTGCCCCATAGGCTCAGTTGCTCCGTGACATAGGGGATCTTCCCCAGACCAGGGATTGAACTGGTTTCCCCTGCATTGCAAGGGGGTCTCCTAACCACAGGATCACCAGGGAAGCCCTGCCTGGATTAATCTAATGAAAGAAATGAGATGATGCTAAAACCATCTAGCTTAATTCTTTGATCCTTTCAAAGTATCAGTCTCCTCTGGAAAGACATCAGCTCATACTGGGCCTCTGCCGTGGCCAGTTCTAAAGTTAACGTTTGATATCTTCTTTTCCCTTCCGGCAGGTGGGAGTCTCAGTATAGGTGGATGTTGTTTGAGGCAAGTCAACAAAAAAGAGAGCAGAGAGACCCGAGGTCATCAAGCTGTCACCCTTGCATTTTGTGTAAACTTCTGTAAGTATCTCTGGGAGCAGCTTGGTCCCCGGGAGTGGGTAGATGATGCTGGTGTCTAATGAAGTCAGTGTTGTCCCCACAGGGGCTGTTCCTGCCCCTGCAGAAGGACAGAGGGGCTTGCGGGCTGCAGGCCTTTGTGGCGCGCACACCGTGGGGCTCAGCGAGGGGCAGTCAGCTTGCTGTGTCGCAGACTCCCAGATACTGTTCACTCCTGGGCCCAAAGGGATAGTGAACAGGGGGCCTGGGGTGAGAGCTTCTTTGTCCCCGTCCATCCACTGAAGGTTAGCCCAGCAAACCAACTGCCATTTTTTTTATTGTACATTTAAGTTGCATATAAATTATCAGAAAATTATAGAAATGATGTACGAATCATGATTATAGTTAAAAATTCAACAAGACCTGGCTAAATAGAGTAAAAATGAAAGTTTCTCCTTTCTCCCAACTCTATTTCCTTCTCCAGAGATAACTACTAATGAAAGTTTGTAGAAGACTCTTCTAGACCTTTTCTTGCATTAACACACATCTGTGTGCCAGAGATAATATTAACATGTACATATGTGTTTAGTTTTGATTTTTAAATGTAAATGTGGGACTTCCCTGGTGGTCCAGTGGTTAAGACTCCTTGTTTCCACTGTAGAGGGTGAGGGGGGTTTGATCCCTGGTCACTCACTCCAGTGCTCTTGCCTGGAGAATCCCAGGGATTGGGGAGCCTGGTGGGCTGCTGTCTATGGGGTCGCACAGAGTTGGATACGACTGAAGCAACTCAGCAGCAGCAGCAGCAGGGAACTAAGATCATGCATGCCACAAGGTGCGTCCAAAAAAAGAAAAAGAAAAAAAATGTAAATGTTTTAAAATATTATTCTGCAACTTGCTTCCCTCTCCCCCAACTTAATAGCCTTGAAGATCTTTATGTACCAGAGTTACTTCATTTAAAAAAAAGTACTGCATACAGCTCCATAACATGGACACACCATAACTTATTTAAAAACATTTAGGTCATTTTTTTGCTGTGATAAGCAACCTTGCAATAAGTATCTTTGTACATATATCTTTATGCAAACAGCATTTTTCATTTAAACTTAAAACTTTCCCCCTTAGTGCAGGAAGGATTTATACCTGTAGGCTTGGAAGATTTAGCTGTCTATGTGCAAATGTTGCATTAGTCCAGGGAAGCACTTGGGGAAATTAGAGGGACTCTAAATCTTGGACAGGAATGAACATGGAACTTCAGAACTAATCTGGTTTATGAATACTTAGAGATTTCTTAGTTTCCTATTGGTTTAATGTATGCAGACCCTAGAGCCATCATCTAAGGCGTCATCATTATAGTGTAATAGACTTGATGTCTATCCTCATCTGGTGTCTGAAATTCTTTCAAGTGTCTGAGAGCCAAGAGAGAGGCTTGAAAATTGATAGTGTCTGTTTTTCTCTTGTTTCCTTTCCGCCAGCATATAGAATTTCCATCTGGTCCACTTGTGAAACTCGCCTTCTTGCTGAAATGTTTTTCCTTGATTTGGGGTTGTTTTGTAACTGTTGCTAAAGTCACATGACTTAAATTGTCAATGCCACAAAATGTATTCTTATTCTACTATTCTTGAGATAAAATTTAGAAATTGAAAAGTTGAAGGGTAGGACTTGGAGAGAGAATTTAAGAAGCTACGGTTGAGCTAAAGTCCTTAATGAGAGTGAGAGTATCTCCTCCTGCTTTGACATCAGGGTCTCTTTAATCTTGTCTGTCTGTCCGATAATCCCTTCCACAGTGGTTAGTAAATCTACTTAGCTTGAGAGTGGCTTCTTACGAAACACTGAGAGGCAACAGGGTGAGAGGCTAGAATCCAAACCCAGACTAGAATGAATTTGGGTTTCCAGAGCCATGGTTCCACAACCTGACTACATCAGAATCACCTAGAAGCTTTCAATATAATTTCCTGGGTCTCACCCCTCACCTACTAGATCACAGACTCTGGCCTGTGGTGACAGTTCACCCATAAGCATTTGTTACCTAAGTAGAAACAAGTTATTTATATGTAGTTTGTAATAATTGCATTCATGATAGCACATATACATTTATACATATGGGGATTTTAGTGATTATTATAACATGTTGAAAGGTAATATTTTGCTAATACAGCAGCTAGAAAGGAGCTGACATTTAGCTTGTCACAGTCATAAGTGTAAATATCATTCCTTCACCTACAAGACATATGTCAATCACACAGGCATCTCTTCATGTCTGTTGCCAAAAGCCTAGTCCAGGCTACCTTTATGTCTTGTTTGGACCAACCTTCTTTACTGCTTCCTACAATCCATTCACTCATGGGCTTCCCAGGTGGCGCAGTGGTAAAGAATTAATTCACCTGCCAGTGCAGGAGACACAAGAGATGTGGGTTCTATTCCTGGGTTGGGAAGATTCCCCTGAAGTAGGAAATGGCAAACCGCTCCAGTATTCTTGCCTGGAAAATTCCATGGAGAGAGAAGCCTGGGGGGCTACAGTCCATGGGGTTGCAAAGAGTCAGATATGACTGAGCACGCACACACACAATCCATTCATGGTACCTGCCTGCTAGGTTGCTTCAGTTGTGTCTAGCTCTTTGCGACGCTATGGACTGGAGTTTGCCAGGCTCCTCTGTTCATGGAATTCTCCAGGCAAGAATACTGGAGTGGGTAGCCATTCCTTTCTCCAGGGGACCTTCCCAACTGAGGGATAGAATGCACGTCACCTGCACCTCTTGCGTTGGCAGGAGAGTTCTTTACCAATAATGCCACTCCAAAAGCCCATTCATGGTACAGCAGCCTGAGGCATCACTTTTACCTTTTTATTTTGAAAAACTGCAAACCTACAGAAAAGTTGCAAGAATAGAGTAATAAGCATCCAAATTACCCCCTGGATTTACTGATTGCAGTATTTTGCCATATTTGCTTTCTCTCTTTAAATATGTATGTCTTATTATTACTACTATTATTATTTGCATTATTATTTTTGCAGATACACTTGAGAGTACACTGGAGACATCATGGCCCTTCACTTCTCAATATTTCAGCCTGTATCCTCCAAGAACAAGAGCAACCTCTTAACACAGTAACTACAGTACAATGATCAGATTGGGAAATTTGACATTGATTCAATACTATTATTTAATTTACAGTCCATAGTCAAAATTCACAAGTTGTCCCCAAAATGTGCTTTATAGCATTCTTTTTTCTTCCAGGATCTGGCCCCCAGCAGATATTTACTTCATCTTTTGTGACATTAGACTCTTTTGAAGGGTCCAGACCTGGCATTTACACAACACTCCTCCGTCTGGGTTCGTCTGAGGTTTTCTCATGAGTAAATAAATGTGGGTGATTCATTTTGGATAGGTTCTGTCTCTGAGCATTGCATTAAGGGTCGGAGGGCCGTGGTAAGTCATCAGCCTTTGGTTCTTCTGGGTTATCACCCTCCAGAGGCATCTCATTGACCTAGCCTTTTCACATCATCTCTCCAGCCACACTGGGCTTGCTCTAGTTCCTTGAGCCCATTAAACCCTCACTGTGGAAAGCTCTTCCTCACCCTTCTCACAGTTGATCATTTCAAACATTCCAGAAGCTTGCCCAAGGAAAAGAGAGTGAGGAGTTACCACTGCCTTGAAAAGGAAGTCCCTGTAAGGTGATTTGTGTTCGAAACAGTTTTCCCTCTTTAAGGCTACTTGTCTTTTGCTTTCTTTGCTTCATTCCTTTAATGCTGTGTTACTCAAAAAGCAGGATGTTCCACAATGCCCTTGGCACACTCTGAAGTACACCCCCTCTCCCATGTGGTACATTACCTGTTACTTTTGCCATTTAGAATTTAATATTGTTTTTTTATTCAACTATTTCTGGAGGCAGAAAGGCTGTGTTCTGAAATGTTTTAATTGAATCACACTTCAATACCTCCCCCATACTAATTACAAAGGCCTTAGTATGATGTAGCATTTCGAGCTGACTCAGAGCTAGAACTAGCAAAGATTTACTAGGCCTCTTCTATTGAAAAGATTCTGAATTACATAGAGACTCCTATATTCACTTATTTGTTTAAAAAGTAGATATTTACTGAGTGCATACCATGTGCCAGAGGATACATGTGCTGGGGATCCATGGATACATTTCTCCATCCCATGGTTTGGTGGGGGAGAAGGAGAATTCCCAGCACTTACTGACTGCCTCCTGCGAGCTGGGCGCTGGGCCCAGGGCTCTGTTCAGTTCAGTTCAGTCGCTCAGTCGTGCCCGACTCTGCAACCCCATGGACTGCAGCATGCCAGGCTTCCCTGTCTATCGCCAACTCCTGGAGCTTACTCAAACTCATGTCCATCAAGTCAGTGATGCTATCCAACCATCTCATCCTCTGTCGTCCCCATCTCCTCTCGCCTTCGATCTTTCCCAGCATCAGGGTCTTTCCCAATGAGTTAGTCCTTCATGTCAGGTGGCCAAAGTATTGGAGTTTCAGCTTCAGCATCAGTCCTTCCAATGAATATTCAGGACTGATTTCCTTTAGGATGGACTGGTTGGATTTCCTTGCCATCCAAGGGACTCTCAAGAGTCTTGTCCAACACCACAGTTCAAAAGCATCAATTCTTCGGTGCTCAGCTTTCTTCATAGTCCAACTCTCACATCCATACATGACTACTGGAAAAACCATAGCTTTGACTAGATGGACCTTTGTTGGTAAAGGAATGTTTCTGCTTTCTAATATGCTGTCTAAATTGGTCATAGCTTTTCTTCCGAGGAGCAAGCATCTTTTAATTTCATGGCTGCAGGCACCATCTACAGTGATTTTGGAGCCCTACCCCCCCCACCCCCGCCAAATAAAGTCTGTCACTGTTTCCATTGTTTCCTCATATTACTTTAAAAATTGATTTATTTTTATTTTTTAAAAATATTAATTTCTTTAGGGATGTGGGATCTTTTAGTTATGGCACGTGAAAACTAACGTTCTTAGTTGTAGCTTATGGACCCACTTCCCTGGCCAGGGACTGAACCCGGGCCCCTGCATTGGGAGCTCGGAGTCCCACTAGACCACCAGGGAAGTCCAAAAATTGGTTTATTTTTTAATAAAAAAAACTCAGCATCAAAAGGTTTACAACAAAATATAGGTGTTCATCACCTCTAAGCCAGACAACCCCCAGAAGGAAGTAGCCTCACTTGCTCTAGCCATCTCTCCTGGCCATCTCTGTATTTGTAAATAAGATGCTTAAATTAAAAAAAAAAAAATCTGTTTGGCCACCTCCATTTTTGTAAATAACATGCTTAAATTAAAAAAAAAATCTGTTTAAGGTAAAATAAAACACAGGGAACACCACATAAAGCCGATGAAGGGTTTAGCGGGATACGGTGAGCATACTGAACTTCTTGTAACCACCACCAGGGTGAGACAGAATTCGAGGAGTCACCCAGAAGCCCCTCCATGTGCCTCATGCTTGTCACCACCACCCCTTCCCCAGAAGTAATAGTTCTGCTGACTTAACTGCTATCATATTCTTGTGTTTTTAAAAATATCATTATTATCTGGTGTGCATTCTTGGACATTACATCTTATTTAGATTAGACTAGTTGACAGGTTCCGTCTCATCTTTTGGTTTCTTTTTTTTAATAAAATCTACAATCCGCATTTTCTTGTTTTTAATCTTGGAGTGTGTCCTTTATGTGACCTTGCCCAGTGGAGTCCTTTATATACTGGTTAGATAGGCAAATAGAGGCTGCTTGCCCTAAGAAACAATTTTACACTTAACATTCTCTGTAGAAAGATATTTGGTACAATCAAATTATCATTTTGGAAAGTAGCATGATGGAGGATAATTAGAAGTTTGGGAGTTTGGTAGAGCCTGGCAGGATGTGTTACCCAGCATTTTTGCCTTATGCAGAAAGATAAATATATATGTAATAGTGGTTATTACATAGCTTGGAAATAAAGAAGACTTTAAAAATTGTATACTGATTTGAAGTAGGTGCTTTGATGTCTGCCTGAGTTCAAATCCTGGTCTCTCTACTTCTTATTGGCTTTGTGACTTTGAGCAAGTACTTAGCTTCTTATTGCCTCAATGTTCTCTTCTGCAAAATAAGGGCAGTAATTGTCATGGCGTTGTTGTGAGGATCACATTAGATCATTTGTGCAGAGTGCTTTAAGCAGTAGTTGGTGAGCATAATGTAAATGTTCAGTTGTAAGCTGTTATTATTATTATTCTGTGCAGTGGGGAATAGACTGGAAATGATCAGCTTAAGGCTGATGCACATGGCTCACATTTTCAATTTATTTGTTTGCCTTTCCTCATGGTACATTTCCAGCTCTCAGTCATGTGATTCGGGATGCAATTAATTCATCCACAGCTGTTCTTTAATTTCTGGTTATTTTCTGACTCTTTGGCACATAAATTATCAACCTTTAAACTACACAATTAGTCTTAGCTTGAAAGAATTTGTATAAATCTCCCAGGCCATGCACAATGAAACAAATCCTTTGTTCTGTCTGTTTATATATAAACTGTGAGATGAAACTATGGAAGCCTCCTCTTTCCTCTAAAGGCATTTCAGAAAAAAAGAAAAAGACTACGGTAATTAATGTTTAGCAACATAGAGAAAGCTGGTGCATTTCTATACACATCCTTGAAACTCAGAAACGTCTCTCTTCAAATCTATTTCCTGCAGTCATATGTCCTAATATATGAGGCTGCTAAGTCGCTTCAGTCATGTCCGACTCTGTGCGACCCCACAGACGGCAGCCCACCAGGCTCCCCCATCCCTGGGATTCTCCAGGCAAGAACACTGGAGTGGGTTGCCATTTCCTTCTCCAATGCATGAAAATGAAAAGTGAAAGTGAAGTCGCTCAGTCGTGTCTGACCCTCAGCGACCCCATGGACTGCAGCCTTCCAGGCTCCTCCATCCATGGGATTTTCCAGGCAAGAGTACGGGAGTGGGGTGCTATTGCCTTCTCCCAATATACGAGGTTATCTTCTTGTAATCGAAACAGGAGGGAAAGGGGCAGGGTAAAAACTTTAAAAGAATGACATAACCTGAGGACACCACATAAACTGATTAGAACCAAATTGGTCCAAGATGATGGACAAGTCAGCTTCCACTTGAGACCCTGAGGCTCAGTATATGCTCATCTTAATATATCAGCAAGCTAAATCACAAGCCTGAAGCTCCAATACTTTGGCCACATGATGCAAAGAGCTGACTCATTGGGAAACATCCAAATACTGGGAAAGATTGATAGCAGCAGGAGAAGGGGATGACAGAGGATGAGATGGTTGCATGGCGTCATCAACACAATGGACATGAGTTTGAGCAAACTCTGGGAGATGGTGATGGACAGGGAAGCCTGGCATGCTGCAGTCCATAGGGTCACAAAGAACTGGACACGACTTAGCTACTGAACGACAACAACAAAGCTAAGTGACGTGCCTACCAGCGCCATGACAATTCTGAGGTCAACCATCAAAGATCAAAGTCCCAGAAGTCCCAGAAGTCCTCACCTCTCCCTGAAACAGCTCCCACTCATTGCTGCTGCTGCTGCTGCTAAGTCGCTTCAGTCATGTCCGACTCTGTGTGACCCCATAGATGGAAGCCCACCAGGCTCCCCCTGTCCCTGGGATTTTCCAGGCAAGAACACTGGAGTGGGTTGCCATTTCCTTCTCCAATGTGTGAAAGTGAAAAGTGAAAGTGAAGTCGCTCAGTCGTGTCTGACTGTTAGTGACCCCATGGACTACAGCCTACCAGGCTCCTCCGTCCATGGAATTTTCCAGGCAAGAGTACTGGAGTGGGGTGCCATTGCTTTCTCCACTCCCACTCATTAGCCTATGAAATTACCCAGCCCAAAAAAACTAACCATACAATATTACAAGGCCACTCTCACCATCTTTGAAAGGCCCACATTTTGTCTGTGGAGTGTCTTTCTCTCTAAATAAGTCCATTTCGTACCAAGTACTTTTTCTCTCACTGAATTCTTTCTGTGATGAGACATTAAGAACCTGAGCTTCATTAAGTTCTGAAACCAGGTGTGTGATCTCAGTTAAGAAAACTGTGGGGTTTGGCCAGGTTCCTGTCCTGTCTGCATGAGTTCAAGTCCCAATCTGGGTTTAGGCTGGGTTCAAGTTCTAGCCGCTTGGGTTTAACTCCCAATTTGAGGTGCATGGTTTCATAATGGCTTGAAGGGTATCTCCTCAAACTTGTGTTCAAGCCCTAACACTCTGAATGAAACTAATTTGGAAATAGCATCTTAACAGATATACTTGTTAGGGATCATGAGATGGGATCATCCTGGAAGTGGGATGGATCCTAAATCCAATGGCTGGTCCTTATGAAAGAAGAAAGAGAAAGTGTTAGTCATGTCCGACTCTTTGCAACCCCATGGTTGAGGCTCCTCTGTCCATGGGATTCTCCAGGCAAAAACACTGGAGTGGGTTGCCATTCCCTTCTCCAGGGGATCTTCCCCACCCAGAGATCAAACCTGGATCTCCCACATTACGAGCAGATTCTTTACCATCTGAGCCACCAAGGAAAAAGAGACCTTATAAAGGGGAAAGCCAGTGATGACCGAGGTTGAGGCTGAAGTGGTCTGTCTGCAAGTCAGGGAAGGTGAAGGATTGCCACTAATGACTGGAAACTAAAAGGGGGCAGGTGGGGTGGATTCCCTCTCAGAGCCTCCAGAAAAGACCCGCCAACCCTGCTAACAGCTTACTTTCATACTTCTGGCTTCTGTGACTGTTAGCAAACACGTGTCTGTTGTTTTATGCCGCCATGTTTGCGGTCATTTGGGAAGCTAATAATATCCTCATGAGGATTAAGGACATTCTGAACAATTTTTTTTAATCTCAGTAACTGACAAAATTAGAGGGTAGACCTAGACAATCTACTTCTGCCAGTAAAAATAACAGCCCCTCCTCATATGCACCTTTTATTTATCCCAGATTAAACATAAAGATTAAACATAGTAGCAGAGAAGGCAATGACACCCCACTCCAGTACTCTTGCCTGGAAAATCCCACAGACGGAGGAGCCTGGAAGGCTGCAGTCCATGGGGTCGCTGAGGGTTGGACGCGACTGAGCCACTTCACTTTCAATTTTCACTTTCCACTTTCATGCATTGGGGAAGGAAATGGCAACCCACTCCAGTGTTCTTGCCTGGAGAATCCCAGGGACGGGGGAGCCTGGTGGGCTGCCGTCTGTGGGGTCGCACAGAGTCGGACACGACTGAAGTGACTTAGCAGTAGCAGCAGCAAACATAGAGTAAAGGGCAAGTTCTGGTTAACTACAGTGTCCCACAGCAGGGTCCTTGGTTTTAGGAATCCAAATATTTACACTGCATTGCACACTACCTCTTCATTCTTAGGTGATTCTGAAGGCACTGCTTATCTTCAGGGACCTGGAAGTTAACTGTGATCACCTTGACCCTGACGTTGAATGAGTCACCAAGGGCTGTAACAATTTCCTTCTAAATGTCTCTGTAATGCGTGCGCTCTTCCTAGGTCCTCTGCCACTCTCCGGGCCCAGCCACCATTGGTTCTCACCCTGACCACCAAGCTGCCTCCTAAATGGCCTCTGTGCCCTTCAGCGTGCTGCAAGTAGCCCAGTCTCTCAATAATACGAGTCTGATTGTGTTATCTCCTGCCTAAAATCCTTGCACAGGGCTTCCAGTGTTCTGGACAAAGATCAGACTCTTTGAGAGAAGAGATTCTGTCTTCTTCTCTATGTCAGTGCCTAAAAGAGAGCATGGTACACAGTAGGTGCTCAGTAAATGTCCTCATTCATGAAATGAATGACAAAGCTACAATGTTCTGCATAGTCCAGCTCAGGATCCATCTGGTCCCCAAATGTCCTGGATGTTTGACCTTGGGACAAGTCATTGAAATTGTCAGGCTTCACTAGGGTCCTGTCCTCCCAGCTTCCTGTGCCTTAGTCACACAGGCCTCTCCGGTCTTTGCGGATGTTGAGTTTCTTCCTCTTTGAGGGTTTCATAAGGCAGTCCCATCTCCTCCTTATACCTCTTGTCTTAGCATCTGCACACCAAATGCCACTTCTGCAGCAAACCTGCCCAGGTGGGGTGCCGTCTCCCTCCCACAGGCTCTTGTGCGTGTCCTTCACCTTGCATGTGACTGTTGGGAATCTCCGCTGGCTCAGTGGTAAAGGATTCACCTGCAGTGCAAGAGAGGCAGTTTCGATCTCTAGGTTGGGTCGATCCCCTGGAGAAGGAAATGGCAACCCACTCCAGTATTCTTGTCTGGAGAATCCCATGGATGGAGGAGACTGGTGGGCTACATACAGTCCATGGGGTTGCGAAATAATTGGACACAACTTGGTGACTAAATCACTAACCACTGTGACTCAACTTTATTTAGTGATTACTGTTTACTGCCTTCCACACCAGGCTTCAAGTTCCATAAGAGGAGGGAGAGACAGGCTCTACCTTATTGACCACTGTCTCCCCAGGGCTGGGCACATGGCCTGCTACATGGCAGTGGTCAGTAAAAGTTTGTGGGAGGAGTGAAGCCCCCTGGGGTGTCTCAGCATGGTCACTAGGACTGTCAGTGCCCAGCAGGTTTCTGGCTTTGGGGGATATAGGAGTGTTCATAGCAACACTCCCTGGGACCCAAGATGAGTAGGAGATTCTGTATGATGGGAGATTTCCTATGGGTACTGCTGGGGAACACTGATGAGGTTCACTCAGGGGTCCACTCCTGAGGTACATAGCTGGGGTCCTCTGCTAGGGTACATTCCTGGGTACACGCCTGTGGTACTCTGTTGGGGTTTACTGCAGGAATCCACTTCTGGGGTATGGTGGGAGGTGGTTAGGAGGGAGGTGGGTAGAGGTGTGCGGGAGGCAGAGAGTCCCAAGGCTTTGCTGGAATTTGGTGACCCCGCTAGACTGCTTGCCTTAGAGCCAGTTGAACTTTGCATAAGCAAGAAAGAAAATTGATGAATGTTAAATTACTAAGTTTTTTTTTATTGCAATAGCGAGTGGATTCTAATAGAGAAGATGAGAACCTCTGTCTAATTTACTTCTGTTTTATTTTACTTTTGGGCTGGGACCAGATGGAAATCACACTCTGCAATTTAAGGGTATACCACCGGGTAGAGAATGCTTTGTTCAAGCTGACCAAAGATGGAATTCTTGCTCCATATTGTTTTAATTAACAGACAAGCCAATGAGTAATTTGCTGGCCCTTTAACTTCATCTTCTAACAAAATGAAAAACAGGGTTTGAAGAATAGTAATTCTTTGAAACTTTGGGGATACATACTCTGGTATTCATCCTAGTCCTAAATCTCATTATCCCATGGAGAATCCCTGACAGAATTTAGAGGAGCTTGAGCTCTACTTTAAAGACAAAAAGTGCAATCATCTTCTTAGAATGGAGAGTTCTCCTGGGGTGTTGTGATTTGTGGAATGTGGTTTAAGTTAAGCTTTCTCAGTAGGGGTCTTTCTTATGAACAAGGCTTATTCTTTTGGCTAAGCCCCTTTAGAAGGTCACCATGATCAGCAGCCAAGGGCAGCATATCCATTTTAGAAAACAGGCCCCAACTTGGAATGGAAAGAGAATGCAGGGGAAAACTGCCCACTTCATGATAATAGATGCATGTTGGTTTGGGGATACCAGATGGAAACTGAGAGTCAGGAATCTCAACTATCAAAATCGCCACAGCAACCTCTGAAAAGCCAGAAGGCATTTGTAATAGTATGACATTTCAATGGCTGCACCAGCCAGGAGTCCTCTGAATATCTTCAGCATCTTGGTGATGGTTATAGACTGAACATTTGTGCCCCTCCCCCCATTAATATGTTGAAGCCCTAACCTCCAGTGTGATGGTATTAGGAGGTGGACCCTTTGGAAGGTAATGAGGTTTGAATGAGAACGTGAGGGTGCAGCCCTCATGATGGGATTAGTGCCCTTATAAGTAGAGAAAGAGAGACTGAAGCTTCCCCTCTCGCTGCCATGAGGGGATACAGAAAGTAGGCAGCCGTCTGCAAGTCAGGAAGAGGGTTCTCACCAAAATCTTGCCAGACTGGCACCCAGATCTCAGACTTTCCAGCCTCCAGAACTGTGAGAAATATATGTTGTTTAAACCACCAGTCTATGTTGTTTTGTTATAGTACCCTGAGCTAAAATAGTGGTTGACTTTGTACTTCATATTAGAAAGAGCTTCTGGGGTTTAGAGTGTGGAAACTGAGTTCTTTCCCTTGATCTGGGGATCTTTTTGATGAATGTGTTAAAACCCTATGAGAATCATTTCCTTTCTGGAATCTGAGAGACTTAGGAAATCTCCCTATGAAGCAGTTTGTTATTTTCCTAATTGCAGTCTATCAAATCACATGTACTTCCAAATGTATAGCCATATGGCCTCAGTGTTACTTGACACAAACAATGTGTCCTCTTTCCAAGATCTCAGCAATCCCAGGTTCTGAAGGATAAGCAGGAGGGTCTTCCATGAATACAATCTCTCCCGTTACATCTGCTACTCCTGGACCTGGTGTCCTTCAAGTCACATCAGTGAGGTATCCTTTCCTCCTTGCTCTGTGTCGGTAGCTGCACCAGTCTATCAACTAGGCTTTTTTCTCTACACGCGATTGTAAAGGTAATGCAAATTGGTTTAAGGAGAAATAGATGATTGCTTGACATAACTGAAAAATCTATGCATCTACCTTCAGCCTCCAGCACAGTTTGATCCAGGGCTCACAGAATGTCAACAGGATCCAATCTCTGTTCCTACTTTCATTTTATATTCTTTATTTTTAACTTAAAAATCCTTATTGTTATTTTATTTTTTGGCTGTGTTGCATGGAATGCAGGATCATAGTTCCCCATCCAGGGATTGAACTGACACCCCCTGCATTGGAATTGCAGAGTCTTAACCTCTGTACCACTAGGGAAGTTCCTCATTTCATATCCTTTGTCTCTGCTATTTTATCTCATGCTTTTGGTTCTATTTCCCTAATTTTAGCTTTATTCTCAGTGCCTTCCTCATTCAAGATGGTTGTGGCCCTTGATTTTCCAATGTCAAGTTTCAAGTTTGTCAAGCAAGGGCACTGATTTCTATTCCAGTAATTAATCGAAGGTCTCATTGCATTTCCCTGGCTCTGATTAGAACATATGTGGGTACCTAAGACCAATCACTGCTGGAGAGAGTTTGCATGAATTGCATAGCTGAGCTCACATGTTTCATACCCTGTACTTTGGGGGCCATGGGGATGGGGGAAGGTGAGGGGTGGTGTACATCTGATCTACATGGTATAAGAATAGGGGAGCATGGGTTTCCCAAAGAAAATGAGAGCAGGGCCTGTTGGTGGAAGTAGGGTGAATGGATACTGGATGACCCCAAATCAATAAATGTCCTTTACCATACCTGCCTAAACCTCTTTTCTGCTTTAAAACAGCAAAAGAAGTCAACATCCTAAACAGGCAAAGTAGACCTCAGCTTTCCAAATGCTTTTGCTCTGGGTTAAATGAGAAATTTTACCTGGAATGTAAATCCAAGTGCTTTAGAGGAACAGTATTTCAGATAAGCAAAGTGTGTCTGGGAGCGTATGGGTACAGTCATCCTCGGACGAGGGGTAGAAAGCAGAACAGTTCACTAAAGGGGCTGTAATATCAAAATTTATCCACTGAGCATTGTATTCAGCACTTTACCTGTGTTTCTATATCCAATAAAGTGCAGACATGAAAAATTAGAATGTTAGGTCCCCAGGTCAGCAATGGATGGAGAGGACATCCAGTCCAGACCATGCAGGGACTCAGGGAACATTGCTGACCCACTGCTGACCTGCTAACTTGCCATTCTGCTCCTCTGTGCATATCATCTTCACTCTTTGAGCTCATAAAGATCTTTTGTTTCCTAAGATTTAGAAGCCTACATGCACCACTTATATTTATTTTTCTTACCAAATTAGAATGAGTGGGTGTTTTCTAAAATTGGTCTTAATCCCTTTAAATGTAAGCTCTCTTTCATCCCCATGAGAATATAAGCTCCACCAGGAAAGGTTTTTTTCCCTTTGGGATCCCCGGTATGTAGAACAGTGCCTAGTACAACATGGGCAGCCTCCCCATATTGCCCAAACTTCCCAGTGTTTCCTGGGGTTGAGTTTGCTTGGGGACACTTGAGTTTGTTTGAGGCCATTAGGACTCTCTAGAGTTGACGATCACAGAGAAGACCAGGCACCCCTGGCAGGACCCTGGCCTGAAATCTAGTCTGGAGCATCCCTTTGGAGGAAGTGGACAAGGATGGTCCTGGTGTGTACCTGAACTTCTCTTAACAGTGGTTCCAAAGACTGTGGAGTCCCTAGTGATAGGGGGTAGCTTAGAACCTACATGGCAGATAGCATCTGGACCTTTTCTGGGACTCTCACTGTCGGATCTTTAAATCCCCCAGGAACAAACTAGGTTAATATGATCTGAGGAAAGGTAGACAACCTGAAGAATAGCAGCTCTGTTTCCAACAGAGAAAGTTCAACTGAATGTTCTCCAGGTCATACGTGATACTAGATACAGGTCATACCTGATGTTCCTTCTCATGCAATCAGAGGGGACCCAACCCCACGCTGACATCACTGAAAGGACCATCGCAATGAATCATAGTAGGCTGAAAACACATACTTACCTCAGTCTACAACCGTTCCCCCGTCACCGATATTTAGTAAGAAAGAAAGAAAGTGAAAGAAAGTGAAGTAGCTCAGTCGTGTCCGACTCTTTGCGACCCCGTGGACTGTAGCCCACCAGGCTCCTCCGTCCATGGGATTCTCCAGGCAAGAATACTGGGAGTGGGTTGCCATTTCTTTCTCCAGGGGATCTTTCCGATCCAGGGATCGAACCCAGGTCTCCCGCATTGTGAGCAGACATTTTAACCTCTGAGCCACCAGGGAAAGGGACAACCAAAGGGGAAATCACAAGAGAACATCAGCTGAACAGTGACTACCCTCTTCCCTAGTCCTCCTTCACTGCTGGGTCCTGAAAGCCCATGCAGACTGGAAAAGAGGCTTTATGTCCCTCTCTGTCCTAGGCAGGAAATCAGAGGTTGCCTCTCTGGTAAAACCAGGCGGCACAAGAAAAGAGAATTAGTGGTGTTTAGCCTGAGCATGTGAACAATTAGGCATCTGTAGCCTGCTGTCCAACCAGAGAAGCCCCCCAGGCGACAAGCCCCATGCACGAAGTCTCTGCTATTTCTCACATTGTTCCCAAACTAATTTATGAGGACTGATACAAATAACATAGAGATATGAGATGGTTCAGCAAAGAGGCTGTGTACAAAATGTAAACTCACGCTTGCTAAGGGTGGGCTAGCTCACTCTTTCAAAGTCAGCTGCGAAAGGGAAATGGACAGTTACCTGCTTTGTAATAGTCATAAGATAAAAGCTCATCAGTTGCTCCCAACTCTTTTCTCTCTTACTACATCCCTATATCCTAGCAATGGTTGCCATGGAATCTTTGTCTGGACTTCACTTTTGTAGATCTAGTGTCTGTCTTTGGGGGCATCTCAGTGAAATTCCAGAAAGCTTTGGTTCTATTTGAACTGAAGACTGCCTGACCCGTCACCCATGCTACACACACGTTTCCAAGTTCGTAACCGCTATGAAAAGTTGTCATGGTGATTGATTTCTAACCTATCAATTCATTAGGTCCTTAAAGAAGATTAAAATGATGATAGAAATTAATTTTTAAAAACGAAAGAAATTTCATTGTAAGGGTTGACTCCCAGGGTGGGTTTTGGCTTGGACTGCTGGTTTCCCACGCAGGTTGCCTTAAAGGGACTAGGGCATCACCTGCAGTCTCCAAGCATAGTGTTTTAGACAGTCAGAGTGCCCTCAATAAAGTGTCATGCCATTAAATTCAGGGTATAGTCTGTGCTCTGCAAATTTACTACATAGAAGTATAAAAAAATACGTATCTTTTCTTCTAAAAGCCTGTTAAGGACTCCGTTCTGATAGTCTCCAAATATCTAAACAGTACAATATAGATATAGTCATCTTTTCTTGCCCCTAAATGGTCAGCAAAGCAGAACTTTATCTCTTTGTTCAAAATGGATGAGACAAAGAATCCTGTGTACCAATAAGGTATTTTTAGCTTAGATACCCCATGGTATTTACTTGTAACATATGGAATATCTATGATGTGCCAGGCACTGTGCTAGGTGTTGTAATACAGCAACAAATAAGATCCTGCCCTCCTCAAGGGGCTGCTGGTCTAGTGGGGAAATAGACACGTACATGAAATTTCACTATGGCACACTGTGATCGGACTCTTACATATGTGTATACAAAGGGCTGTGGAAATACCTAAAGGATCAATGAATTCCTTCCCACAGGGCTGGGTGTGGGCATGAGTTCAGTTCAGTTCAATTCAGTCACTCGGTCGTGTCCGACTCTTTGCAACCCCATGAATCGCAGCACGCCAGGCCTCCCTGTCCATCACCAACTCCCGGAGTTCACTCAGACTCACGTCCATCGAGCCCGTGATGCCATCCAGCCATCTCATCCTGGGTCGTCCCCTTCTCCTCCTGCCCCCAATCCCTCCCAGCATCAGAGTCTTTTCCAATGAGTCAACTCTTCGCGTGAGGTGGCCAAAGTACTGGAGCTTCAGCTTTAGCATCATTCCTTCCAAAGAAATCCCACGGTTGATCTCCTTCAGAATGGACTGGTTGGATCTCCTTGCAGTCCAAGGGACTCTCATGAGTCTTCTCCAACACCACAGTTCAAAAGCATCAATTCTTCGGTGCTCAGCCTTCTTCACAGTCCAACTCTCACATCCATACATGACTACTGGAAAAACCATAGCCTTGACTAGATGGACCTTAGTTGGCAGAGTAATGTCTCTGCTTTTGAATATGCTATCTAGGTTGGTCATAACCTTCCTTCCAAGGAGTAAGCGTCTTTTAATTTCATGGCTGCAGTCACCATCTGCAGTGATTTTGGAGCCCCCCAAAATAAAGTCTGACACTGTTTCCACTGTTTCTCCATCTATTTCCCATGAAGTGATGGGACCAGATGCCATGATCTTAGTTTTCTGAATGTTGAGCTTGAAGCCAGCTTTTTCACTTTCCTCTTTCACTTTCATCAAGAGGCCTTTGAGTTCCTCTTCACTTTCTACCATAAGGGTGGTGTCACCTGCATATCTGAGGTTATTGATATTTCTCCCAGGAATCTTGATTCCATTTTGTGTTTCTTCCAGTCCAGCATTTCTCATAATGTACTCTGCATATAAGTTAAATAAGCAGGCTGACAATATACAGTCTTGATGTACTCCTTTTCCTATTTGTAACCAGTCTGTTGTTCCATGTCCAGTTCTAACTGTTGCTTCCTGACCTGCATACAGATTTCTCAAGAGGCAGGTTAGGTGGTCTGGTATTCCCATCTCCTTCAGAATTTTCCACAGTTTATTGTGATCCACACAGTCAAAGGCTTTGGCATAGTCAAGAAAGCAGAACTAGATGTTTTTCTAGAACTCTCTTGCTTTTTCCATGATCCAGCAGATGTTGGCAATTTGATCTCTGGTTCCTCTGCCTTTTCTAAAACCAGCTTGAACATATGGAAGTTCATGGTTCACGTATTGCTGAAGCCTGGCTTGGAGAATTTTGAGCATAACTTTACTAGTGTGTGAGATGAGTGCAATTGTGTGGTAGTTTGAGCATTCTTTGGCATTGCCTTTCTTTGGGATTGGAATGAAAATGACCTTTTCCAGTGCTGTGGCCACTGCTGAGTTTTCCAAATTTCCTGGCATATTGAATGCAGCACTTTCACAGCATCGTCTTTCAGGATTTGAAACAGCTCAACTGGAATTCCATCACCTCCACTAGCTTTGTTCGTAGTGATGCTTCCTAGGGCCCACTTGACTTCACATTCCAGCATGTCTGGCTGTAGATGAGTGATCACACCATCATGATGATCTGGGTCATGAAGATCTTTTTTGTACAGTTCTGTGTATTCTTGCTACCTCTTCTTAATATCTTCTGCTTCTGTTAGGTCCATACCATTTCTGCCCTTTATTGAGCCCATCTTTGCATGAAATGTTCCCTTGGTATCTCTAATTTTCTTGAAGAGATCTCTAGTCTTTCCCATTCTGTTATTTTCCTCTATTTCTTTGCATTGATTGCTAAGGAAGGCTTTCTTATCTCTCCTTGCTATTCTTTGGAACTCTGCATTCAGATGCTTATATCTTTCCTTTTCTCCTTTGCTTTTCGCTTCTCTTCTTTTCACAGCTATTTGTAAGGCCTCCCCAGACAGCCATTTTGCTTTTTTACATTTCTTTTCCATGGGGATGGTCTTGATCCCTGTCTCTTGTACAATGTCGCGAACCTCATTCCATAGTTCATCAGGCACTCTATCTATCAGATCTAGTCCCTTAAA
Source organism: Ovis aries (assembly GCF_016772045.2). Classification (NCBI taxonomy): domain Eukaryota; kingdom Metazoa; phylum Chordata; class Mammalia; order Artiodactyla; family Bovidae; genus Ovis; species Ovis aries. The sequence goes on along the minus strand of NC_056059.1, from coordinate 68,952,174 downwards.
TCTATTTCTCACTTCCACTGTATAATCATAAGGAATTTGATTGAGGTCATACCTGAATGGTCTAGCGGTTTTCCCTGTTTCCTTCAATTTCAGTCTGAATTTGGTAATAAGGAGTTCATGATCTGAGCCACAGTCAGCTCCTGGTCTTGTTTTATTGACTGTATAGAGCTTCTCCATCTTTTGCTACAAAGAATATAATCAATCTGATTTTGGTGTTGACCATCTGGTGATGTCCATGTGTAGCGTCTTCTCTTGTGTTTTTGGAAGAGGGTGTTTGGTATGACCAGTGCGTTTTCTTGGCAAAACTCTATCAGTCTTTGCCCTGCTTCATTCCGTATTCCAAGGCTGAATTTTCCTGTTACTCCAGGTGTTTCTTGACTTCCTACTTTTGCATTCCAGTCCCCTATAATGAAAAGGACATCTTTTTTGGGTGTTAGTTCTAAAAGGTCTTGTAGGTCTTCATAGAACCATTCAACTTCAGCTTCTTCTGCGTTACTGGCTGGAGCATAGACTTGGATTACTGTGATATTGAATGGTTTGCCTTGGAAACGAACAGAGATCATTCTGTCGTTTTTGAGATTGCATCCAAGTACTGCATCTCGGACTCTTCTGTTGACCATGATGGCTACTCCATTTCTTCTGAGGGATTCCTGCCCACAGTCGTAGATATAATGGTCATCTGAGTTAAATTCACCCATTCCAGTCCATTTTAGTTCACTGATTCCTACAATGTCTATGTTCACTCTTGCCATCTCTTGTTTGACCACTTCCAATTTGCCTTGATTCATGGACCTGACATTTCAGGTTCCTATGCAATATTGCTCTTTACAGCATCGACCCTTGCTTCTATCACCAGTCACATCCACAGCTGGGTATTGTTTTTGCTTTGGCTCCAATCCTTCATTTTTTCTGGAGTTATTTCTCCACTGACCTCCAGTAGCATATTGGGCACCTACCGACCTGGGGAGTACCTCTTTCAGTATCCTATCATTTTGCCTTTTCATACTGTTCATGGGGTTCTCAAGGCAAGAATACTGAAGTGGTTTGCCATTCCTTTCTCCAGTGGACCACAATCAGGAGGGGGTAATATCAGAGACGACTTTGGGGAGCGATGCTTCTCTTTTCACATTTAAACAATAAAAGAAAAGGAATAGCCAAAGTAACTGAGTTTGAACGTTTATTGAGCCCTGGAAAGTGGACATAAAGAAAAGTAACATGAAATTCTTGGCTTTGAGAAATGTCTTACTTCTTTTTGGACCGAAGTTTGTTTTCTGTTTGGTTTCCTAAAACAGTATTCACTAAGAAAACACATACTTCACATGCATCGATGAATATCCAGATGCTTGATCTAAAGACTAATGAGGAGGTGATGTGCGTGGTTTAGGAAGGGAGGATGTGGCTCCATAGGCTCAAGGACTGGTTGATGGAACAGGCACTGGGCTGCTTCTATGCAGCTTAGGAAGGGGGAACTGGAGTCAGTGGGTGGAAGCAATTACAGGAAGGCAGGCATGAGCCCATTTTGAAGAAGATTCATTCTTCTGAATCTAGAACTTTCTAAGTCGGGAACAAGCTGTCTTGTGGGGTGAAGAGTACCTTGTTCCCACCAAGTAAAGCAAACATGATAAAATGATATTTGGGCATTATAAAGGATTGGGCCAGAATAGTTAAATTCAACAATTGCCTATCATGCGCTCAGCATTCTGCCAAGATCTAGGCATTTAATGATGAGTAAATCATGTATATTACCCTCAGGGAAACAGAGAGGTATATAGGAAAGTATATAGAGTATGATGCATGTCAGTAAAATTAACTGAGGGGAGGGGATCGCTTCTAAATTAAAATCCAAAGGGCAAAAATATAGTCGGGCCAGGTGGTGGCAGATAAAAGGGGGAGTGCTGGGAGAGTTCTTCTAACAGCCTGTGAAAATTTATTGACTCAGTTCAGTCTCTCAGTTGTGTCCGACTCTTTGCGACCCCATGGACTGCAGCACTCCAGGCTTCCCTGTCCATCACCAACTCCTGAGCTTGCTCAAACTCATGTCCATTGAGTCGGTGATGCCATCCAACTGTCTTATCCTCTGTCATCCCCTTCTCCTCCTGCCTTCAATCTTTCCCAGCCTCAGGGTCTTTTCTAATGAAAATTTATTGACTAACATACTAAAAAAGTAAATGAAACTATGCTTCCCATTTTACCTGGAATAAGAAATAAATAAGACCATAGTTATTGGGTATCTTTTAATAATTCTGAGTAGCCTAATCATGTAGGTTTAGTAATTTTGCATACTTAGTTGCTTCAGTCATGTCCAACTCTTTGCGACCCCAAGGACTATAACCTGCCAGGCTCCTCTGTCCAGGCTATTCTTCAGGCAAGAACACTGGAGTCGGTTGCCAAGCGCTCCTCCAGGGGATCTTCCTGACCCAGGGATTGAACCTGAGTCTCTTGTGGTTCCTGCATTGCAGGTGGGTTCTTTACTGCTGAGCCACCAGGAAGACCCTTGCTGATTATAGAGCATATTAAAAAAGAGATTCACAGAGGGTTAGATGTGTCTTTTCACTCTTCCTGACACTCAGTTTTACCACTATCTAACAGCCAGCACCACCTACTCCCACAAACTTTTGGATATCCCAAACTGTTTCAATTCATGCAATTTAAGAAATACTTCTTGAGGGACTTCCCTGTGCGCCTGTGGTTAAGACTCCACCTTCTAGTGCAGGGGATGCAGGTTCGATCCCTCGTCAGGAAACTAAGATCCCACATGCTTCAGGGAAACTAAGCCTTCACACAGCAACTCCTGAGCCCGCATGCTGTGGAACCCCTGCGCCGCCACTAGAGAGTCTGTGCAACGCAAACAAAGATCCTGGCCCAACAAAGACCTGACACAGCCAAATAGATAGTTTTTAAAATAAAGCCTTGTTTACTGAAAAACAGCAACTACAAATATCCAGTATTTCAGTTTCTATGGGTCAGGAATTCGGGTGTCTCTCAGGATCTCTCATAAGGTTGCATTCAAGCCGGGGCTGCTGAAGCCTTGGTTGCAAAGATGGTCTGCTTCTAAGCTCACTCAGGTCATTGACATGCTAAGGAATACTCATTTCCAAGTGAAGTCCCACAGCTGTTTTCAAGTCTCAGAACCTCACTGGATCCTGGCTGGAGCGCCTGAGCACACTGGCATCAGTTCTTTGCTTCATGAGATTCTCTGTAGGGTTGGTCACACAAGGCAGCTTGCTTCCCCAGTGTGACAGATGAGAGAGAGAAAAAGAGGAACTGTTGTAAGGAATTGGTTCACACAGCAGTGAAGGTTGGCAAAATCAGAATCTGCAGGGTGGGTTGGCAAACTGGAGACCCGGGAAAGAGCTGCAGCTTGAATCCACAGGTCTGCTGGCAGAACTTCCTCTTCTTCAGGGGAGGTCAATCTTTGTTTTATTAAGGTCTTTGACTGATTGGACAGCACCCAGTAACATTATAGAATGGAATCTGTTTACTCGAACTCTCCTGGTTTAAATGTTAATCTCAACTAAAAATACCTTCATAGAAACATCTGGAACAAAGTTTGACCGAATATCTGAGTAAGGTGGCTTAGCCAAGTTGACACATAAAATGAACCATCACCATGCCTATGAGTGAGAGAGGGTGGGAGGGTTAGATCATGGGAGGCGGGGGTGGGGAGAGGAGGTGCCGTTTCCCAGTCACTCCCCTCTCCCCCAATCAAGCAGGTGACTCTCTCATGTACCACGACTCTGCCCCCACTGCAGGGCTGTTTCTTTTAAGGGGCATGGCTTGAACACAGAGGTTGACCGAGGACCCACAAGAGGGGCAAAATGTGGTTCTAGTGGCTTCTGCAGGACACGAAGAACCTTGGACAGTGGGGTCAGTGCTCGCTGCTCTGTCTTAGCTGGGTCCCACATCACTGTGCTGCAGCCCCCCAGAGCCACCGCTGGCGGGAGCAGCTCGGGGCCAAGGGCGGCTGGAAGGGAGATTTGACTTCTTACGTACAAACCTCCACTTCCTTCTCCACCCTCAGCAAAGAGTTGTGCCCATTCCCTTCCACCCACACACCAACACTCACATGGGTTTCTTTTCTACCCCGGTAGGGTCTTCAAATCTCCTGTTGAACACTGACTTGGGAGAAAAGCAAGACCTAGCAGTTAGATTCGTTTTTCTGAAGAAAGATAACTTCACAGAAGAATGATCCAGTTTACTTTTGTGTTTAGTCTAGCATTCCAGTTTAATTACACTCTCAATACGCCCTCTGAACACCAATATTCAGAAACCTTGGGGTAATCATGTCTATTTTTTATCCGCAGAAAAATGCTTAGAGATGGTTTAGGCTAGAGCAATTGTGTATGCAGCTTAATTATTATTTTAGAATATCTCAGAGCCATTTCTTGTTTGAACACTATCTATCAAGCCCAGGACTGAGTTAGAAGAGAGAAAATACGGTTTGGCAGTTCAGTAAAAAATGAGTTGCATTTTGCCTCCTGTGTTGGGGGAAGGTGAACTGTTGGTAGGGAAGGGATGGGCATCTTCTCTGGCGCTGACACTCTTTGTTCCAAAGTTCCTTTGTTCCTTTTTAATGCACTGGAAAGTTCTTTGAATCTAAAGAAATTTACTTCTGCCTCTTTCTATTTCTATGATTATAGAAAACATTTAAATTGAAAGGATCTCTGGAGACAGCAATTTTCATGCTTCTGTAGATCATATAATAATGAAATATGTTCTTCAAACTTGACTTCTAATTTGTTTTAAAACTAAGGTGAATTTTGTGTGTGTGTGTGTTTTAAACTTTACTGAAATATAGTTGATTTAAAATGTCATGTCAGTTTCAGGTATATAGCAAAGTGATTCAGTTATGCATCATAAATACATACACACACACACATTCTTTTCCCTTATAAGTTAATACAAGATATTGAGTATATTTCCCTCTGCCCTACAGTAGGTCCTTGTTGGTTATTTATTCTATATATACTAATGTGTATATTTTAATCCTAAACTCCTAATGTATCTCTCCCAACCTTCTCCCTTTGCTAATCTTAAATTTGTTTTCTATGTTTGTGAGTCTATTTGTTTTGTAAATAAGTTCATTTGTATCATGTTTTTTAATATTCTACATATAAGCGATATATGATATTTGTCTTTCTGTGTCTGACTGACTATGGTAATCTCTGTCTGACTTATTATGGTGTAATCTCTAGGTCCATCCCTGTTGTTCCAAATGGTATTATTTCATTCATTTCTATGGCTGAATAATATTCCATAGTGTATATGTGCCTCAATTTTGTTATCTCGTTCATCTGTTGAAGTCTACTTAGGTGGCTTCCATGTCTTGACTATCGTAAATAGTGCTGCTGTGAATTTTGGGTGCATGTATTTTTTCAAATGATGTTTTTTCAAATGATGTTATACTCAGGGTTGGGACCACTGATCACATGGTAACTCCATTTTTAGTTTTTTAAGGAGCCTCCTTACTATTTTCCACAGTGGCTGTACCAATGTGCATTCGCACCAACAGTGTAGGAGGATTCCCTTTTTTCCACACCCTCTCCAGCATTTTCTATCTATAGACTTTTTAATGATGGCCATTCTGACCAGTGTGAGGTGATACCTCATTTAGTTTTGATTTACATTTCTCTAATAATTAGTGATGCTGAACATCTTTTCATGTGCCTCTGCCATCTGTATTTCTTCTTTGGAGAAAGGTCTATTTCAGGTGGTTTTTTTTTTTTTTTTGACAAGTCTATTCTTCCTGTTTCTGACCTAATCCAAGCCAATCCTTCTCCTATACTGCACCAGAGTTTTCTGGTATATCCTGTTATTCTTACTGAATTAAATAACAATTATTCAATTGTACGTGTGGGTAAGGGTGACTGTTGTGAAGGTGTGATGTGGAAATTACTACACTCTGCTTCCCCTTCTTTCCCTCTTGCTTGTTTCTCATTGTGTTTCTGAATAAATCAATGTGCTGTCTGAAACCATTGCTTGTCTTTCCATGCTCTGCCTCTTATTACCTGATGCTGCCTGCCTTGGAAACCTCTGATTTTCTCATTAAATAAATAACAGGTCCTTAGTGTTTAAGCCACTTTTTTGGAGTGGGGATTTGCAGTCAAAAGCAATCCTCACTGATACATTAGTTGGGTACCAGGCACCATGGGCTCCATGTGTATTTATTGGATGAATTAATAAGAGAATGAGTCAATAAAACTCTTACTTTGACCACACATCTCCACACTCCAGCTGTGTCTGACTGTTACTAGTCTGCAGCCTGGGCCTTGCTCTCTGGCGTCAGCATTTTGCACAGTTTACTCTGTGTCTGGAAGAATATCCCTTTATTGTTCATCCAGAGAATTCCTTATGCATTCCTCCTTCAGAACTGAGCTCAGATATCAGCTGCTCTGGACAACCTTATTGACGTTGCTAAATAGAGTGAAGAATTTCATGCTCCCAGAGTTTCACTTGGTGTTTCTGGTGTTTCAACCTACTCCAAAACTTAGTCGTGAAAATTACCGTTTATCATGTCCCTGGATTCCGTGGAATTTGTACACGGCATGGCAGGGTGTCTTGTCCCTACCTCAGTTGGAAGTCTTGACAGCAGGACTGGGATCATCTGATGACTGGTTCATTCACCTGGCAGGTGGTTGATGGGGGGATCAGTCATATGGAGGGCGGAATAGTGGGGGTTCCTTGGGCATCGCTTTCTATATCTCAGTTGTTTCCCCATATTGTAGCTTCAAGGTTACTGAAGTTTTTCCAAGGTGGTTCAGGGCTCAAAAGGTGTACAGAGAGAGAGAGAAAGAGAGAACCAGGAGAGAGCTGTATTCTTTATATGACCTAGCCTTGGAAGACACATAGCATCACTTCTGCCATACTGTATCTGGCAGAGCAGTCATGAGCCCACCAAGGTTGGAGGGGATGATTCTGACTCTTGATGTGTGATGTGGCAGGAGGTTGGAAAGGCACGTGGAACTGAAAATACTGCCATGCCATGTTTGGAAAGTCGTATCTGTTCCAATGCCTAATACATACCTCTACCATAACATTTACCATCCTGACATAATTCGTTTCTTTTATATCTATTCTCCTGACTTCAGTGTGAGCAACTGGAAGTTTTGGACTGTGTTTTATTCACTTTAGTGTCTCTGGAATCTTTATAAATATATGTTCAATAAAGGGTTTAAACCAACCTGTTTGGGCCTCATTTGTTAAAGGAGAAAAAAATAGCATTAGGAACAGTAAGAATTTTGATCTAGGTTGCCAAAGTCCTTGCCAGCTACCACATTATGAGTCTGCCTCTCTTTAGGGGGATAAGAGAATAATGATCAAGCTGACATAGATGTTGACCTGAATTTGCTTTTCCACTGTCAACTTATAACAGTGTTGTTCCATAGAACTTTCTGGAGTAATAGAAAAGATTAGTATCTGTGCTATGTTATATCAGTTTCCCTGGTGACTCAGTGGTAAAGAATTTGCCTGCCAATGCACGAGATGCAGGTTCTATCCCTGGGTCAGGAAGATCCCCTGGAGAAGGGAATGAGAACCCACTTCAGTATTCTTGCCTAGGAAATCCCATGGACAGAGGAGCCTGGCAGGCTACAGTCCAGGGGGTTGCAAAAAAGTCGGACATGACTTAGTGACTAAACAACAACAGCAATATGTCATGTCACACGTGGCCATTGAGCCCTTGAAATGTGATTAGAGTGACTGGGAAACTATGTTTTAAATTTATTTCATTATTAATTTTAGTTTAATTCTAAATAACACAGGTGACTGGTGGCGACCTTATTGAACTGAGCTCTAGAGGATCAGGTTTGGTGTAATTCTGTCCCAGGTTTGCAGAACTAGATACTACTGGCCTCTCTTTCTTCAGCAAAATAAACAAAAACTACAAAAGTTTCTTTATGTCCCTTTCTGCTCCCACCAAAACACTCCTTTAAATTCTTGAGATAGCCCTTAGCTGCCTTGTATTCACATCTTCTCTTTTTTCCTCTGGTTTTCTGCCTAATTTGTTTCCATATATAATTTTTTTGTTCCCATTTTGCTTTCTACTTAGAAAAATACTTCCTCATGTCTAATTTGTATCACATATACTAATGTGATTCTGTTGAAAGGTCATTGATGTTACTTAAGCCAGTTATCATTTTCATGTACTTTAACGAAAACCTGCCTTTAAACATTCCTGTTGTTGACAAGCTCACTGAGAATCTTTAATCTGGCCTTTCTGGCCCCCTTCTTTAATTCCAGCTGTCTTTCTATTGGCATGTCCTGTTTTTTATTAAACTATCACTGGAATGCTCTTGCCTTTAATGTGGTTTTTGGGAGAGGAACAAGCATTGTCTTTTTCATAGTCTGGAGACGAGCAAGTGGCAATCTTAACGTTATTGACCAAGATGTATAGCTTTGTAACCCTGGTTTCTTTTTTGACATGTACACGCTGCTGTATTTATTTGAGGCTGTGTTGGGTCTTTGCTGCTGCGTGTAGTCTTTCTCTGGTTGAGGAGAGAGGGGGACACTCTCTAGTTGTGGTGCATGGGCTTCTCATTGTGGTGGCTTCTCTAGTGGCAGAACATGGCCTCCTGGTACACAGCTTCAGTAGTTGCCACACACAGGCTTAATTGTTCCAAGGCATGTGGAATCTTCCTGGACCAGGGATTGAACTCGTGTCCCCTGCATTGGCAGGCAGATTCCTATCCACTGTGCCACCAGGGAAGTCCCTTTGTAACTCTGTTTTGAATGATCAGAGCAAGAACAAGCAAGTTTTCTTTGCTAAGCCCAGAAATACTCCCATGCGGAGAGTTCAGAAAGCAGGGCTGGGGCTCTGGAACATTTTACATTTAAAGGGCAAACTTTATTTTCCTAAGAACAAGTGTGAAGTTAGACTCTGGAATGACCTGGAGATGTAGGTTTTACACCCAGGGCACTTAGGCCAAGGCACTTAGCTCTGGAGAGAAGCCAGGGATGGCCTGGGGCACCTGCATGAAACAATGGAAATGTCAGGACCACATGTTAAATCCATCATCTCAATCCAGTGAATCACAACTCTGTGCCCCGATGGAAGGAGTGGGACAGGAGGATAAATTTGCAGAAGGCAGAGAATTGTGTCTGTTTTATTCACTATTGTATCTTTGGGGGCCTTGTTCTGTTCACTCACCAACTATTCAGTACCTATTATGGGCCAGGTCCCATATCAGTGAAAAAAACAGATTAAGATTCCTGCCTTCTGGCACTGGAACTCTGAGAGTCAGGGTCCGGGAGAAAGATACAAATAAAATGCAATAGATATGTAACTTATAAGGAGGGAAGGAGGAGAGGGAGGAATAGACTGGGATTGACCTGTACACCTGAAATAGATAGTAGATAACCAACAAGGACTTACTGTGTACCCCAGGGAACTCTGCTCAATATTCTGTTATATCCTAAGTGGGAAAAGAACTTGAAAAAGAATACATACGTGTATTGGTATAACTGAATCACTTTGCTGTATGCCTGAAACACTGTGAATCAACTATTGTTGTTGTTGTTCCGTTGCTAAGTTGTGTCTGACTCTTTCGTGACCCATGCACTAAGCTCGCCCGGCTCCCCTGTCCATGGGACTTCCCAGGCAAGAATACTGGAGTGGGCTGCCATTTCCTTCTCCGAGGATCTTCCTGACCCAGGAATCAAACCTGAGTACTCTGCATTAGCAGATGGATTCTTTACCGCTGAGCCTCAATATAATGGAGAAGGAAATGGCAACCCATTTTTGTATTCTGGCCTGGGAAATTCCATGGACAGAGGAGTCTGGTGGGTTACAGTCCATGGGATCACAAAGAGCTGCACGTGACTGAGCAACTAACACACACATCCTTCAATATAAAATTAAAAATTTTTTCCTATGTTAAAGTATGTTAATAGGTAAGCGCATGTTATAAAACCAGAAAGCCTAGAGCAGAGTAAGCGATACAAAAAACCTGAAATTCAAATTGCAACTTAAAGTATAACAGTCAGGCTAAACTTCACTGAAAGCATATTTGAGTAAAGACCGGAAGTGAGAGTAGCCTGGCACCTAGAGCAGAGCCTGGCTCAGAGAAGATTTGTTGAATGAACAGATGAGTAAACTCTGTCCATCTTTCCACTCACTGCATGTATTCTTCAGGTGAGCCTGAAATGGGATGTGGGAATATGCTGCCCTTTAGTGAGATCTAGGGGCTTTACTTTCATGCCTTGGAGAAGGAAAAGGCAACCCACTCCAGTATTCTAGCCTAGAGAATCCCAGAGACGGGGAGCCTGGTGGGCTGCCGTCTATGGGGTTGCACAGGGTTGGACACGACCAAAGCAATTTAGCAGCAGCAGCAGGGGCTTCCCAGGTGGCACTAGTGGTAAAGAAGTTGCCTAGCAATTCAGTAGACATAAGAGATGCGGGTTCAATCCTTGGGTCAGGAAGATCCCCTGGAGGAGGGCATGGCAACGTATTCATGCCTGGAGAATCCCATGGACAAAGGAGCCTGGTAGATTACAGTCCACGGAGTTGCAAAAAGTCGGACACAGCTGAAGTGGTTTAGCACACATGCACGCAGTGAGGTCTAGACATTGATTATCTCTCCACAGTGAACCTTGCTAGTGTTAAGGATTTCCACATACTTCAACTCCTAGTTGTAAGCCAACAATTTCATCAGATGTTCACAGAGATTTAGTGATGTGTTTCAAAGCCAGAAGAAAACTTTGCCTTACTAAATTTACCAAAATGTACACTTATATAGTATTATGATCTCTAACTGATATTTTCTCAAGGTATGTAGACGCAAACCCTGCAAAAAACATGCCTGTCTATGGAACTGAATGTTGCATATGTTAGGTGATGGGGAGAGGATTGAGGAGATTTGCAGAATTGAGGTAGCAAAGCCAAGTTTCCTTTTCTTCACAGTTTTGCCTGAGGCTAGCCCTGCAGGAGAATTTTAATAATGAATATCCTTCATGGCTCTAAAATTATTTAATTTCATGGTGATTTTACAATTCCCATTTTAAGACTCGAGACACAGTGAAACCAGATCATTCGTCTGGGCTCCTCCACAGTGAAAACATGAAAGCCAGTAAAACGTTTCATGCTGCCAGAAGCCTGAGCTCTCATGCTGAACACTAGATCCAAATGGACTGAGTTTAGAGGACTTGGAGTTGATTAAATCATTTCTTCATTTATTTGGAAAATCTGAGCCAGATGGGAGAGATATGCAGGGTAAGATTAGAAGAAGGGGGTGGGATTTCCATGCCCTCCCAGCACCTTGATGTATTCACCAACCTGGAAGCTTCAGTGTTTTGAACTAAGTTAATGACAGAGGATGAGATGGCTGGATGGCGTCCCTAACTCGATGGACGTGAGTCTGAGTGAACTCCGGGAGTTGGTGATGGACAGGGAGGCCTGGCGTGCTGTGATTCATGGGGTTGCAGAGAGTCAGACACGACTGAGCGAATGAACTGAACTGAACTGAACATTATATGGATGCTTGATCAAATCGTTGGCTATTAGTGATCATACTCAACCCCCAGCCCTTCTCCCCTCTTCCAAGACCCAGGAAGGGACTAGGAAGTGATTGGGGGTGTGAGGACAAGCGACTCTGAAATTTCCAACCCTCTATCCATCACTTTTTTGGCCATCAGCCCCCATCCTGAAGCCATTTAGGTGTCTCCAGCCACCAGTTATCACAATGGCATTTAAAAGACACTCCTGGGGAATTCCCTGGTGGTCCAGACTTGGTGCTTTCACTGCTGTTGCGCAGCCTTGGTTCAGTCCCTGGTCAGGGAACTAAGATCCTACAAGCGGCCAAAAAGCCAAACCAAAGCAAAAAAAAAAAAAAAAAATCTTACTGTTTCAGAAATTACAAAGGTCTTAGAAGCTATGTGCCAGGAACTAGGGGTAAATACCAATCTATATTTTCCATTATACCACAATTATTTTAAGTCAAATTAAACTCTGAGGTACTATTTTACTCAGTAGTCGATAACTAATTCACATGTGGGGTGCTGCCATAATGAAAGCCTGAACTATGGGTTTGACTTTGAATTGGGATAGTGGATGGAAGGACCTCAAGAACAGTGAGACTGAAAAGCCTAAATAATACAGAGACACCTGAAGTCAAGCTCCACTAATGTTTGGGTTGTAACTTTACCTTTTAAGAGAAATTTTTCCACTGAACCCCAGATGGCTGTTCCTTTCTCAGTGACCATCTGGTTAGTATGGTAAGAGCTCTCTTAAGTATTTCTAGAAGGATTTCCAAAATGAATGGCTCCTAAGCACCAGGAATGGTGTGAAGCTGAAAGTCGCCTTCACTTTGCTTTGTTTATGCACGTATTCAACAAATAACCATTGAGCACCTACCACAGGCCAGAAGTGATTTTAGGTGCTGGAGGTACAGTTGTGAATGAGAAAGGTGAAAGCCCTGCTCTCGTGGAGTATACATTCATGGGGAAGAGATGAATAATAAATAAACTAACAGGCATTACCGTTTCAGGGGGCTCTGAAAGTGCTCTGCGGAAAGTCTATGATACTTCCATAGAACCTCTGTAGATAGTCTATGATACTCAGCAGAAAATCTATCATAAGAGTAAATCCAATAAGGAAGTGGTCCCCAACATTTTGGCACTAGACACCAGTTTCATGGAAGACAATTTTTCCCCAGACCGTGACAATTGAAGTGCATTATTAATACATTCATATATTGTGCAGTTTATTTCTATTATTATTACATCAGCTCCACCTTGATTACAAGGCATTAGATCCCAGAGGTTGGGGACCTCTTCTAAGGGGTCCCCTTTGATCACTGATGACCCATTCATCTCACACTGTTACAACTTCTAGACTCCAAGACCTCTGACTATATCTCCCTTTCTTTCTAACGATACCATAATTACCCAGACTATAATTGGAAGCAACCAAGATGTCCTTGGTCATAAGTGAAGACTTTGACACTGCCATCTGGGAATGGGGCTTTTGCATTAGCTGATTCTTACAGAAGAGCTGCTGCTGCTGCTGCTAAGTCACTTCAGTCGTGTCCAACTCTGTGCAACCCCATAGACAGAAGTGGGACACACTCAAATGCAGGGAGAAAAACGTGGCCCTAGGTCATGAAGTTGATGGGTGGGTAGGCATTGGGCACAATTCACCTAAATGATTTCACAAGTAGCCTATTGTGTTAAACTCCATCATTATTCCAAAGGCTACCTAATTTAAAAATCTGTTTAATGTGTTGATTTTTATTTTAAGTTTTATTTTTTAACAACAACTTCAAGTTCATAGCAGAAGTAGGAAGATGGTACATAAATTCTTCCCACATGCAGAGCCTCCCATCGTCTATATTCCCCAAAGAGCAGCGTGTTCATTTTAACTAATAAACCTACAGACCTCATTATCACCCAAAGTCCATAGCTGTACATTCTGAGGGTCTTGACAAATATATAATTGCACATATACATCATTACCGTATCATATGGAATTATTTTATTACTGCTCTAAAATTCCTCTGTGCTCTGCTTATTTATCCCCCACTTACCCCTTGTGGGGACAACCCCAGGCAATCACTCTACTGTCTCCATAGTTTTGCCTTTTCCAGAATGTCATATAGTTGGTATCATACAGTATGCAACCTTTTCAGAAAGTGGCTTCTTTCACTTAGAAACGTGAATTTAGGTTTCCTCTATGCCTTTTCATGGATTGACAGCTCATTTCTGTGGCTCAGATGATAAAGAGTCTGCCTGCAATGCAGGAGACTTGGGTTTGATCCCTGGGTTTGGGAGATCCCCTGGAGAAGGGAATGGCTACCCACTCCAGTATTCTTGCCTGAAGAATGCCATGGAGAGAGGAGTCTGGTGGGCTACAGCCCATGGGGTTGCAAAGAATCAGACATGACTGAGCAACTAACACTTTTACTGTCAATATTCCATTATCTGGAGGTACCACAGTTTATTTATCCATTCACCTAATGAAGGATGTCTTGGTGGCTTTCAAGTTTTGGCAGTCGTGAATAAGCTGCTATAAACATCTGTGTGCAGGCTTTTGTATGGACATAAGTTTTCAGCTTTTTTGGATAAATACCAACAGCACAATTGCCTGATTGTCTGATAAGAATATGTCTAGTTTTGTAACGCCAGCTGTTTTCCTAAGTAGCTGTACCATTTGGCATTTCCACCAGCAATACACGAGACTTTCTGTTGCTCCACATTCTGGGCAGCACTTGATGTTGTCAGTGTTCTGAGGTTTGGCCATTCTAGTAAAAGCGTAGCAGTATCTCACTGTTGTTTTAATCACCTTAACTTAAAAGATTAATATAAATTATTTTTTAGTTGAGCTTAACATTTAATTCACCTCATACACACTTGAGTGCCTATAATATGTGAACCTTTCAGTGTGTAGAAGTGAAGTGAATCGCTCAGTCATATGTGACTCTTTGAGACCCCATGAACTGTAACCTACCAGGCTCCTCCATCCATGGGATTTTCCAGGCAAGAATACTGGGGTGGGTTGCCATTTCCTTCTCCAGGGGATCTTCCCAACCCAGGGATTGAACTTAGGTCTCCCACACTGCAGGTAGACTTTACCATCTGAGCCACCGGGGAAGCCTGTGTGGACCCCAAACTGTGGAAAATTCTTTACAGAGAAGAGAACACCAGACCATCGTACCTGTCTCCTGAGAAAACTGTATGTGGGTCAGGAAGCAACATTTAGAACCAGACATGGAGCAACGGACTGGTTCCAAATTGGGAAAGGAGTACGTCAAGGCTGTATATTGTCACCATGTTTATTTAACTTACATGCAGAGTACATCATTCAAAATGGCAGGCTGAATGAAGCACAAACTGGAGTCAAGGTTGCGGGGAGAAATATCAACAACCTCAGGTATGCAGATGATATCACTCTAATGGCAGAAAGCAAGGAACTAAAGAACCTCTTGATGAAGGTGAAAGAGGAGAGTGAAAAAAGCTGGCTTAAAATTCAGCATTAAAAAAAAAATACGATCATGCCATCTGGCCCCATCACTTCATGGCAAATATTGGGGGGAAAAGTGAAAATAGTGACAGATTTCCTCTTCAAAGGCTTCAAAATCACTGCAGATGGTGACTGCAGCCATGAAATTAGAAGATACTTGCTTCTTGGAAGGAAAGCTATGATAAACCGAGACAGTGTATTAAAAAGCATAGACATCACTTTGCCAACAAAGGTCCATATAGTCAAAGCTATGGTCTTTCCAGTAGTCATGTATGGATGTGAGAGTTGGACCATAAGGATGGCTGAGTGCCAAAGAACTGATGCTTTCAAATCGTGGTGCTGGAGAAGACTCTTGAGAGTCTCTTGGACTGCAAGGAGATCAAACCAGTCAATCCTGAAGGAAATAAATACTGAATACTCCTTGGAAGAACTAATACTGAAGCTGAAGCTCTAGTACTTTAGCCACTTGATACAAAGAGCCGACTCATTGGAAAAGACCCTGATACTGGGAAAGATTGAAGGCAAAAGGAGAAGAGGGTAGCAGAGGGTGAGATGGTTGGATAGTGTCACCGACTCAATGGACATGAACTTGGGCAAATTTGGGGAGATTGTGAGGGACAGGGAAGCCTGGCTGCAGTCCATGGGGTGGCAAAGAATCGGACACGGCTTTGTGACTTAACAACAGCAAATGTGTAAGTCACTCATGTTTAGCTAGCTTGGTAGGAAGATAAAAGGATTCCACAGGGCAAAACAGACATTTAAAAATTTAACTGATTCTCCATGCTGAGCACTGAGACACAATGGCTATCATGTGGATCAACTTACTTAAAAACAGAACAAAGAGGGGCTCTGACACAGGCATGCCCTGCCCAGCGGGTCTGATTCATGCTGGGTGATGGCTGCTTCCTGGGATTAGTACCCAAACGCATGGATGGAGAGTTGCTTTTTTCTGCTTGGAATTCTTTTCAGTTCTGCCTCCTGCCTCTCTGTTGACAATCTGCAGTATATATAAATAAGCTTAAAGAAAAAAAGCAACATGCAGAACAGTATATTTAGCAAGTTTCCACATGTATAAAATGGAAGGAAATATTTATACACGGCTATTTGTTCATTATTATTATTCTTGTCATCATTACTTATGCCACTCAATAATAGGCATTTTTCTAGGTCCTCAGGATACAGAAGTAAGTCAAACAGATGACATCAATACCCTCATGGAGCTTCTACACTAAGAGTGTAAATATGATTGATTTATTTTAGACACAGTTATTCATAGTATGGTGTCTAGTTCATAAGAGTCAAATAAAGGAAACTTCTTAATTAACCACACAGAATAAAAGAATAAATTAGATTAACTTTTGAACATAGTTTTATGGCTAGACATCCTCTGTGAGACATTCTTCAAGACAGCTGGCCTGAACTTCTCAAAAACGTCACTTCTATTAAAGGGAGATTGATGGGGGAATGTCATAGATCAAAGGAAATTAAGTGGGACCACAATGAAGTAAGTGATCTTGATGGGCTTCCAAATTGCAAAAACAAAACAAAACAAAACAAAAAAAAAACAAAAACAAAAAACAACCAACTTTGAAGGACATCCTTGGGGCCATTTAGAGACTCTGAATATCGACTATATATTGGTTTATAACATTGTACCAACATGACTTTCCTTGGGTAGGAGATTTTGGTTTTATAGAATGTTCTTGTTCTCAAGAGATACATGCTGAAGTTTCTAGGAATAAAATGTCATGATTTACTTTTGAATAGTTTTGGAAAGAAGTATATGTGGTGGGGTGTGAGTGGGTGTATGTGTATAGATAGGCAATAAAGATATAGAGAAGAGATCACACTTTAAAAAAATAAATAAAAGAAACTTCTTTAAACTGGGAGATGATCTGTTAGAATCATGCATATACCAGACGCATACCAAATGTATTGAAAAAACAACTCAAATGCTATTCACCAGCAATTACAATGAACAGCCGGGTTGGGAGAGAGGAATTCAGCAAATTACTCTCAGAATTCAAGCAGGGGTTGAACAGCAAGTCCTGAGGGCCACGTGGACCCCAACCGTGACTTTAATGAGACGACTCTCAAATCGTAGTTTCTGTGTCTCTTCATTTACATTTTTTAGTGCAAAACCACTGCACACGACTCAGTGTGAGACTAGTCTGTTTGCTCTGAAGCTGGACTCCCCGTTTCCACATGAGTGAGTAAGGTGGGACTCATTTTCCTCCAGTGATGAAGAAAGAATAAGGGGAAATTCATGGAATTTCTCCTCTTCTCAGCCCGAATCCTTTTGCTCCCTATCCCACTTTTATTTTAACCAAAGCAGCCCGGAATGACCTGGTTCGTCCTCTCCCTGTTCCATGGCAGAGGCTGGGGTGGTTCAGGACAGTGCTGGGGTAGGGGATCAAGCGCTTGCAAACCTTCTAGGTCCCTTTATCCATTCCTGATGCTTTCCCGGTTCCACTGATACAAAGTATCAGTACCATGCCTTTCCTAGCACTAATATGATACAACCACCCATGCCAAGACATTGGCTTTGAAAGTGTGAAATGGCAATAAACTAGCCTTTCCTGAATTCTGGGAAGTTTTCTTTCATTTTAGAGAAGTTGGAGAGCTCAGTGGTCAACAGCTTGGACACTGGAGCTAAGTAGCAATGGGTTCAATTTCAGCTCTACCAATGACTAGCTGTAACCCAGGGTGCGTTTTGTGACCCTTGCATACTTTTGTTTCCTCAAATGTAAGTTCAAGATGGTAGTAACAGTTCTTATCTCAGGGTTGCTCAGCAGACTTGCACTCACCCTATGATCTTGGCAAGTCATTTCCTCTCTCTGTGCTGTGGTGCTCTCCTCTACAAACTGGGGAGAAACTATCAAAGAACATGTCTCAGAGGGCTCCTAAGAAGACTAAATGAGCTAATGTATGAGTTAGAGTTTGGATTGTGCCCCCGATAATACATGTTGAAGTCCTAAGCCCTAGTACCTCAGAGAGCGATCTTTGCAAACAGGGTCATTGCAGATGAAATTAGTCAAGATGCAGTCCTTAGGGTGGGCCCTAATCTAGGATGACTGGTGTCCTTAGAAAACGGGGAAGTTAGACACAGATATACGCAGGGAGAATGGCATGTGAAGATAAAGGCAGAAATCAGGACAATGCTTCTGTTACAAGCTAAGGAGCACCAAAGATCTCCAACAAGCCTGCAGAAGCTTGCGGTAGGCATGGAACTGACTCTTTCTCAAAACTGCAAGGAGGAATCAGGCTTGCCAACACCTTGATCCTGGACTTCTAGTCACCAGAACTGTGAGAAAACAAATCCCTTTTGCTAAATCTGCCCAGTTGGTGGTACTTTGTTACAGCAGCCCTAGGAAGCTGATGCAGAAGTAAAGCGCTTAGAAGGGAGTTGAAAGTAGTGCTACTGGAAAGGGCATGACATGAGTTACTACAGTGAACCAGTGCAGAATATAGTGGTCGGTGGCTGTCAATCATTATTTTTAGAACAAAAGACTCAGAGGCTCTGAATGACAAAGATCCTTATCACAGGCGTCTAGGGATGGGTGGACTCCATAAATACAGGGAAGACTCAGGCTCCTTTTAGAGCAGATGCTTCTTTTACTTCAGTGCAGTTTGGGTGAAGCTGGGTCAGGGTCAGCGTGCACCTCTGCTCAGTGTTGAATGAGAAATCCTCAACCTCCGAGGTCACTGCAAGGGCGAGAAAAGCCACAGCCCCCCAAGGTGGGAGATGGTGGTGTTTTGGGGTGTGCACAGACACTGGCCCCAGCTAACAATAATAGCAAACCTCAAAGGCTGCTGAGGAGAGCAGAGTACAAACCACCCACTGCCCCCAGAAGACACATGAGCACCCCAGTCCCTGCTGGGAAGGCGGGCCTCGGAGGTCCCTTAACCCACTCCTTGCTGGTGTCCGGGTTGGCCTTGAGTGTCCTCTATTTTGATGTTGAGACTGAAACAGCTATCCTTTCCTAAGTACACGAAAGTGTCTGGAGGTCCTGAAAGCTGTTTTGTTTATTGGGCTGCTGTTGTCTAGAAGGAGCATCATGCCCAAGGTCTTCTGTTTTTCCTTGTAACACACTCTGATGACAGCTACTTCTCCCCCTAGCCCCTACATAGAAAGGGCAGTTCTGTGAAAGTTGACCCTGGTGTTTTCAGCACATTTGTTCTCAGTGGGCTTGCTGATAGCATATGAACCCCTCCTGGGTCATGGAGGGTGGGGTCCCTCTGGGAGAGAGCAGGACAGCCTCTTCTATCCAACTCCGTTGGCATTGACCTGACCATGTCCACCCTAGCTCACTATTTAAGAATAGCAAGGAGGTGATGAATATGTGTCCTTCTGGACTTTAGCTGAGGAGAGGAGGTGGAGTCAAACGTAGGTTATTTTGTTACAGGAAGCTCCTTTTGATCAAACCGATTATATTTGGGTAAAACTTTTCTCGGAAGGGCTCTGGGTGAGCACGGGTGTCTGTGTGATGAGTTCTTAGCTTTGCAAGGTCCAGAATGAACCTGGTGTTCAATTCTGCACAGTCCAATACAGGAACCACCAGCACGTGGCCGCTGAGCATTTGAAATGTCAGAACTGAGAGGTGCTCTGAGTATAAAATACATACCAGCCTTTCAAAGACTTAGTACAGAAAAAGAATGCGACAGCTCCCGTTCACAATGCTTTCTTGATTACATGGTAAGATAATATATTGGATATGTGGATTAAATATTAAAGTATTATTAAAATTAATTTCACCCATTTCTTCTTATCTTTAAAAAATATTCTGGCAGTCACCTTAAAATTATGTCTATGATTTAATCTTTGTGGCTCAAGTTAAATTTCTAGCACACAGTGGTTGTCCAAATCATTGTGCAAGTGTTTCTTCTTCAAGGTTACTTGGGTGGTTTTGTGTGTGTGCATGTGATTTGCCTTCCTAGTAAAAGTTCAGTCCTGCCTTTTAAAAACTGATAACGGACACCTCGTTCAGATCATTGAATCTTTCCTTTATTGCTCTACGTTTGGTTCAGATGACTTGCAACTTGCCACCAAATACTAAAATATATATTTGAATCTCACTTGCCTCTTTTGTCATGTATTTCATTTCTAGGTCTTAAATTTTTCTATTTCTTCATCAACCAGAATGTTGGAAGTAATATAATCCCAAAGTCTCCTTCTGTTTTATGATTCTGCTTTGAAATCTGAGGCTTAAAAGGAGGAGGGAAAATCTAGATTACTCTTGGAGAGTCTTGATATTTGAGGTGTGATGCAGTTTTCTGAAGATAAAGTCACTTTTCCAATCCTGTTCCTGCTGAGACGGAAGCCCGGCATCACAGCCTGCAGATACGCCCAGGCTGAACAATGGGAGGGGCGATGCTGCCTCCTACTGGGCCAGACAGGAGCTGCAAGTCTACTGGGCTGTCCGGGCAGTGCTGGATGTGCTGGTCACACCCAGAGCCAGACCAGCAGCTCAGAGACAGACCCAAAGACTCTCCTGTTGTGCTTGCTGAGTCTGCCCCATACCGTTTTCAAGGCTCTCACATTTGATGCAAACACAGCTGATGGCTCCCTGCTGGTTACAGCACTCACTCTAAGTGTCTCTGTGGTCTGGACTGGTGAAAGCGGCTGAATAGGGATGCAGGAGTCACCTGCATGGTCCCAGCCCTAAGCAGGCCAGTGGGAAGGTGCCCGACAGCCAAGGAGAAGCCAGATGTTGGTCCAAACTGGGTTTCTATCCCTTTTGAGCAGGAGTCCTAACCCATAGGGTCTACAGACCAGCTCTTTAGAAGAAGATGAACTGACTTTTTGAGTAAATCCAGTGATGGATCAGTAATGTAGATAGAAGGGCTACTGTACCCTCTTCTCTATGTGGTATGTTTAAGAGAAAGGGAATCCGAGGGACGCAGGAAGCCACATATGCCAAACGTATCAGGAAGCCTCGATGATGACCTTGTCCATTTCTGTCAGTCCCATGGCCAGGCTCTCCCACCCCATTATCACCTTGTTCTCCCCAAGTCATCACTGCTTTCTGCCCTCTGTGCCTTTTCACTTCTCTCTTCGTCTTCCTGACACAAACACACAGTGTAAACACATGCATACACATTCTACAAGCACACATACTCTCCATCCTCGGTAGCAAAGAACACAGAGGAATATACTTACCCACATAACTTCAAGTAGGACAGGTTTAGCTGGTATACACATAGAACTGGACACGACTTATTGACTAAACCACCAGAAACATAGAATATGCATACCAAATATATAATATGTGGGCTTCCGTGATAGCTCAGCTGGTAAAGAATCACTGCAATGCAGGAGACCCTGGTTTGATTCCTGGGTCTGGAAGACACCCTGAAGAAGGGATAGGCTGCCCATTCCAGTATTCCTGGGCTTCCCTGGTGGCTCAGACAGTAAAGAACCTGCCTGCAATGCAGGAGACCTGGGTTTGATCTCTGGGGTGGGAAGATCCCCTGGAGGAGGGCATGGCAACCCACTTCAGTATTCTTGCCTGGAGAATCTCCCTGGACAGAGGAGCCTGGTCCTCTGGGGACCAGTCCACGGGGTCACAGAGTCAGACATGACTGAGCAAGTGAACACTTAATATAATCACACAGCACGATCCCTTTTACCATATTCACAGAGATAAGGATGCGAATGTCTTTGAGGTGCCACTATTCTGCTCATGGTATGCACGTCAAACTGCACAGTTGCCCAGGCCTGCCAGCTTATGGAGGGACGCCCGAGTGTGGCTGCTTTGCAGGAGGCTCACACCTGCTGCAGGAAGACTAGAGTATGACTCCACACTCACCCAGAGGTCCTGCGAGGATTCCTCCCTCCACGTTCAGGGAGCTGCTCAGACTCTCGTGAAAGTAGGAAAATGACACTGTTAGCTGTGCATTAAATGCTTTTGCTGAACGTAGCAATGACTATGTAGAATAGGAGGCGCTGCTTAAAAACAGCAGCGTATTGTTGAGGTGTGTTTGTTCATGACAAAAGCTTCTTCCATCCCAGGGTTTCCTTCTCCTTGTGTTCATTTGCTAGGGCTGCGACAACAAAATCCCACAGCCTGGGCAGCTTAGACAGAACATTTTATTTTCTTGCAGTTCTGGAGTTCTGGGAGTCCAAGATTAAGCTGTCAGCAGGATCGGTTACTTCTGAGGCCTCTTTCCATGGCTGGGAGATGGCAGTCTTCTCTATATGCTCTCACAGGGCCATCCTTCTGTGTACACACTCCTGGTGTCTCTTCCTCTTCTTATAAGGACACCAATCATATAGGATTAGAGCCCCACCCATAAGGCCTTGTTTAAATTTAACACCCTCTCTGCCCAAATTCCCATCATCGATTCCTCTTAATGGCCTTTTTCAGGAGATTCATGTTTTATTTGAGTTGAGACATTAGGTAAACTCAGGGAAGGTTATCACAATAAGAGCAAGGATTTGTTAATCTGATTAATGAATATATGCACGTTTTCTTTTTTAAAAAATTCGGATGCTCTAAAATACTTGTAATAATAAAATAAAGGGCTTCCCTGGTGGCTCAGTGGTAAAGAATCTGCCTACCAGTGCAGGAGACACAGGAGACATGGGTTTGATCCCTGGGTCAGGAAGATCCTCTGGAGGAGGAAATGGCAACACACTCCAGCATTCTTGCCTGGGAAATCCCATGGAGGAGCCTGGTGGACTACAATCCATGGGGTCACAAAGAGTTGAACATGACTTAGCAACTAAACAAGTGAAATGAAAATATAACAATGATATTAATATGTAAATCATATTAAATATATCAGTTATCTTAAGTGGCATCCAACAGATATATGCCTTACATTACACAGTATCTGATTTAATTCTCTTAACAACATCTTGAGACACGTGTATGGTACAGATGAAGAAGCTGAAGCCCTGAGAGATTATGGGACTCATTCAAAGTCACACAACTGGAACGCTGAACTTTAGAGGCCGTGTTCTCGATGATCCATACTGATGCCACACTTTATAGCTCAGACTGTTTTCACTTTTCATCTCATCTGATTCTCCCAACAACTCAGACATTAGGCATCAGGAGTGTACCCTCTTTTCAGATGAAGAAACTGAGGCACAGGTTATGAAATTTTCTGCCCAAGGTCGTACACAAGAACTAGGTGGTGAAAGTGGGACATGAAGGCAAAACTGATTAACTCTCAAATCCGAATCACTATTTCTAGAGTACTGTCAGCACCTGGAAGCGCTGTTCCTCAGTTACCATAACATTCTAGATGCAGATGAGTTGACAAGAGGATGTATTGGTTAACAGAATGCCAGAGACCAGATCCCTTCGCTATGAGACAGATGCAGAGCTCTAGAGCAGATCTCCAAATTCTATATCCCTCCTGCTCAAAATGGGGTCCAAAAATCAGCAGCAGCACCATCACCCGGGAGCCTTGGGAATCGCAGATACCATGACCCACCTTAGAGCCACTGAATCAGAATCTGCCTTTTAACAAGATCCCCAGGTGAGCCTTGTGCACATAAAAAAGCACTTTAAAAATTATACCCTAACCATACACAAAAATAAACTCAAAATGGATTAAAGATCTAAACGTAAGACTAGAAACTATAAAATCCTAGAGGAGAACATAGGCAAAACACTCTCTGACATAAATCACAGCAGGATCCTCTATGATCCTCCCAGAATACTGGAAATAAAAGCAAAAATAAACAAATGGGATCTAATTAAAATTAAAAGCTTCTGCACAACAAAGGAAAATATAAGCAAGGTGAAAAGACAGCCTTCTGAATGGGAGAAAATAATAGCAAATGAAGCAACTGACAAACAACTAATCTCAAAAATATACAAGCAACTTATGCAGCTCAAGTCCAGAAAAATAAATGACCCAATCAAAAAATGGGCCAAAGAACTAAATAGACATTTCTCCAAAGAAGACATACGGATGGCTAACAAACACATGAAAAGATGCTCAACATCACTCATTATTAGAGAAATGCAAATCAAAACCACAATGAGGTACCATTTCACACCAGTCAGAATGGCAGCGATCCAAAAGTCTACAAGCAATAAATGCTGGAGAGGGTGTGGAGAAAAGGGAACCCTCTTAACACTGTTGGTGGGAATGCAAACTAGTACAGCCACTATGGAGAACAGTGTGGAGATTCCTTAAAAAATTGCAAATAGAACTGCCTTATGACCCAGCAATCCCACTGCTGGGCATACACACCGAGGAAACCAGAATTGAAAGAGACATATGTACCCCAACGTTCATCGCAGCACTGTTTATAATAGCCAGGACATGGAAACAACCTAGATGTCCATCAGCAGATGAATGGATAAGAAAGCTGTGGTACATATACACAATGGAGTATTACTCAGCCATTAAAAAGAATATATTTGAATCAGTTCTAATGAGGTGGATGAAACTGGAGCCTATTACACAGAGTGAAGTAAGCCAGAAAGAAAAACACCAATACAGTATACTAATGCATATATATGGAATTTAGAAAGATGGTAATGATAACCCTGTATGTGAGACAGCAAAAGAGACACAGATGTATAGAACGGACTTTTAGACTCTGTGGGAGAGGGAGAGGGTGGGATGATTTGGGAGAATGGCATTGAAACATGTATACTACCAGGTAAGAAACGAATCGCCAGTCTATGTTCGATACAGGATACAGGATGCTTGGGGCTGGTGCACGGGGATGATCCAGAGAGATGATATGGGGTGGGAGGTGGGAGGGGGTTCAGGATTGGGAACTCATGTACACCCGTGGCTGATTCATGTCAATGTATGGCAAAACCAATACAGTATTGTAAAGCAAAATAAAGTAAAAATAAAAATTAAAAGAAAAGAAAAAAAATGATACCCTATATTATGGGACCAAAGCTATGATGATTTAAACTTCTAACCCTCCATCCTTTATCCTTTTTTAGTTGTTGTTAAAATGTAACAGTGAAAACTAGTTTTGTTCAGGCTGTGAAGCTGTGTAAACAGTTCTCAAATTCATTGTGTTTTAGAATCACTAGGGATGTTTGTCAGACATACACATTGCCGGCTTCCTATCCACAGATCCTGACTCAGAAGCTCTGCACCTGGGCCCAGGAATCTGTGTGTTTGCAAGGACCACATCCCCTACTTCCCCACTCAGCGATGCTGGCTATCCATGGATCATGTTTGGGGGAATCATATTTTTTAAAGTGCTATTTTGTGACTGCAGTTGAGATTTTTAAATACAAATTCCAGAAGTAGGAAAAGGTTAAAAGATAAGAGTGGAGTGTCAGATTATAGAAGTGTTAGAAGACAGTTGTTGTTCAATTGCTAAGTTGTGTCCGACTCTTTTGCAACTCCATGGATGATAGCCCACCAGGCTCCTCTATCCATGAGATTTTGCAGGCAAGAATACTGGAAGTTGCTACTTCTTCCTCCAGGAGATCTTCCTGACCCAGGGCTTGAACCCAGGTCTTCTTTACCACTGAACCACCAGGGAAGTCCATTAGAAGAGAGAATGGGATCGAATCTGCCCTTCCCCTGTGTACTGATGGGCTTTGTTGAAGCTGGTGATCACTGGCCCTTGACACCAAGCACCATTTTCAGGTCAACTGCGGCCAAAGCACTTTACCTTATGCCTTCCTGGCAGTTCCCAGCTAAAACATGGAAAGTTTTATGATGAAGAGTATTTTTAATTTGCTCAACCGAGCAGATTATGTCAGTGTCTTCCTGGCCTACTTGAATCATGAAGCGCAGTTAGTGGTACTATCTTCAGCTGAGCTATATAGGAGAAAAGTCCATTTTATTTGAAAGAAAAAAAAAAAAAGGTACATCCTGAGTTAGAAACTTCGTGGACTGATCCAAAGTCAAATGTCTTTTGTATTGAATTTACAAACTGTGAATTGTTTCTTTTTCAGAAACTGATCTAAATGTTAGGGCTGCAAACGCTCTGGAGGCTTAGAAATGTTGGGGGACACACACAAGGCCATGTAACCCATTCATCATAGAAGCAGGCCTTCAAGAAATGTTTGGAAAGTTCTTTCTGTTTCATCCTGCCATGCAATTTTTTTTTCCTCTTTAAAGTCTTATTATTTTCTTATTAGTATTTAAATAGTATTAAGAAATAAATTATAGCTAAGAACATTTACTCCCAGATTCAAATCTAATTTTCTGGGAGGTCAGCATGAGGGCATAATGATGAAGGCAAGCTGTCCTTTAGACCCAGGAGTTTCCATCTGCTCAAGTTTATTTCTACTTTTCCGCATGTTGCTCTCAGATACCACCTCACACCTCCCGACTTTGTCCCAATGTATACAACACACTCTTCTCTCCTTCAGGCTGCAACTGGTGGCTGCTTCTATTTGCCCTTTGGTCTGGAGCAGCGTTCCATCCGTGATTCATCTTCTTGATGTCAGCGTTGTTTCCTATTTTCCTAACAAACAGGAGGCCAAATGTGGGAAGTACTTGGATTATGGCTGTATTGCCTTCCAGAGGCACCATTGCGCACAGGGTAACTATATAGCATTAACAATTTCATTCTGTCTTTTGTTTCCCTGCTTCATTTTTCCTGAACTAACAGATTTCCAGAATGCTTTAAGGATAGAGTGTGTGCTATGTGTTTGTTAAAGCTCAACAGCAGATTTTGAAGAAAATTAAGACCCCAGAACAGAGAAAATGGAACAGCATTTTCCATTCCCCTATAAGAGAATATATGTATTTCTTGTCATATGGATATCAATGCCATCATTATTTTTAAAACTATTTGCAATTTATTACAGTATCAGTGCTATTACTTTCTATTCCCTTATTTCATTATGGCTTCAAATATAATCTAGAAAGGACAAAAATTGAGAAGCATCATTGCTTCCACCATTTGGTCTTTTACTTAGAATTGATATTTTTTCTTTCCTATTGAGGTACATTTTGTTTGTTTGTTTGGTTTTTTTTTTTGGCTGTTCTGTACAGCATGTGGGATCTTAGTTCCCTGACCAAGGATGGAACTCATGCCCCTGCGGAAGTGCAGAATCTTAACCACTAGACCACTAGGGAAGCCCCGAGGTACAAAATTTAAGTGAACATCAAAGTGTGCAAAAAGCCCAACCCTAAGTGTAAAGCTTAGTTCTTTTTATTATATATATACACACACACTCATGTAATTATGATTCAGATCTAGATGCAAAAATCTACATCACTCCTGAAAGTTCCCTCATGCTCTTGCCTGTGCACACCTGGCCCTCTGCTGGAGTTTACCACTAATATGATTTTTACCGCAGTTCATAGCTTTGCCTCTCCATGGCCCCCATGTCAATGGAATTGAACTCCATTTCTCTTTTGTGTCTGGTTTCTTCTATTCTGCGTGACTGTGAGACTCATTTACATTGTTGCTTGCATCAGTAGATTTTTCTTTTTAAAACTGAGGATGGGGGAAGCTAAGAACTAAGGACTGTTGGGAATAGCATTTCATAGATTTATTATCCTCAACTATCTTCAGAATATCAATTCTTGTTTGATAATTTTAGATATATTCATCTTTACTGACTTTGTTGAATTTTATTTTATTTTTTTCGCAATGGATGATTTAATAAATTTTGTTTTAGATACAATCCAAATAATAGGGTGTGAGTAGGGATGGAGCTTTCCTGGTGGCTCAGTGGTGAAGGATCTATCTACCAATGCAGGAGATGCAGGTTCGATCAGGAAGACCCCCTGGAGAAGGAAGTGGCAACCCACTCCAGTATTCTTGCCTGGAGAACCTCTATAGACAGAGGAGCCTGGCGGGCTACTGTCCTTGATGTTGGGAAGAGTCAGACATGATTTCGTGACTAAACAACGATTGTGTTCTTTATGTGATTGTATCAGAATGGATCTATTCTCCAGTTAAGCGGACATGTGGGTTGTGTTCAATTCTGGGTCATTATAAATAAAGCTGCTAAGAACATACTGGCATTTATATTTTAGTTGGCACAAGTACTCTTTTCTCTTCGTTGTATACCCAAGCGGAGAATTGTTGGCTTCTAGGGCAGAGGGGGTGATGGTTAGATGGCATCACCAACTCAATGGGCATGAATTTAAACAAACCCGAGGAGATGGTGGAGGATAGAGGAGCCTGGTGTGCTCTGTCCATGAGATTGCAAAGAGTGGGACACAACTCAGCAACTGAACAACAGCAGCAAACAAGGGTAGGTATATGTTTAACTTCAGTGCTTATTACCATACAGTTTTCTGATACTTAGAAAACAAATTTATGGTTATCAAAGGGGAAGGCAGGGAGGATAAGTCAGGCTGAGATTTCATCACTAACATGTAAGATTTCCAATTTCTCAATAGCCTTACCAGTGTTGGTATCTCAGCCTTTAATTTTAGCCATTCCAGGGGTATGTAGTGGTAACTCATTGTGGTTTTTATTTTTTTCTTTTCCATTATAGTTTATTACAAGATAATAAATATAGTTCCCTATGCTATGTAGTAGGACCTTGTTGTTTATCTATTTTATGTGTAGGAATTTGTATCTGCTAATTCCAAATTCCTAATTTATCCTCCTTGCCTTCCCCTTTAATAATCATAAATTTGTTTTCTAAATCCGTGAGTCTGTTTCTCCTTGGTAAATAAATTCATTTTTTTTAGTTTCCACATACAAATGATACTTGTCTTTCTCTTTCTGATCATGTGGTTTTAGTTTGCATTTCCTTGGTGAGCAATAACATCGACCAGCTTATTTATCTTATTTTGTTGATTTATTTTTGGGTCTTCGTTGCTTTAATGGGCTTTCTCTATTTGCACAGGGGGGCTACTCTTTGCTGTGGTGCTCAGGCTTCTCATTGCGTTGGCGTCTCTTGTTGCAGCACGTGGGCTCTAGAGCTTTCGGGCTCATGGTCGTGGCACAGGGGCTTAGTAACCCCGAAAGTGAACGTGAAGGTTTCTCACTTTGTCCGACTCTTTGTGACTCCATGAACTATACAGTCCATGGAACTCTCCAGGCCAGAATATTGGAGTGAGTAGCCTTTCCCTTCTCCAGGGGATCTTCCCAACCCAGGGATCGAACGCAGGTCTCCAGCATTGCAGGTGGACTCTTCACTAACTGAGCTATGAGGGAAGCCCTAGTAGCCCCGAGGCATGTGGAATCTTCCCAGACCAGGCTCTGAACCTGTGTTTCCTGTACTGGCAGGCGAATTCTTACCCACTGCACCACCAGGGAACTTCTGATATTGACCAACTTTTCATAAGCTTATGGGCCAATTGGATACATTGTTTTGAGACATTTCTTTCTTTTGCCTATTTTTTATTTTGGATTGACTGTCTTTTTCTTGCTGATTTGGAGGAGTTCTTTATATATTCTTGTTATGGGTCCTTTGTTGTATTATGCATTACAAATATTTTCTCCCATTCTATGGCTTGTCTGTTTTCTATCTTGATAGTGAAAAACAGAAGTTCTTTATTTTATTGAGACTCTAATTCTCAAACAATTTTTTAAGACTTTTATGGTTGGTGCTTTTTTGTGTACCATTGAAGAAATCTTTGCCTAGCATTAAGTCTAGTAAATATTCTCCTATGTGTCTTCTAGAAGCTTTGCCATTATACCTTTCACATTATTATCTGTGATATGTTTCAAATTAGCTTTTAAGTATGACAAGGAAGTGGGGGCTCCCCTGGTGGTTTAGTGCTAAAGGATCCACACGTCAATCCCTACCAATGCAGGACACACAGGTTAGATCCTTGAGTTGGAAAGAACCCCTGGAGAAGGAAATGGCAACTCACTCCAGTATGCATGCCAGGGAAATTCCCATAAATAGAGGAGCCCAGCAGGCTACAGTCCATGAGGTTTCAAAGAGTTGGACAGGACTGAGTACACACTCATGAGCAACTAAACAACATTAACAGCAAATGAGGAATTGTGGAAGTTTATCCACCTCCCTCCCCTGTTATGAATATCCAATTGCTCCAGTACTATTTATTGGAAAGGTCAGCCTTTCTCACTGCAGTGTGATGGCACTTCTGCTGTAAATCAAGTGACAGCAATATGTAAGTCCATTTCCGGAGGAAGGAGCTCCATTTTTAGTATATTCACTGCAAATATTGTAGTGAATGTGGCATTGGACTGAGTATTAGAAACCCTTGCCTTCAGGGCTGTTTTTTTCAAGGGGTCTGGGAGACTTAGGAGCAGAGAACATTAATCTGTTTGCTGCCACATCCGCACTCCCTCCTGGCTTTTTATGCCTCTTCCTATACAGCTAGCTAGTGATCACCTTCCTTCTTCAGTCACTGCTGATCATATCAGTGATTATATCACTGCTGACCCAGTCCTACGTAGCTACTGGATGGCCTTTGAACAAGCAGATCCTCCCTCTTGGGAGAATCTTTTTTTTTTTTTTTTGAATTTTTATTGGACTATAGTTGCCTTACAATGTTGTGTTAGTTTCCACTGTACAGCAAAGTGAATCAGCTATTGTGTACATATGTCCCCTATTTTTCGGATTTCCTTCTCTCTTGGGTCACCACGGAGCACTGACTAGTTCCCTGTGATACACAGCAGGTTGTCATCGGTTATGTTTTATATATAGTATCAGTAGTGTACATATGTCAATTCAAACTCGTAATTCATTCTCTCAGGAGAATCTGCACCTGAGATTTACTGAGACTGCTAATTTGCATTGGAAGATCATATGGAATGAGTGTTGCAGCTAAATAAAGGGATGCCGCAAGCTAGTTAAATATACCAAGTTAAACTTAAGGGTTTCCCTGGCGGCTCAGACCGTAAAGCGTCTGCCCGCAATGCCGGAGACCCGGGTTCGATCCCTGGGTCGGGAAAATCCCCTGGAGAGGGAAATGGCAACCCACTCCAGTATTCTTGCCTGGGGAATCCCATGGACAGAGGAACCTGGTGGGCTACAGTCCATGGGGTCGCAAAGAGCCGGACACGACTGAGCGATTTCACTTTCACTTTCAAACTTAAGGAAGAAGGTATCATTGAGACTGCTAGCCAGCGGAGAGAGTGTGTGAAGGAAAAGAATGGCTGAGAAGCACAGAAGATGGAGATGAAAGACCAGAGGTGAGCACTGCAGCCAGAGCAAGACTGCTTGAAAGAGCTCTCGCGAGACTCTTACGACTCCATCTGCCAACAGTTGTTTGAAAAAGAGCAGGAGAGATGAACAGCGGGGCGTCTGGGCAATCAAACACACTGCTTCACCCAGAGGCAATGCAGAGTGCTCTTTATAATTTTTTTTTAAAAAGTCACATAAAATATATTTTAAAAATTTTATTTTCTCCTTCGGCCTCCAAGTAACTTTTTTTTTTTTTCCAAGTGACTTTGAAGTTTGTTTTACACAAGCTCTCACAGAGGCTGTGGGTGATCAGCTGCAGTCCAAGGAGAGCCCTGCTCAACTTAACAAGCCCCTCCACCCCAGGACACTGGAGCCAAACTGGAGCTGCTTTCCTGGGTGAGCCTTGGGTCCAAACCTCCAACGTCCTGAAGGCTGTGTACCTTTGCAAGAAGTCCTACTTTTATTCAAGCCAGTTTGAGTATTTGTTTTTATTTTTATTTAAACTTTTTATTTTATGTTGCAATATAGCCAATTGATGGGTTCCCCAGTAGCTCAGAGGTAAAGACTCTGCCTGTAATGTAGGAGACACAGGAGACATGGGTTTGATCCACATTTTTCAAGGTGTGATCTGTGGAGACCCAAGGGGGTCCTAGAGACTTTTTTCCCACTGTGTTATTATTTGGACTGATAGTTCAAAACAATGCTGGGCAAAATTTCTGAAAATGTTGCAAAAATTAATGCAGTAGAACCAAGCTGTACTCTTAGCTACACTTATTACCTAATTTACCATCATCTGAGCACCAAAGAATTGATGCTTTTGAACTGCGGTGTTGGAGAAGACTCTTGAGAGTCCTTGGACTGCAAGGAGATCCAACCAGTCCATTCTGAAGGAGATCAGTCCTGGGATTTCTTTGGAAGGAATGATGCTAAAGCTGAAACTCCAGTACTTTGGCCACCTCATGTGAAGAGTTGACTCACTGGAAAAGACTCTGATGCTGGGAGGGATTGGGGGCAGGAGGAGAAGGGGACGACCCAGGATGAGATGGCTGGATGGCATCACGGACTCGATGGACGTGAGTCTGAGTGAACTCCGGGAGATGGTGATGGACAGGGAGGCCTGGCCTGCTGTGGTTCACGGGATCACAAAGAACTGGACACGACTGAGCGACTCAGTCGATCCCGTGAACCACAGCATGCCAGGCCTCCCTGTCCATCACCAACTCCTAGAGTTTACCCAAACTCATGTCCATTGAGTCGGTGATGCCATCCAATCATCTCATCCTCTGTTGTCCCCTTCTCCTCCTGTCCTCCCTCAATCTTTTCCAGCATCAGGGTCTTTTCAAATGAGTCATCTCTCTGCATCAGGTAGCCAAAGTATTGGAGTTTCAGCTTCAACATCAGTCCTTCCAATGAACACCCAGGGCTGATCTCCCTTAGGATAAACTGGTTGGATCTCCTTGCAGTCCAAGGGACTCTCAAAAGTGTTCTCCAACATCACAGTTCAAAAGCATCAATTCTTTGGCACGCAGCTTTCTTCATAGTCCAACTCTCACATCATACATACATACAATTTACCATCATACATCGTAGGAAAAAGAATTACCAGTTTCACTTAGTAATGTCCTTGATGTAAAAACTATATTGTCTCAGCCCTTGAGTAAATAACTTTTTGACATTTGCCATTAGGAAATGAGAAGTATGCATAAAAAGCACTTTTGCTGCATAAAGATAAGTAAGGACTTCCCTGGTAGCTCAGCTGGTAATATATAATGATTGTCTTTAGGAAAAGCCTTGTGAGTTTGTTTGAGCTGCAAGTTGAAATAGCCACTTTCTTTTGGATACATCTTCTTTTTAGATAAACTATTTTTTATAAGAATGATTGACATTGTGGTTATTTAGATTTGAATGTTCAGGAGACATGTTCTAGAAAATAAATGAAATGAGATGGTAATTTCAAGAAAAACAACTAGCAGCATCTGTTGCCATTTATAAAATTTGAGTTTTCAAGTGAAAATTAGAATTTGACAGCTTTCCAATACTTGAAGACTTTGAGATAAGATCACACACATACACATGCACAGAGATCTTTTGGATATTGACACATTTCATCTTACATATAATTTTGATATTCCATAAAAATGATATCATATATAAGATTAAATGTGTCAACATCTGAAAGCTCTACATAATCCAGCAAACCAATGTTTTTTAAGTGACCAATGTGTGCTGTTGTACAAACATGCATGGGAAAAGATCCATTCAAACTATGAAATGGACCAAAGGATTTTAATATAACAGAATATGGAAAATTCATTAATCTGATTTAATCCATACTGAAGTTAACCTTTAAGAAACTGCCATTTGTCGAGTTCTGATGTGGTATCGAGGAAGAATATCCACTATTACCTCAAAAATGTTTCCCTTTTCCATCCATACGTTTGTATGAACATGGGTTTTTTATATGTAAACTAAAACAACATAATACAGCATACTGAATAGCAAGCAGATACGAGAATCCAGCTGTCTTTTATTAAGTATGACATAAAACAGATGTGCAAAAATGTCAAGCAATGGTGCTTTTCTCACTAATTTATTTTGGAAAATAAAGTTATTTCTTTAAACAGCTTTATTAAGGTATAACTGAAATATAATAAACTACCCATGTTTTAAAGCGTACAGTTTGGTAAATTTTGAGGTATGAGCACATCTATTGACACCATCACCCTGATCAAGATAATGAATATATCCACCACTCTCAAAAATTTCCTTTTAAATTTCTACCTCCCTCCCTGACTTGCCTCCCGCGTTTCCAGACAGCCACTGATCTTCTTTCTGTCACTCTGCTTTACTGTGCATTCTCTAGAATTTTATATAAATGGGTTCATACAGTATGTACACTTTTTTGTCTGCCTTGATATTCACCGGTGTTTTTACATGTATCAAAATTTCATTCATTTTCATTGTTGAGCATTCTTCCCTTGTATGGATATAACATAATTTGGTTTTTGATTCACCCATTGCTATGGTGTGAATGTGGGTGTCCCCCTGAAATTTATATGTTGAAAAGGTAAAGCCTAAGGTGATAGTATTAGAAGGTGGCATCTTAGGGAAGTGATTAGGTCATGAGGACAGAGCCCTCATGAATAGAACTGGTGTCCATAAAAGAGGCCTAGATATGGGACTCCCCTAGTAGTCCAGTGGCTGAGACTCCATGCTCCCAATGCAGGGAGTCCGGGTTTGATCCCTGGTCAGGGAACTAGATCCCATATGTGCAACTAAAGATCCTAAGTGCAACTAAGACCCGGTGTAACCAAATAATAAATAAAAATATTTAAAGAGCTTGATTGGCTTCTCTGGCACTTGCGTGTACAACAGGAAGTCTGCAGCCCAGGAGAGAGCCCTTGCCCGACCTGGCTGGCACCCTGATCTGAGACTTGCAGCCTCCAGAACTGTGAGAAATAGATTTCTGTTGTTTATAAGCTACTCAGTTTGTTGCATTTTGTTCTAGTGGCCTGAACGCATAAAGACTCTGGTTAATGGGTGTTTGGATTGTTTCAGGTTTTGGTTATTATAAATTTGCTGTGAACAATAACATATGCATCTTTGTATGGACACATTCTTTCATTTCTCTTTGATAAATACCTAGGAGAGAGAAGACCAGGTCATATGCTAGGGGTACATTTCATATTTTCAGAAACTGTCAAGGGGGTTTCCAAAGTACTTGCACCATTTTACACTCCCACCAGCAGGGCATGAAGGTTCATATTCCTCCACATCCTCATCAACGCTTAGAATAGCTGTTCACTATTCTCACAGGTGGGTATCAGCATCTTGGTGGTGGTTTAGTCACTGTCATGTCCAACTCTTTGCAACACTATGGACTGTAACCCACCAGGCTCCTCTGTCCATGGGATTTCCCAGGCAAGAATACTGGAGTGGGTTCCCATTTGCTTCTCCAGGGGGCGTCTTCCCGACCCAGATAAACTGTGTCTCCTGCATTGGCAGGCAGATTCTTTACCACTGAGCCACTAGGTAGGCCCTACTGACATGGTCATTTAACTGAATGATTAAGAATGTTGAGTATTATTTCATGCATTTGAGCATATTTTCATGCATTTATTTACCCTCTATAACTTCTTTGTTAAAATGTCTGTTTAAATATTTTGTCCATTTTAATTGGGATGCTTTTCTCATTATTGAGCCTTGAGAGTTTTTTTAGAAATTCTTTTTCATATTCTTTTCTATTATGTTTTATTACAGGATTTTGAATATAGTTCCCTGTGCTATACAGCAGAGCCTTGTTTACTCATTCTGTACACGATAGTTAGCATCTGCTAATCCCAAACTCTCAGTCTAACCCTCTCCTGAGTTTTCAGTTTTAAAGCCTTAAAGTTCACTGGTGAAGCTATCTGGTCTTGAATTTTTGTTGATGAAAGTTTTTTGTTGATTGATTCAATCTTCCTACTAGTTACAGTATCATTCAGATTTCCTGTTTATACTTTGAGTCAGTTTCGGTAGCTTCTGTGTTTGTAAGAACTTGTCCATGTCACCTAGCTCATCAAATGTGTTGGCATGCAGTTGTTCAGAGTATTTTCTTGCAATTGTTTTTATTTTTATTACTTTAGGTTCATTTTGCTTTTTTCCCCTAATTTGTTCAGGTAGAAGGTTATGTTAGAAATTTGAGGGGGTTTTTTGTTTTTGTTTTAGCTGCATCCCATGAGTCTTGGTGTGTTGTGTTTTAGTTTTCATTCATCTCAGAGTGTTTTCTAATTTCCCCTGTGTTTTCTTCTTTGTTTAAGAGTCACAGTTATAGAGAATAGATCTGCCAAGACAAGGAGAGGGAAGGAAGGATTGGGAATCTGAGATTAGCAGAGGCAAACTTTTGTATATAGATTGGATAAGCAACAAGGTCCTATTGTATAGCATGGAGAACTGCATTCAATACCCTGTGACAAACCATAATGGAAAAGAATATGAAAAGAATACGTATATATATATATGTGTGTGTGTGTGTATCTATATATATAGTTGAGTCACTTTGCTGTACAAATTATGTCCTAAAACAACTATTCTTCAATAAATTTAAAAAATTAAAATAAAATATTGGATAGAGGAAAAGTGTGTTTTTAAATTTCTACCACTTAGTGAATAGTCCATGTTCCCTTCTATTATTGATTTCTAATTTCGTCCCATTGTGGTTGGAGAAGATACTTTTCTATGACATGTCTTTTAAAATTTATTGAGACTTTTTGTGGCCCAACATATGGTCTATCCTAGAGAACATGCAAGAGAGGTATGCCGTGTCAAGGGAACCTGTAATGGAAGTTTGACCTGGGCAGAGAAGTCAGGGAAGGTTTCCCTGTAATAGTGTCAATTACACCAAGAGCTGAGAGATGGTGAAGTATTAACCAGGAGAAACTGGGAAGAAGCAGGAGTCAACAGCAGGCTAGCCTCACTTCTCCATAGGGCATATGAGAGGCTGATTTCCTGTTTTGTTCTCTTCCTCCTTCCCCGCTGTTTCTTCTCATTCTATTTCTTTTCCTATTTCTCCTCCCTCTCTCTTTTCCCTTTCCCCCTCTTTTTGTCTTTATTTTTTGGGGGATAAATGTTGAAGTTTTTCTCAATATTGTTTGAACGATCATTGGAAATTTTGTGTATAGGATGTTTGTAAGTAATTGTAAAATTCAAATGGAGGAGGTTTGTGCTAACTTTCTGTGAGTTGATCAATTTTAGGGAGAGGTCAGAGTTTCAGGGTTTGGGTGGTATTTGGTTTATTGTTGTGATGGAAGGCTGAAGGGATGGCAGCAGGATGCCAGTTGACTTTAGATATTTTTCGTTTAGATTTGTTAGACAGCAAAGTGAAGTAGTCAGTGTGAGTTGGATATAAGTTGGATATGTGAGTCTGAAATGCAAGTTGGTACTTACAAGTTTGAGAGTCATTAGTGTGTAAATGGGAGCTTCCCAGGTGATGCTAATGGTAAAGAATCCTCCTGCCAAGGAGGAGATGCGGTTGCATTCCTGGGTCAGAAAGATCCCCTAGAGAAGGAAATGGCAACCTATTTTGGTACTCTTGCCTGGATAATCCCATGGACAGAGGAACCTGGTGGGCTGAAGTCCATGGGGTCGCAAAGAGTCGGACATGACTGAATGACTCAGCGTGCGCACACACACATGCTAGAGAATGGTGATGCTAGAAGAGAATTTAGGAGCTGTATCCTCCAGTGATTTTCAAGAAGCATTCTAACAAAACCTGTGATGCTGCCCCCTCAAGATAGGATTGGATAGGCTCACATAATTTGGGTATGTTTTAGGACTTTAGTTCTTTTTCATATTGATATTTTTAAAATGTTTAAATTTTTGTAGAGAAGAAACTGAGAAACTGAGCCATGTTCTCTGAGTGGGAGGATAGAAGACTGATGCTCATTATCAACCTTTTCTCTTTTCTACCAGGCATGCCAGCATGGACCCTGGCAGCATTGATTGCCTGCCTCAAAGGTATACAATATGTCCATTATCATGCCCTTTATTATGGACCTCACTTCTTTACTTCAAATATTCCTTCTAACATAACATATTGATCTTCTTTAGAAAAATTCTGATAGATACACATTTCTTGTTAGCACAAAAAATAGCAGTGGCATAAATGAAATAGTACTGTATTTCCCACGCAGAGAAAAATCTTGCTGGTATAGCAGCTTTGCTCTGCAAGATTCCTGGGAGCCCAGACTCCTTCTTGCTTGTTGACCCACCAACTGTGTGGTGTAGTTCTCATCTGCAAGTTTCAAGACAACTCACCCCATATTGGTTGTACTCCAGCTAGGGGGAATGAGCAAAAAGGAGGAAGTAGGTGTCTCCTTTCCCTTTAAGGGCAGAACCTAGTGTTACACATATCACTTTATTCTGATCCTTTGACCAGTACTTGGCCAGTCACAAGGGTGCCTAGGGCAGATAGCCTTTAGTCAGACTGGCCTTATACTTGGCTAAAAAAAATCACTGTAGGAGACAGGAAGATGCATACCTGCATAAAAGCAGCAGTCTCTGTTTCGATTGTATTCTTATCCTATGATGTGTTAGACTCTGGCTCTTCCTTAGAGGCTGGCACTTGGGCAAGTGGCTGGCCTGCATCTTATTTGGCACCCACGCATGGGATAGGCACAAAGATGAGGGAGAGGTATAAAGGGATGATCCTATAGTAAATTTTCAACAAGTACAGCAGGATCTCCTTCAATTGTTTCATGTATTTGACTTCTGGATAAGATCCTATTTGAATAAAGTGTTACCTAACTGTGATGGTTAACTTATCTGTCATCTCTTTTGAGCCATGGGGGGTACCCCATAGTTTGATCAAATATTCTGATTATGTCTGTGAAAGTGTTTTGGCATGAGATTACCACTGGACTTGGTAGGCTGAGTAAAGCAGATTGCCCTCCCTGATATGGGTGGGTCTCATCCAACCAGCTGAAGGCCTGAATAGAACAAGAGGGTTGACCTTCCATGAATAAGGCAGAACTTTCCCTGCTTGACTGCCTTGAATAGGGAGATAGTCTTTTCCTACTTTCCAACTTGAACTGAAGCATTGTCTCTTCTTGGGGTATGAGCCTGCTGACTTTCAGATGAACTTACACCACCAGAATCTCCAGATCTCCAGCTTGATGACTGAAGATCATGGGACTTCTCAGCCTCCACAATTGCATGAATCAATTCCTTAAAATAAACCTCTCTCTCTCTATATATATATATGTCTACTTTTATCTTTTCCTCTATCTCCTATCAGTTCTGTTTGTCTGGATTATCCTGACTAATACACAACTTTTAAAAAGACTAGAAGACACTGCTATAGTCCCTATATGTAACAGATGGAGAAATTGAAGCCCAGAACCATTAAGTGGCTCCCATAAATTCAGTTCAGTTCAGTTCAGTTGCTCAGTAGTGTCCAACTCTTTGCGACCCCATGAATCACAGCGCGCCAGGCCTCCCTGTCCATCACCAACTCCCGGAGTTCACCCAAACTCGTGTGCATCGAATCAGTGATGCCATCCGGCCATCTCATCCTCTGTCATCCCCTTCTCCTCCTGGCCCCAATCACTCCCAGCATCAGGGTCTTTTCCAATGAGTCAACTCTTCACATGAGGTGGCCAAAGTATGGGAGTTTCAGCCTCAGCATCAGTCCTTCCAATGAACACCCAGGACTGATCTCCTTTAGGATGGACTGGTTGGATTTCCTTGCAGTAGAAGGGACTTGCAAGAGTCTTCTTCAGCACCACAGTTCAAAAGCATCAACTCTTCAGTGCTCAGCTTTCTTCACAATCCAACTCTCACATGCATACATGACTACTGGAAAAACCATAGCCTTGACTAGACAGACCTTTGTTGGCAAAGTAGTATCTCTGCTTTTGAATATGCTATCTAGTTTGGTCATAACTTTCCTTCTAAGGAGTAAGCATATTTTAATTTCATGGCTGCAGTCACCATCTGCAGTGAGTTTGGAGCCCCCAAAAATAAAGTCTGACACTGTTTCCACTGTTTCCCCACCTATTTCCCATGAAGTGATGGGACCAGATGCCATGATCTTCATTTTCTGAATGTTGAGCTTTAAGCCAACTTTTTCACTCTCCTCTTTCACTTTCATCAAGGGGCTTTTGAGTTCCTCTTCACTTTCTGCCATAAGGGTGGTGTCACCTGCATATCTGAGGTTATTGATATTTCTCCCAGAAATCTTGATTCCAGCTTGTGCTTCTTCCAGCCTGCGTTTCTCATGATGTACTCTGCATATAAGTTAAAAAAGCAGGGTGACAATATACAGCCTTGATGTACTCCTTTCCTGATTTGGAACCAGTCTGTTATTCCATGTCCAGTTTTAACTGTTGCTTCTTGACCTGCATATAGGTTTCTCAAGAGGCAGGTCATGTAGTCTGGTATTCCCATCTCTTTCAGAATTTTCCACAGTTTATTGTGATCCACACAGTCAAAGGCTTTGGCATAGTCAAGAAAGCAGAACTAGATGTTTTTCTGGAACTCTCTTGCTTTTTTCATGATCCTGCGGATGTTGGCAATTTGATCTCTGGTTCCTCTGCCTTTTCTAAAACCAGCTTGGACATTAGGGAGTTCACGGTTCACATATTGCTGAAGCCTGGCTTGGAGAATTTTGAGCATTACTTTACTAGCATGTGAGATGAGTGCAATTGTGTGGTAGTTTGAGCATTCTTTGGCATTGCCTTTCTTTGAGATTGGAATGAAAATGACCTTTTCCAGTGCTGTGGCCACTGCTGAGTTTTCCAAATTTGCTGGCATATTGAGTGCAGCACTTTCACAGCATCATCTTTCAGGATTTGAAATAGTTCAACTGGAATTCCATCACCTCCACTAGCTTTGTTTGTAGTGATGCTTTCTAAGGCCCACTTGACTTCACATTCCAGGATGTCTGGCTCTAGGTGAGTGATCACATCATCATGATGATCTGGGTCGTGAAGATCTTTTTTGTACAGTTCTTCTGTGTATTCTTGCCACCTCTTCTTAATATCTTCTGCTTCTGTTAGGTCCATACCATTTCTGTCCTTTATCAAGCCCATCTTTGCATGAAATGTTCCCTTGGTATCTCTAATTTTCTTGAAGAGATCTCTAGTCTTTCCCATTCTGTTATTTTCTTCTATTTCTTTGCATTCATTGCTAAGGAAGGCTTTCTTATCTCTCCTTGCTATTTTTTGGAACTCTGCATTCAAATGGGAATATCTTTCTTTTTCTCCTTTGCTTTTCACTTCTCTTCTTTTCACAGCTATTTGTAAAGCCTCCTCAGACAGGCATTTTGCTTTTTTGCATTTCTTTTCCATGGGGATGGTCTTGACCCCTGTCTCCTGTACAATGTCATGAACCTCCATCCACAGTTCATCAGGCAGTCTGTCTATCAGATCTAGTCCCTTAAATCTATTTCTCACTTCCACTGTATAATTATAAGGGATTTGATTTAGGTCATAGCTGAATGGTCTAGTGGTTTTCCCTACTTTCTTCAATTTAAGTCTGAATTTGGCAATAAGGAGTTCATGATCTGAGCCATAGTCAGCTCCTGGTCTTGCTTTTGTTGACTGTATAGAGCTTTTCCATCTTTTGCTGCAAAGAATATAATCAATCTGATTTCGGTGTTGACCGTCTGGTAATGGCCATGTGCAGTCTTCTCCTGTGTTGTTGGAAGAGGGTGTTTGCTATGACCAGTGCATTTTCTTGGCAAAACTCTATTAGTCTTTGCCCTGCTTCATTCTGCATTCCAAGGCCAAATTTGCCTGTTACTCCAGGTGTTTCTTGACTTCCTACTTTTGCATTCCCGTCCCCTATAATGAAAAGGACATCTTTTTTGGGTGTTAGTTCTGAAAGGTCTTGTAGGTCTTCATAGAACTGTTCAACATCGGCTTCTTCAGCATTACTGGTTGGGGCATAGCTTGGATCACCGTGATATTGAATGGTTTGCCTTGGAAGTGAACAGAGATCATTCTGTCGTTTTTGAGATTGTATTCAAGTACTGCATTTCAGACTCTTTTGTTGACCATGATGGCTACTCCATTTCTTCTGAGGGATTCCTGCCTGCAGTAGTAGATATAATGGCCATCTGAGTTAAATTCACCCATTCCAGTCCATTTTAGTTTGCTGATCCCTATAATGTCAACGTTCACTCTTGCCATCTCCTGTTTGGCCACTTCCAATTTGTCTTAATTCATGGACCTAACATTCTAGGTTCCTATGCAATATCGCTCTTTACAGCATCGGACCTTGCTTCTATCATCAGTCACATCCACAACTGGGTATTGTTCTCACTTTGGCTCCATCCCTTCATTTTTTCTGGAGTTATTTCTCCCCTGATCTCCAGTAGCATATTGGGCACCTACCAACCTGGGGAGTTCCTCTTTCAGTATCCTATCATTTTGCCTTTTCATACTGTTCGTGGGGTTCTCAAGGCAAGAATACTGAAGTGGTTTGCCATTCCCTTCTCCAGTGGACCACATTCTGTCAGACCTCTCCACCATGACCTGTCCGTCTTGGGTGGCCCCACGTGGCATGGCTTAGTTTCATTGAGTTAGACAAGGCTGTGGTCCGTGTGATCAGATTGGCTAGTTTTCTGTGATTATGGTTTCAGTGTGTCTGCCCTCTGATGCCCTCTTGCAACATCTATCATCTTACTTGGGTTTCTCTTATCTTGGATGTGAGGTATCTCTTCACGGCCACTCCAGCAAAGTGCAGCTGCTGCTCCTTACCATAGACGAGGCTGCCCCTCCTGACCTTGAACATGGAGTAGCTCCTCTCGGCCCTCCTGAGCCCGCTCAGCCACAGCTTCTTGGACGTGGGGTTTCTCCTCTCCATTGCCACCCCTGACCTTGGACGTGGGGTAGCTCCTCTCGCCGTCACCCCATAAATTAGAGAGCCACAAGTCCAGAATTAGATCTAATCTTATACAAATCAGTCTAATTTTCTCTTTATAGAGTGTTTTCTTATCTTTCAGGTCATATTACTGTTGAAAACTGACTATATTGTACTAAAAGCCATATTCATGTACTGCTTCTAAAGCACAGTTGACCTTAGGTTTCCTATTATTTGAATAATCTCCATAGAAACTGTAAAATAAAAATTCACTTTTCATATGAAGGTTTTTCCTAGGCTAAAATGATGGGAAGATGTGGAAAACAAGCATGTTTTGCAGTTTTAATGGTCTGCCTTGGAACAGAACATCCTCTATAATCTGTCTGGTAGCTGAATTGGTGATTGAATTCCGCAAACAAATGCCAATATCACCAAAGTAAAAACACAAATGTTAGAGCAGAGAAACACTGTAAGCACTCAGCATTTAGCAGACTAGAATCCAATTTTACTTTCAAAGCTCAAAAATAAACTAACTCTCTATGGCAATGTTTATATAAGTAGCCCCGTGTCTCATTCTCCCTTGTGTGTGGGTGGAAATAAAAAATAGTCTCTTTGGAACAGACACCAGGAAGAATCATACTTTCTGTGCATACTATGACAATATTTTCTGTACCGAACTTAGGTCATGTCAGCAATGACTTTTCAGAAAGAGTTAATAGGAACTATCTACTGGATTGTAGAGAAAACAAGGGAGTTCCAGAAAAAATCTACACCTGCTTTATCGACTTCGCTAAAGCCTTTGACTTTGTGGATCACAACAAGATGAGGAAAATTCTTAAAGTGATAGAAATACCAGACCACCTTACCTGCCTCCTGAGAAACCTATATGCAGGTCAAGAAGCAACAGTTAGAACTGGACATGGAAGAACTGACTGGTGAAAGGAGTACATCAAGGCTGTATATTGTCATCCTGCTTATTTAACTTATATGCAGAGTACATCACGTAAAATGACAGGCTGGATGATTCCCAAGCTGAAATCAAGATTGCTGGGGGAAATGTCAGTAACCTCAGATATGCAGATGATACCACTCTAGTGGCAGAAAGTGAAGAGGAACTAAAGAGCCTATTGATGAGGATGAAAGAGGAGAGTGAAAAAGCTGGTTTAAAACTCAACATTCAAAAAACTAAGATCATGGCATCCAGTCTCATTACTTCATGGCAAATAGATGGGGGAAAAGTGGAAAGAGTGACAGATTTTATTTTCTTGGGCTCCAAACTCACTGCAGATGGTGACTGCAGCCATGAAATTAAAAGATGCTTGCTCACTGGAAGGAAAGTTATGACAAACCTGTGTATTAAAAACCAAAGACATAACTTGGCCAATGAAGGTCTATATAGTCAAAGCTATGGTTTTTCCAATAGTCATGTACAGATGTGAGAGTTGGACCATAAAGAAGGCTGAGTGATAAAGAACTGATGCTTTTGAATTGTGGTGTTGGAGAAGACTCTTGAGAGTCCCTTGGACAGCAAGGAGATTAAACCAGTCAGTCCTAAAAGAAATCAACCCTGAATATTCATTGGAAGGACTGAGGCTGAAGCTCAATCTCCAGTACTTTGGCCACCTAAAGAGCCAACTCATTGGAAAAGACCCTGATGCTGGGAAGGACTGAAGGCAGGAGGAGAAGGGGCCAACAGAGGATGAGATGGCTGTATGGCTTGACACAATGAATACGAGTTTGAGCAAACTCGGGAGATAGTGAAGGACAGGGTAGCTTGGCATTCTGCAGTCCATGAGGTCACAAAGAGTCAGACACAAGTGAACAACTGAACAACAACAACAGTAACAATAGGAACTAGAGATAATGATCGAGCTGTTCTGAGAACTTGTGCCAATATTATGTTTCTACATAGAAAAAAACCAGATATGACTCATGTAAGGTAAAGTTTATTTAAAGTGTACAATTCAGTGGTTTTTAGTAATTCACAATGTTGTGTAGCCATCACCACTATCTGATTCCAGAACATCATCACCCTGCAAAGAAGCCCCTTACTTATCAGCAGTGACTCTCCATTATTCATTCTCTCCAGTTCCTGGCAACCACTCATCTGTTTATACGGATTTGCCTATTCTGGGCATTTTGCAGAAATAGAATCTTGTAATATGCGGCCTTCTGAGTCTGGCTTCTTTCACTTAGCATAATATTTTCAAGGTTTGTTCAAATTGTAGCATCTATCAGAATTACTTTCCATTTTATGACCAAGTAATACTTCATTATATGGATATGCCACATTTTATTTATCATGTCCTAG
This sequence comes from Ovis aries, assembly GCF_016772045.2. NCBI lineage: Eukaryota > Metazoa > Chordata > Mammalia > Artiodactyla > Bovidae > Ovis > Ovis aries. Next base: position 68,907,551 of record NC_056059.1, on the reverse strand, counting down.
CATTTCTATATAATTTTTAAAGTTAACTTATTAATTACTATTTATTCTGTTAGGATTCTGATTTCATTGCAATCAGTCTATAGATCAGTTTGGGGGAGAAATGAGATCTTAATAAAATTAACTCTGCCAATTTATGAATATAGGATTGTTGTTTAGTTGCTCAATCATGTCCAACTCTTTTGCAACCCCGTGGACTGTAGCTCGTCATGCTCCACTGTCCCTGGGATTTCCCAGGCAAGAATACTGGAGTGGATTGCCATTTTCTTCTCCAGGGGATCTTCCCAACCGAGGGATCAAACCTAAGTCTTTTGCATTGCAGGTGGTTTCTTTACTGCTGAGCCACCAGGGAAGCCTGAACATAGGATTACTCTCCAATTATTTCAGTCTCTAAGGTCTCAGCTTTCAACATAGAGATAATATGTGTTATTTATTACATTTATCCTTAGGTAGTTTAATATTGTCTGTTATTGTACATAGTATTGTTTTAAAATCTATTTTCTAGGTTCTTGTTGCTGGTGTAAATAAACACATTTGATTTTGGTGTATTGACATTGTACCCTACAACATTACTAAATTCACTGAGTTGTTTTAACGTTTTCTATATATTTATAAGAATTTTGTACATACTCAGTCCTGTTATCTGTGAATAGAGACAGTTAACACCTCTTTCTTTCCAGACTTTTTGCCTTGTATTTTGTTCTCTTGCCTTATTGAGCTGGCTAGAATTTCCAGTATAGTGTGTGCAGAGGAATAGGATTAGGTGTCCTTGCTTCATTGCTGATCTTAGGAGGAGAGATTTAATTCTTTCACCATTAAATACCATGTTACATGTAGATTTTTCATATGTGTTCTTCAAAATGAGACATTCTTTTCTATTTCATTTTGTTGAGGGTTTTAAATCATGAAGTCACACTGAAATTTGTTAAAAGCTTTTTCTGCATCTGTTGAAATGGTCATGTGATTTAGCTTTGCTTCTAATGTAGTCAATTAAGTTTGATTTTTATATGCATGTTTATTAGAGACACTGATCTTTGATTTTTCCTATAATGCACTTGTCAGATCTTGGTATCAGGTTCTACAGATCATAGATCAGTAGTGTTTGCATCTCCTCTATTTCCCATGTGTGTGTAAGATTGTTATTATTTCCTCCTTAAATGTTAGAAGTCATCAGTAAGGCAGGTTGGAATCTCTGTAACAAAGGCAAGCTGGAGTTTGAGTGTGAAAGATATTTGCTGGTGCTTAACACCTCTATTGGGAGAGTGAGGAGTATGGGGTGAAGCTAGAAGTTAAACTTCAACAAATACTCTGCTAACTTCAACTGGCAGGCAGGGTCTTTGGAGCCAGTGCTGCTTGTTAGGCCAAGTATTTTTACCTTTCTTTGAAGGTTGCTTTGAGAAGGTCATGACAATTGATGCGGAGTGCTTTGCAGACAGGTGGGCCCCATCAGTGCCAACCCAGTCAGTATCTGCATGGTGTCCTCAGCTCTCTGAGATAACCAGTGTCCATGAGCCTTCTGCCTCTTGCTCCCTAGTCCAGGAAGTGCTGGGCTGGTGATGGAGCTCATGTCCTTTGCTTCCCTTTACTCTGGGATCATAATCCTGCATTCCTATAGTCAAAGAAACTCAGTATTCCTTTATCCTTGTATTCATTTATCAGTTTTATTGTTGTTTTCAATAGGAGAGTTGGTTTAAGACCAATTCTCCAACAGGTTAGGAAGAAAAAAGATCTCAGTTTAGCTTTTGACAACCAGTTTCAAAGACATTGATTTTCATTATCTTTATTAGAAATTTATTTTTAACACTATTTTATCCTTTTAAGATATATTTTTCCTCAGTTGACTACAAAAGCTTAACAAACTTGGAAATAGCTATAAGCCTAGATCACAGTACAGAATGTTTGGTTAATGTAGGGCTCTTTTCAGATGTGCACTCCTCCCACTCCCATCCCTATAATATCCTTTTTCAAAAAATTGAATTAATCATATACACCAGTTTCGTGGCAGCTTTCTTGACAGATCAGCCAAAACAGAAGAGCTTCATGATATCTTCCTGCACAAACCAGTTCTGCTCACAAACCTCAGTGGTGTTTGCATATTTGCATAGTGGGGCTCTGGTAGTCCACTCTGGGAACTCTCAGGATTCTTTATACCTACACATTCTAGGGTGTGGGGGGCTACAAAGTCAAATTTGGGAAAGCTTCTAAGGTACTGTTTTTCAAGAAAGCATATTTGGGATAAAAATTGGTTTTCTCAAATGAAAGGAAGCAGGAACTGGTATAGAGATGGGAGGAGGTCTTGATGTAGTTCATTTTCATGAAATTTTTGTACACTGTACATTTTTGTACAATGTACAGTGTACATTTTTGTACACTGCTAGCTATGTAGAGAGTTTCCCTGGTGGTTCAGATAGTAAAGAATCTGCCTGCAGTGCAGGAGACCTGGGTTCCATCCCTGGGTTGGGAAGATCCCTTGGAGAAGGGAATGGCTACCCACTTCATATTCCTGACTGGGAAATCCCACAGACAGAGAATGCTGGCAGGCTACAGTCCATAGGGTTGCAAAGAGTTGGACACAACTGAGCGATGAACACTGTCACTTCACTTTTAACATTCAGCATAACTGGTTCTTTTCCTTTATTAACAGTCATCTCATTTTCAGCCCTACATTTCTCTGTGGAAGGAATCATTGCTTTATTTTGGCACTTTTGAAATAATGGCAGACATTTTGAATGCAAGAGCAATAGCAATGGAATAAAAAAGAATTATCAGCAAGTGAGATTTCTAGTGTGGGTGTTGAAAACTAATGAAATGCTGTATTCTGTGTTCTGCTTAAGAGAATTTGTAATATTCTTCTTTAGTTAAATTTGACTCTATTACTTATTATCACTGCAGAAATGTGAAGAATAAAAAGTTCAGAAGCCATTTGTGTTCAAATAGAGTGCAATTAAAAAGTTCCAGGCAAGTATTATAAGCTCATAAACAAGAGAGCTAGCAAGACGAAGAAATTCAAGAAGCCAGTGCTGTTATCACCTGCCAGATATGAGAAAGGCAACAGAAAATCAAAAAGAGAAGAAAAGAAAAAGAACAGTGTGACCATTAATTAGCAAATGGAAAAGATAATTAGAGGCCCCATAGAAGCTGAATTATGGAAAATACTTCTTCAGTTTTAACAAAGAAATTCCAGGCAGTGACAAGCTTTTAAACTTACAATGAGGATTGACGAATAGAAAAGAAGTGGTATCGGAATATTTCAGGGAACAAAGAGAAACGAGTCCAAGCTACAGGATGAAAACAGGCTACTGGGCTGAACAATTTCTGCAAAAAGTACAAGATGTCACTGCACTCTCTCTGCCCTCCTTTGTGCTTCCACAACTATTTTGATTCTTCCATTTAGGGTGGTCAAACCTTTGGTAAATGTTTTTCTGGGAGAGAAAAACGTTGTGTTTTTGCTGGTTGTTGGGTCACTGCCATTTGCCATAACCACATCCTCAAAAGATACACAAGCAAACAGATCCCTTATGAATCTTCATTTTTAAGATGCTTCATTTTTAAGATTTTGCAATGATCTCAATTGAGGTCTGATGATTACTGTTACTATGAGCTCTGAAAAAAAAGACCGCAAAGCAAAGAAGAATGTCTTTTGGCCAGAACTGATTAAAGAAACATAAACAAAGCAAACTGTTCCTGACAATAAAAATAGCTACCATTTCTTACGTGCCTAGCACAGGCAAGCCCTATACACGTAATGCCTGATTTAATCATCGTAACAATCTTACAATGTTTTATAATGATCCTTATTTAGTGGATGAGGAAACTGCAGTTTAGGGAGACTGAATAGCTTGCTCAAGACCCCTAACTGATAAGTGGCAGAACTGAACTTGGCCCAGCTTCTACTGACACCAAACCCCACGCTCTTATGGGACACAATGCCCCTGCTATTTGTGGGTCCCTGTACAACTTTCAGTGCTTTCTCATAAGAAATGACAGCTAGAGAAATCCGATGACACGTTGAAAAAGTTGCTATGATAGGAGAGAAAACAAAAGAATGGGAGTGAATCTTAAATCAGAGGTTAGATTACAAAGTCCGTGAGAAAAACAAAAATAACTTATAGACAAAATTAACTTTGAGTGACTGTGATGGATTAAGCATGCTTTACAGTATCTCCCTGATTGTAACTTTAGACAGAATATATAAAGCTATCTGAGAATGCTGAAGAGAAAATTACAGCATGCATATGGGGAGAAAAATTAAATCTTGAAGAATGACTGATACAGGGGTAGATTTCATTTTTTACTTTCTAGTCGGTGCAGTAAGACAAGAAAAAGATTTAAAGGCATACAGACTGAAAGGAAAGAAAGAAAACTGGCTTCATTCACAGATGACAAGACAATTCACATAGAAAAGTCCAAAGATTCTACAAAAAGGCTCCTAGGACTAATAAGTCAGTTTAGAATGGTTGAAAGATACATGATCAGTGTTCAAAATCAATTGTATCTCTCTCTACATAGCTTGAACAACAGGAAAGAGACATTTGTATTTTTTAGACTCCACATATAAATGATATCACATGACGTTGACCCAACTGGTCAACACTGGAACCCAGCTTATGCAGAAGAAAAGGCTCCAATCAGTTTAGGACTCAGAAGGCAGATTTTTTTTTCCATTAAAGAGGAAAAATTTTGTTACAGTTGATATTCACAGCTGTTCTCTTTTGTGGATTTTTAATCTATTACTTAGTAAGCTTTCAATATAGTTGGCTTGAGGTGCAAATGCCATTTTTTGCAAAGGACACATGTCCTTGATCCTGTGCTAAATGGATCATTTTTGGCCACTTACTTGGGGAAATAAAAGGTCATGAGATAGATGGGTTATTAAGAAAATGACTAACAGAGAGAACCTTTCAGACTATTTGTCATTGCTGCAATCTGAAAGCACCTTTACTCTGATTAAGGCCTCAGAAGAAGGAACGTGAGGCTCCTTCTAGGCTGATGGGTGAGTTAGTGGAGATGTGATCAAGTGTTCAGTCATCTACCATATATGTAGGTCTAGGTAGTTGCTGGCCACCGTGACAACTGGCTTCCATTATCAGATGAAGATACACAGAGTAAGATGACGTGAGATGTTGTCAACTCTGAAAAGCTCTTTTCTTGCACAGGGATATGTTTTGTGACAGTGGATAGCACAGCCCTGAAAGAGAATGGTTGCACTAATTGTTCTGCCACAGCAGCTTAAAATTTCTCGCAAATGAAATCAGTCACCAGCAGAAGCATCCTTTCGGCCAGTGTGGAGATAAAAGCAACTAATCTCAAAAATATACAAGCAACTTATGCAGCTCAATTCCAGAAAAATAAACAACCCAATCAAAAAATGGGCCAAAGAACTAAATAGACATTTCTCCAAAGAAGACATACAGATGGCTAACAAACACATGAAAAGATGCTCAACATCACTCATTATTAGAGAAATGCAAATCAAAACCACAATGAGGTACCACTTCACACCAGTCAGAATGTCTGCGATCCAAGAATCTGTAAGCAATAAATGCTGGAGAGGGTGTGGAGAAAAGGGAACCTTCCTACACTGTTGGTGGGAATGCAAACTAGTACAGCCACTATGGAGAACAGTGTGGAGATTCCTTAAAAAATTGCAAATAGAACTACCTTATGACCCAGCAATCCCACTGCTGGGCATACACACCGAGGAAACCAGAATTGAAAGAGACATGTGTACCCCAATGTTCATCGCAGCACTGTTTATAATAGCCAGGACATGGAAACAACCTAGATGTCCATCAGCAGATGAATGGATAAGAAAGCAGTGGTACATATACACAATGGAGTATTACTCAGCCGTTAAAAGGAATTCATTTGAATCAGTTCTGATGAGATGGATGAAACTGGAGCTGATTATACAGAGTGAAGTAAGCCAGAAAGAAAAACACCAATACAGTATACTAACACATATATATGGAATTTAGAAAGATGGCAATGACGACCCTGTATGCAAGACAGCAAAAAAGACACAGAGGTGTATAATGAACTTTTGGACTCAGAGGGAGAGGGAGAGGGTGGGATGATTTGGGAGAATGGCATTGTAACATGTATACTATCATGTAAGAATCGAATCGCCAGTTTATGTCCGACGCAGGATACAGCATGCTTGGGGCTGGTGCACGGGGATGACCCAGAGAGATGGTATGGGGAGGGAGGTGGGAGGGGGGTTCATGTTTGGGAATGCATGTACACTCGTGGTGGATTCATGTCAATGTATGGCAAAACCAATACAGTATTGTAAAGTAAAATAAAGTAAAAATAAAAATTAAAAAAAAAAAAGACAATTTCTTGATGTAGCTCAGTCTTTCTGCAGTGTGATTCATTTTCTTGGAAAAGTGATACTAAAGGTTTTGAGAAGATTCTACTCACTTAAGGATAAATGTGATGTGCTATCTTGAAGCTTCATAGAAGTCACTGGGATGGTTTTAGTCTCTCCTTATCCCAAGTGGTCTTGTGCTCAGTGCTTAAACCCACAAAGTCCACAGTTCTTGGTCTTTTACTTGGAAAAACAGAAACCAGCCGTACCTCATCTTGGGCAGCATAACTGACTGAAAGGAAAATTCCAAAGATTCTACAAAAAGGCACCTAGACCAATAAGTCAGTTTAGAATGGTTGCAAGATACATGATCAGTGTCCAAAGTCAATTGTATCTCTTTCTACATAGCTTGAACAACTGGAAAGAGACATTTTCATAGATTCTTCTCTCTCCAAGTGTTCCTTCCATTTGAAGACATGGTTCTAATTATCTACATAAGAGCAGACGTGTTTCTGGTGGTCCCCATGTTCGTTCACCTTGTGCTTTTAATTTCACTGGTTCTTTTCAGGGAAAATTTCCTTGGAAGTCATAAGGTAATGTAGAAAAGCAACAGATCTACATTGAAGAGTGAATGTTAAATACAGAGAAAGTGAACTTCATGCAGAGTATATGTTAGAGCCAAGTGAATGGTGACTGTAAATGAGGGCATCTTCATGGCTCTCATATAAATTCTAAATCGTTGATAAGAATTATTACAAAAGAAACAGTTGATTGACCTACTTTTATGCTATAAAAATGGAATGAGTATATATAGCAAATTTTTTCTTTGCTATATCATTTTAATTAATTTTTAATGTAATCAGTGGTTATATCTGCACCATATGTAAATGTTATTAGTGTCATAACTTGCATGCACCATATACCTCCTTTTCCAGGGTGCATGAGGCAGCCCTGGAACACACATGTGATCGCGTATGTACATATGTGTCAGATTCGCTTCTATCCTCATATGCAGCCATTCTCAAACTCCTCAATATTATGAAGCTACTCCCTTAATGAAAGATACAGCTGCTGTGAACCGAATAGTATTATTGCAGTTGACTGGTGCTTCTTGGCTAAATTAATTGCATTTGATGTTTAAATAGGTGTAATTTTCTCTCTTCTAGACTAAATTGTCAAATCTGAATCTAACATCTTTCCATAAGTAAAAGTAACTTCTAAAAAATGAAGGAGGAAATGGCCTTTGCTATTTTAGAAATATAGCAATTGTATTTTGATAATCTTGAGCCAAAGAAAATGTATTCTTTTATACGTTCTAAGAGTCTGGTTTTTTTCTTTAATTTTTAAATAGGCAGCTCAATTAGTGTAAGACCATCTTGATGGGGAAAATTAACAAGTAGTTGTACATTTAACAAAATAGAAATTCACTTTGGGGAGTATGATAATTTTAGTTTTTCTGTGACTATGTTTTTTTGGAAAGCAAGCAGAAAATTGAGAATAATTTCCTTTTACATGTCTCAATTGAACTGAGGTTCTTATGAACAGTTAAGGCTGAGAGAGGTAATAAAATATTCTAATGAGATTAAAAATACATCATGGTTAGGTTGTCTATAAAATTTTTATCTTTCATTTTGTGGACATGAAATGTTCAAGTTTGAATAAAGGAAATTATAAAAGATTAAAAATCTTAATTGATATGTAAGCTTTAACAGATCAAAAGATTAAAAGCAGTCTAGTTATTAGAAGAGGAAATTAAGGAAGTAATACAGGTTTTCATTTCTCTGGATTTGTATTATTGAAATGATCATCTTGGAAATTTATTTAGGTTATCTAATACAAGGCAACTGTGTATAGAATATGACACCTAGCTGCCACAGTAAATCTTGTTTTCAAGGTATTATATGATACTAGAAGTTTAAGGACATTTAGTGAAAAGAACTAAAGAGCCTTGTGATGAAAGTGAAAGAGGAGAGTGAAAAAGTTGGCTTAAAGCTCAACATTCAGAAAACTAAGATCATGACATCCAGTCCCATCACTTCACAGCAAATAGATGGGGAAACAGTGGAAACAATGTCAGACTTTATTTTGGGGGGCTCCAAAATCACTGCAGGTTGTGACTGCAGCCATGAAATTAAAAGACGCTTACTCCTTGGAAGGAAAGTTATGACCAACCTAGACAGCATGTTAAAAAGCAGAGACATTACTTTGCCAACAAAGGTCCGTCTAGTCAAGGCTATGGTTTTCCCAGTAGTCATGTATGGATATGGGAGTTGGACTATAAAGAAAGCTGAGCACCAAAGAATTGATGCTTTTGAACTGTGGTGTTGGGAAAGACTCTTGAGAGTCCCTTGGACTGCAAGGAGATCCAACCAGTCCATCCTGAAGGAGCTCAGTCCTGGGTGTTCATTGGGAGGACTGATGCTAAAGCTGAAACTCCAACACTTTGGCCACCTGATGCAAAGAACTGACTCATTTGAAAAGACCCTGATGCTGGGAAAGATTGAAGGCTGGAGGAGAAGGGGACAACAGGGGGATGAGATGGTTGGATGGCATCACTAACTCGATGGACATGAGTTTGGGTAAACTCCGGGAGCTGGTGATGAACAGGGAGGCCTGGTGTGCTGCAGTCCATGGGGTCGCAGAGAGTCAGACACAACTAAGCAACTGGGCTGAAGGACATCAACTGAGCGTATGCGATCACCACACACTCTCACTTTATAAGTGTTCTCAGTTCTCTTTATTTTAAAAAGCTAATCAAATGTTACTTTTTTATTCTCTTAAACTGGACACAAATGTGCACTTTTTTTCCCCTTGTTATTTGCAAATGGAGCCTGAAGTTGATAACAGTTCAGATACTTTGACTGAGGGACTGTTTTAACTACTCATAATCAGGGAGTTTGTGAAAGTCATTTTTATATTATGTAACATTTTGTTATGAAAGTTTAAAAATATATAGAAAACATGAAAGAATTTTACAGCAATCCCCCAAATATTCACCACTTAGATTCTACAATTAACATTTTACTATACTGGATTTGGTTCACAGGTGATTCAGTGGTAAATAATCTGCCTGTCAAGCAGGAGACATGGGTTCCATCGCTGGGTCAGGAAGGTCCCCTGGAGAAGGAAATGGCAACCCACTCCAGTATTCTTGTTTTAGAAATCTCATGGACAGAGAAGCCTGAGGTCACAAAGAATCGGATACAACTTACTGACTAAACAGTAACAGCATACTGGACTTATTCCATCCATCTAGCGAATGCCCTATCCATCCATCAGTCCACTTTATTTTGTGCTGCATTTCAAAGAGTTGCAGACATCAACATATTTCCCACAAGCACTTCAGAATGCTTACATTAACTGGAGCTGTGAAAATCTTTTAACAGCAAAAGAATTAAAAATCATTTGTCTGGAGAGGAACATAAAGTCCTTGAATCCTTGGGGGGGAAAAAGATAAATTACAATTTGGACACTTGGATGAACTTCAGTGTTTAATAGTTAAGACCTAGAAAAATAAAGAAAAATTGATGAGACAACTTATGATAATGGTAAAAAACAAACCCCTAAACCATTAAAACTTTCACCAGCAGGAAGAAACCTTCAAAAGTCATTCATTCCCAAAGAGAGGTATTTAGTGCCAAGCCCAGCTCTGATAGGCCTGTAGAGGTTCCCTCTCCTACCCTACCCCCCACATGTGGACAATTCTTGACAAAGGCAGAGAAATAGAAGAGAGTTTTCTACCTGCAAAAACAGAAGGTTGCTAGCTGACCTGGCTGTTGTTTCAGCATTAAGGATAATCTACTAGCCAATTAACTCCTAAGTGAATGGCAAGCTGCTACAGGCTAGTTCTAGTAACTTCTAGAAATGAAGCGCTGAAGAATGTAGAGTTCTTAGCTCCCGCAGTACCAAAATGCAAAGCAGAAGTGACCACGTGACACAGAATTAGTTGATCTGGGCTCTCTGCATTCTAAACACATAGGGACCAGGCTGAGTTTAGGGGAAAATATTTTGTAAGCTTTGAGAATGCTAAGAGGCAAGTCATCCTGGGTATCAGTGTTGCTAATCCAGTGTCTGGCTAATTGCATGCACAGAATTTTCTCAGTGGATTTAACATTCAGTGAATTTCACAGAAATTCCATTTTGCAGTGTGCCATGACCGACTCATTTTAGTGTTGAAGATGGTCTCACAGAATTTCCCCTCTCTGATTGGTGCTTGATTTATAAAGTCTTGCCTTTTTTGGCCATGTCCAGGCAAGTCAAGAGGGTTCTCTTAAACCCTATCCTCCACATGGAGCTCTTTTGGAAGCTGAGGGTGCAGAGCAGTGGTTCCTGCCTCCAACTGTTCCCCAAAGTACTCCCCCTGCGTCCTCCCACCTTTCCATCTTATCACCCTAGCACCATGATGAGGATTTTAGCTCCTGATGACCTAGTTCAGGAAGCACAGAGGGTGGCCATGGCAACTGGCTCTAACGGATCGGAGAAAGGGGCCTCTTTAACTCCAAGGTAACTGTCACTAAAGTGAGCTCTTGGAGCATTGTGGACCAACCTCTGCGGAGGCATGGGGCCTAGGGAGGAACATTTGAATCAACAGTGGAGAGAGAGGAAGGGCCCCTGGGAAGTTTCCGTCCTCTGCTGTACAGCCCTGCCCCCAGTATTTGCAAGGCCCACAGCCAGATACAAATGGAGGTTTGTATACCTTATGTCTAAACATCTAGAAGGTATTTTAAACAAAATGTTAACTCCTCTGACTTTGACAAATATACCATTAGAAAGACCTGAAAGGCCTGGCTTGAATTCAGAATTCCTGGACTCCTGTGAGATCTGAGCTCGAACATGGCAGCCCAGGAAGATAGACCCCTGGCCACACCCTGCAGGCTTCTCCTCTCTCCTTCCCTCCCACTCCCATCCTGTCCCACATGCCCTGGCCCACTGTCCCAGCTCTACCCACATGCCTACAAACAGTGGCCCCATGGTCACGTGTTAGGTCCAGGGAGCACACACTCGGTGTGGTCCATTTTCTGGAACATAGACTCCGGAGCACATCTGCTTAGCCCACTGATTCCTCACCTAGTGGGCAAGGATGCTGCCCAGTGTTGGCCAGAGCAGGACACTTTAAAGCATGGGGCCCTCTTGCCTGGTCCAAGGCAGTTTATAGGAGCTCTCATGTATTGTCAGATGAAGCTTAGGGAATGGGAGGTGGGGAGGACCAGGCATTACTTGGAGCTCATTAGTTCAGCGAACTGATATTTCTATGAGTGCGTTCTATATGCTTGTGATACAACAAGACAGGTGGAGTCACTCCCCTTGAATGGCTTTCAGTCTGAAGGTAGAGACATTACTCAGTTATTCATGTCAGTACTTTGATCACAAATGTATTGAGGGCTGTGGAGGAGAAACACGTGGAATCAAGAGAGTTTTCAACAGGAGGACTTGACTTGGTCTAGGAGGCAGTTGGAGGAGGTTTTCTTAGGGAAGTGATGTTGAAAAGACACAGAGGATGAATAAGTTATTCAAGAGGAGACCCGGGAGTGGGCGGGGGAAGGGTTTCATACAGGAGGAGCTCATAGGTAGGCAGCACTGAAGCAGACATCTTCAAGCCGTGCTGTAAATCAGGGGGAAGAGGCAGGGTGAACCTCAAGAGAAGGAAATGCCTGACGGGTAACTCATCAGCAAACAGGAATGTGGAGAGAACTAAAGTGAGCTGTTTCTACCTGGACCACACTCTGCTTTGTGATCAACACACAGCATCTCTATTATCACTGAACATGACTGTTGCTCAGAGGGTCAGGCACTGCTGTCCTGCAGGGGACAGATGAAGTCCAAAGGCTAAGTAGTTTTCCCAAAGATGCACTTGTATTCAGGGACGGCACTGTATGCTCTGCAAGTACTTAAAAAAAAAACAACAAGTAACTCAGTGAATTGGCTTTTGGTGAATTCTTCTTTCTTTAACAAAGGTAGAGATTGAGGCTCTGTTGAAAATAAATTTCAGGGCAGTATGACAGTATGTTACAGGATATATGTTTATTGGGTTTTCTTTTTGTGTAATGAGACTCCTTTTAACACATCATGACCAAACTACTTGTAACCTGGAGATAAGGTATCAGTGTCTTGGGTGGTCCAAGAGCTATTTCCACAGGTTTTGGGGTGATGTTTAAAAAGAAAGAAGAGCTATTCTCAGAAAGTATGTTTTTTGACTTAGGTATTTAAAGAGAATGAAAGAGTAAGTCAGGAGAGATGCAGAAAAGAGGGAAGAAAGAGAAAAGTATCCTATTGACTTTTGTGTTTACACATACACCACACCCACACATGCACTCATACAAATTTACGCGTTCTTCAGATCAGACCTTGAAATTATGATCCATTTCTAGAACCTAGTGGGGCAGAGTGCCAGCAGTAGCCCAGTTTTCAGTACAGTTAATGTGGGTGTGAGTGTGGGGCAATCAGAACAGTGTAGAATGACTCTGATGGAACATGGGGTCTTCAGTCAGACCACCTATTTGAAACCTTGCCCTACCACTTGCCTGTGGAATGACTGTGGGCAAGGCATTTAACTTTGCCTAAATTCCTTATCTGTAAAATGAAGTTAATATACTTCCTGCACAGGACTGTAGTAAAGTTTAAATGAAAGGAAATCATCCACATATAGTAGATTCCCTTGGATGCCTATTCAATAGCTCTCTATTTCTTCTTTGCTGACAGATCACAGTTTTGTTTGGGGATTTGCAGAAGTGCAGGCTCAAGAAAACTGAACTCCATCTCTGGGGCCCAGGGAGGCCAATTAAAATGACTTTTCTCCATTTGTTAGAGATATATAGGATGGGTTCCTTCTGCTGTTTCTTCTATGCCGTGACGTTGGGAGCTGTGGCAGCCGTTCTGAAAGCGTGAAGAGAATTAGCTAAGGGCAAACCAACCCACGGAGAACGGCAGACTAGAAAGGAGAAAAGAACCTGGGGGCCAATGATACTGTTTAGCCCCTGAAGACATTTGATTTCTGGTCTTTTTGTACATAATACATGTCTGATTGAGATAATAAATGTCTTTGCTGTGTAGGCCAGTTTAAACTGGATTATGTATAAATGTTGCCCAAAGCACCCCAAGGGTGCATAGATCCATAATGCGTAATGAAGATGCAGTTGTGAAGCACAACCAATGAAAAGTGCATCAGACTTAGAGACCGGAGACTTAGTTCTGGCTGTTTCTCATGACTGTTACTATTATTAGTTCTCTCATCCTCTGAACCCTTGAATCTTACTTGCCTAGGCCTGTGGCACTGACCAGATTCTTCCTATCTGAGCTGATTTTACTCAAAGCATCTTCTCTGCCCAGATACTTTCCTGCAGTATTACCAGTTGCATCTCTTCCCCAGACATCTACCCCCACCCACTCTGCCCTTGCATTTCATCCCCTACCCGTGACCCGCACGGTTCCTTCTGGTTCAGTCCTGCCCTCCTCCCACATCTATACCCTTTGCACCAGCTTTGCCTGTTTTGTTTATGTCTGAGTAAACAAAAAGGCAGTATTGCATTTTTACATTACACAAAACTAAACGTGAACGTGGGGAGCTAAGAAGTCACTCCCAATATTTGCAGTCTCTAGAATAAGATTCTCAAGTTGGGGAGAGGAGGACTATTTTGTCAATGAAAGGACACTGTAGTGTCTGGAGGCACTTTGGTTGTTATAACTGGAGCATGCTCCTGGCATGCACCGGGTAGAGGCCAGGAAGCTATTTTCAACATCCTACAGTGCAGAGGACAGCCTCCCATGACAAAGAATTATCTGGTCCAAAATATCAACAGTGCTGAGGCTGAGGATCCTTGCTCTAAAAAAATGAAAATTAAACAACAACAACAACATTACATTCCAAGGCTTTCACGGCTTTGAGCATCCCCACCCTCCTTCCTCCAATAGCAGAGGCCCTGCACCCTCATCTCTTGCATTCTGTGTTACTCAGAAACTAGAGGAGGCCTCCCAGACTCGAATATTACTTATCCAACTGGGCTTTCTCTGCATCCTTCTAGCTTTGAAAAAAGAACTGTATGAGTAATGAACGCTTACTTTGGGGACAAGAGCCTTTGATCTTCCAGGCCTTTTCCTGTTTCCCGAAGGATTTTACTCTCTCCTTCCTCCTCTTCAGCATAATTCTAAAATCATTTAACTTTGTCCTTAATCAAACTCTGTTTGTAATGTTAGTAGACTCTAGCCTTAGGAAACTAGACCGTATCTTAGATTGATGCTGCCTCTGTTAAGGTTCAAACTTACAGTCTGCTTTGCTGTTGTGGAAATCTAACATCTTAACAGTGAGGGTGGCCTTCATCCATCATTTCCGTGAAACTTTATTTTTACAGAATTTCCTTTCAAGATGGTAGATTGCTATACATTCTGGGGCGGAAGGTGAGAGAGCGAAGTCCGTCACTGATGGAGAAAGGAAATGGCAGGCCTGATCTCTATGGGAGTGGTATAAGAGGTCAGATCAGGTCATTGAATTTTTTTTGAGTTGCTGGATTAACTCAGAATTATTTATTAAATGACCTCCAAGTCTTGAAACTTCCCAGCTCTGAAAGATGCTCCAAAACAGAAAGAAACACCAGTTTGTGCCATGAAGGACTATGGAGCTGTGGGGCCAGAAAATAAAAATTTGGAGCTTCATTTCTATGTTTGGTAAAATGGGAAGCTGCATTTGTAATTTGCTTGCTTGCTTAGTTGCTCAGTCGTGTCCAACTCTTTGTGACGCTTTGGACTGTAGCTCACCAGGCTCCTCTGTCCATGGGATTTTTTCAGGCAAGAATACTGGAGTGGTTTGCCCTTTCCTTCTCCGGGAAATCTTCCCAGCCCAGGGACTGAACCTGCATCTCCTGCGTCTCCTGCATTGCAGACAGATTCTTTACCTGGTAACTATGACCTTAGATCTTACAGTGACTTTGAACTTCCCAGAGATTTCACCCTCATCATGATTTCCTTTGCCCTCTCGTCAGGGCTTCCCTGGTAGCTCAGTTGGTAAAGAATCCACTTGCAATGCAGGAGACACCAGTTCCCTTCCTGGGTTGGGAAGATCCACTGGAGAAGGGATAGGCTACCCACTCCAGTATTCTTGGGCTTCCCTGGTGGTTCAGCTGGTGAAGAGTCTGCCTGCAATGTGAGAGATCTAGGTTCAATCCCTGAGTTGGGAAGATCGCCTGGAGAAGGGAACGGCTAACCACTTCAGAATTCCGGCCTGTAGAATTTTATGGACTACAGTTCACTGGGTCGCAAAGAGTGGGACATGACTGAGCAGCTTTCACTTTTCGCTCGTCAAAGTGATCCCGTGTGGCAGGCAGGTCAAGTTATTACTCTCACTGGACCAAGAGGAATGAGCTTAAATGCCTTACTTAAGATCAACACAACGTGAAGCTGTGTTTGCTCACTGAGAGATAATGCGTGGCTTCTAAATATAACCAGATGTTTCAGATCTTCCCTAGGACAGATGAGATTTAAAACAATCTGCTCTTTATTCTGGGCTTCCCAGGTGGCGGGAGTGGTAAAGAACTTGAACACTGCAGGAGATGTTAAGACAGGCAGGTTAGATCCCTGGGGCTGAGAAGATTCCCTGGAGTGAAAGTGAAAGTCGCTCAGTCGTATTGGACGGTTTGTGACCCCATGGACTATACAGTGCGTGGAATTCTCCAGGCCAGAATACTGGAGTGGATAGCCATATCCCGCATGGCAACCCATTCCAGTATTCTTGCCTGGAGAATCCTAAAGGACGGAGGAGTCTAGTGGGCTACAGTCAAAAAGATTTGGACACGACTGAAACGACTTACGACGCACGCACGTTCTTTATCCTGATACATTCCTTTCTCAGATAATAAGTCATAACCCTTTTGTTCAGGGTATACAGTCACAGGCACACTGAGCTGGGATGGTCAAAAAGGAATCCCTTCTTCTATTCAGGTAGCTTCCCTTGGTGATTGTGCATGTGTTATGTGTGAAGTTTTGTGTTAGGAACTGGAAGAGGGAGAAGGGAGACGATGAAACCATGCTATAAAATGTGATTTTTGCCCTCAGGTCGCTCAAAGTCTTCTGGAGGATGCTAACGTGTAAAACACCAGCAGACGCAAAGGCAGAAGAAGGTTTGGGGCAGAAGCCACAGTTTTAGAACTAGAGTGGAAGAAGCATTCATTCTGCCTGTGAGAGAAGGGAAGCTTTTGGGGGAAAGAGTCAGCATATAAGCTGGGCCTCAAAAGGGCAGGATTCTGAAAATCTGAGAAGATAAGCATATCACAGAGTAGCAAGGAATATTTGCTCCTGACATTCCTAGAGAAGGTTTACCCAGAGTTTTACATGTAACATCAAGTTGCTGCTGCAGTCGTGTCTGCTCCTCTGTCCATGGGATTTTCCAGGCGAGAATACTGGAGTGGATTGCCATGTCCTCCTCCAGGGGATCTTGCTGACCCAGGAATCAAACCCAAGTCTCCCACATTGCAGGCAGGGTCCTTACCACTAGAGCTACCTGGGAAGCCCGTAACATCAGCTTGCTGCTGCTAAGTCGTGTCCGATTCTGTGCAACCCCATAGAGGGCAGCCTACCAGGCGCCCCCGTCCCTGGGATTCTCCAGGCAAGAACACTGGAGTGGGTTGCCATTTCCTTCTCCAATGCATGAAAGTGAAAAGTGAAAGTGAAGTCGCTCAGTTGTGTCTGACTCTTAGCGACCCCATGGACCGCAGCCTACCAGGCTTTTCGGTGGGATTTTCCAGGCAAGAGTACTGGAGTGGGTTGCCATTGCTTTCTCCAACATCAGCTTAGTCGTTTTCAATTCATTATTTGACAGTGTCCTAGACTACAAATCGTCTGTCTTATTCTTATGAAGAAAGTATTCTTTATTTTTTCCTTCTCAGAAATGAGTGGCCTCTAGTTAAGGGCACAGACTAAACAGAATTTTCAAAAGGGAAAATTTCATCTCTCATTCCAGTTTTCAAGATCAGTGCCACCTTGATCATTTGCCTTTTCTGTATCTCTTCCCTGCATAAACTGGTAAAAGTATATGTACATGGATAGAGATAGACATGTAGATAGAGATACAGATATGATGTGTGTATGGATACACACACAATTTTTTTTCTATGTTTCAGGCACTGTGAACATATAATTGCTCAGTCTTCACAGGTCTCTGAGTTAGGTGGGGTTATTATTCCCATTCTGTAGTTAAGGAAATGGAGGTTCATTGAAGTAGAATAATATGTTCACAAACACACAGACATCAAGTGAGAGACACAGGATTGTGAGGTGTCTGTTTCACTCCAAAGCCTTGCTCTTTGCCTCTAATTCTATAAAAGAGAATCCACACTGTGTCAGAGACTGATCATTGTTCCCCAGGATCCATTCTCCTCTTTCTTTTCTTCTAAGGATAGAATTGACGCCCGCCCACCGCCAGTCTCAGCAGAGCCTGCGGCTTCCCAGCTGTGACCTTGGGATTTACTTCTCCCCAGAAGAAGCCAGTGGGTGGAGTAACTGTGTGCTACCTGGACAGCACACCCTTAAAGGGAGACCACCTGCAGTCCACTTCCTTTCTTTTTCCCTCCTGTAGCCTGGAATATGGGAGCAGCCCTGGGGGTCCTCCCTAATGCGCTATACCAACTAGTTTTGGAACAAGAGTCCCTGGACAACTTGAGCTTGGACCAACCACCTAGCTCTCTGGGCAATGAGTCAGAGAGAGATTTCTATTTTACTTGAATCACTGTAGTTTTTGTAGTCTAGATTGCTCACTAGCTAATATAATTTTCGTGGTGCAAGAGCACTAGTCATAGTTTCCTAAGATATCAGAGCTGGCCCACTCCAGATACATGAACATTGCAAGTTGTGATGGGTTGCTGACTTAAATGCCCTGTTACTTTAAAAGTTTGCTGCAGCCTTCTGATGGCAAACCACATCCTGCACACACCTAACATTGTTACCAAAAGTGGGATTGATTGCAAGTGATTTATCCTAAGAAATAGTGTTACTTAGACTGATACACACCCACTGCTATATATAAAATAGGTAACTAATAAAGAGATACCCTATAGCACAGGGAACTCTGCTCAGTACTCTGTAATGGCCTATATGGGAAAAGAATCTAAAAAAGAGTAGATACATGTATATTTGTAAAAAATTAAAAAAAAAAAAAAGAATGGTGTTGCTTCGTGGATCTGCTCTACAAGACCTAGCTTGTGAGTTCTAACACTTCGTGGCCTTCTACTTTGTACCTCGTCCTGACTGATTGGCTACTCCAGTAAGAAACTGCCCCTCCTTCACGTCTAGGGTCCAGAACACCAAGAATGGATCACAGAATGTCTGTCATCTCCGTGCGTGTGCTCAGTCCTGTTTGACTCTTTGAGATCCCACGGACTGTAGTCCACCAGGTTTCTCAGTCCATGGAAATTTCCAGGCAATAATACTGGGGTGGATTGCCATTTTCGACTCCATTATTTTCTCTAGATAATGAGAAACCATGAATGGAGATTTATGATCACTGGGAGCTAACCTCTTTGATTAGCTGATGAAATCTGCAGAAAGAAATGCATGTTTGTACCTAATTTCGCACATTTCAACACTGTCCATAGAGCTCAACGAAGCCCATCCATGAACACTTAGGTTTATAACACTTGCATCCGTGCCTGGTTGCTATTAGTACGTTTGCATAAAAACATGTCATAATATTCAATACTGTCATGTATTAGGTTTGAAATTCCTTAAGGACAAGAGTTATAACATGTTGGTCTGGCACAGTCCTATGTAGTGTTTAATGAGATGTATAAAGGACCAAGCATCAGAAATTGATTTTTCCATTTGGTCTAAAGATTTACAGTCAAAATGCTCTATTTTTAGAACTACTCAGAAAATGAGGTGAGAGAGAAAGAGTGAGTAAAATGGTAGGGACTCAATGTCCAGGAACTCTCAGTCCCATCCATGTGTAAATCATTTAATAGCTTATGAATGATTTAGCAGCTGGTCACTTGTCAGAGAATAAATCTTTTAATAGGCAAGATGCCTGCCTCACTGTCATTGTTAGAAGATCCAGCCTAAAACTGATCTAATACTTTGAGCTAATTTTGCTTAATGATATAAAAATTTATAACTTGATCTCAATGGAAGAATCCTCCACTATTTTCTTGCTCTCTGCGGCAGAGACTGTTAGTTTTCCCCCAATATTTATTTCCTCCTTCCCTGGTAGAGAACCCTGGGATGCTGGAGGGACCTGTGACTGCCCAGAATTAAGAGGACGTTTCCCAGCCAGCCCTGCAGCTGGAGGTAGCTCTCTGACTAAATTCTGGCTTATGGGATGTAATTGATTTATATAAATGTAATGAAATGTAATTAAATAATGGTGAGGAGGGTTGTTCTCATTCCTTTCCTCTTTCCTATTGGTTGGAATGTAGACGTAAGAAAGGGCACACCCACAGGGACCAGGTGTGCATTGAAGATGGCAAACCACAGGTGGCGGGGGGCCAGGTCCCTATCACTGTGGGTTGCCCCAGCAGTCCAGACTGGTTTTGGCTCCCCAACACCACCCCCACTCTTGGAGAGTTCTTAGAAGGACTCGCAGGACTCAGCATATGAATATGCTCATGGCTAAGATTGATCACAACCACAGCAAAAGGACACACCGCCCAATCATAAGAGAGCAAAGCGGAAGTGAAGTCTGGAAGAATCCATGTGCTGGCTTCTCTGTGCATTCTGCCTTCCGTGAGGGGACACGCAGAACTTGTCTTCCCTCAGCAGTGAAAATGCCGTAACATGCGTGTGATGTCTGTGCACAGGAAAGCCCAGCTGAGACTCAGCGCCCAGTTGGGAGCTAGTCCTGTCAGGCACCATCTGCCTGGCATGTACCCAAATTCCAAACTCTCACGGGGAGGTGGACAGATAATTGAGGCACAGGCTTAGTGGAGTGAGGTTCCTTTAAAAATTTTATTTGTCTTCTGGCTGTGCTGGTCTTCATTGCTGTAGGGGCTTTGCTCTGGTTGCAGACAGCAGGCACTGCTCTACGGCTGTGGTGTGCAGATTTCTCACTGGTGGCTTCTCTTGTTGTGGAGCATGGGTTCTAGGGCACGCAGGTTCCAGCAGTTATGGCACGTGGAGGGCTCAGTAGTTATGGCTCCTGGGTTCTAGAGCACAGGCTCAATAGTTGTGGTGCATGGACGTAGTTGTTGTGAAGCACATGGAATCTTCCCAGATCAGCGATCAAACCCATATCTTCCGTACTGGCAAGTGGATTCTTTACCACTGAGCCACCAGTGAAGCCCAGTGGGAGAGGATCCCTGATCTCAATTTTAAAAAAAGAATCCCCCACTATTTCCTTGTCTTTTGTGCTGGGGATGGCTATTTCTCCGTAACAGCTCGCTGTTGACTTGGAAACCCAAGAGCCAAGTTCTCAGGTGCCAGCTAAGGGCTAACCTTGCAAGCATGTCTTTCTAAGGAAAGTGGTTTCAGGGCTACTAAACTATCTTTTCTGCACAGGCATAATCTATACATTTACCTGAAAGAGAAATCAACTCTCAAATTTGTTTGAGTCCATGTTTCTCTGTGTGGTTTTTTCTTTTTTGGTCTCTTTTAGCCAAATCTAATTCTAACAAATACTCTTCTTTCTTCATCTATTTGAAAACTAGGTGGAAATAAATCTTGGTGTCAAGTTAACCGTGGATGTGGATACTGAAGGCTGGTTGGGATTTTCTCATCTCAGAACAGGCATTTTCTTATCTCCAAATTCTGCTTGGATAGCATTAATTTACAAAAGAACCTGTGTTCCCAAGGTTCATTTGTAAACTGCACAAATCAGCTCATGAAAGACAGCCATGGCGAGTCTGTGATGGGGCTAGAGGGATCAGGTTCCCGTGAGGAAACTGCAATTTGCTTCTTCCTATTTCCTGGAGCCCTACAGCAGTGCAGGCAATGACCATGTGCTGTGAACGCCTGGAGAATGACCTTCCTCTGGCTTCTGATAGATCTGATAAACCATAAAGCCTCTTTAACATTTCAGCTTGCTATGGTAGTTCCTACTAAGAAACACTGCAGTTTATAGAGTTTCTACATCAACATTCAAGCTCCAGAGATTTTTTTAAAAATTCATTTCTTCATTTTACATAGGTGAAATGTAACCCATCTCACAAGATCCAGCACATTAGTCAAAAGTGGAAATAGAAACCTGTGTCCTGATCCCCATCCACATACCCCTCCTGAATAATAATCACCTGGATCCCCTGTGAAAACAGATCTGGACAATAGACAGCCCCTAGTCATTGACTCATTGACTTTCTGTATTGCCACTGATTCACCTTCAAACTGTGCGGAGCTTTCAGAGGCAGGAAGAAAAGTCTCCTAGTAGAGGCATGTGGGTAGATAGAAGGCACTTTACTCCATGACAGTGAGTCACTCTATGACAGTGAGTCACTCTATGACAGTGAGTCACTCTATGACAGTGAGTCAATGGCTGGGAGCTGTTCATTGTCCAGATCTGTTTCCACAGGGGATCCAGGTGATTGTTATTCAGGAGGGGTATGTGGATGGGGATCAGGACACAGGGTTCTGTTTCCACTTTTGACTAATGTGCTGGATCTTGTGAGATGGGTATTATAAATGGTGCCTGTGGGAGAGCAAAAGGTATCTTAGCACACAGGAAGTAATCAGTGCCTCCATGCTGATTATAATCACAGGACGTCCCTTCGGTCGGCTTCAGACACTTATCTGACAACTTCTTTTGAGGTGCTCCTGAGACACGTGTTATTAACAAGGAAGGCACTAATTAATTTGCATGCACGCTAAACAATACTGCAGTTTTCACATGCCTATGTGGGCCCTTGATAAATGTTATTTGAGGATGCTAATATCTATTCATCAAACCAAAAGACATTTCCCAGCTCCTGAATCACAACTTTTAAAGAAAAGTGTATATTGAACGTGAAAACCCTGGTCTTAAGAATCAAATGACTCAATGGATTTTCTGTGTATTATTTGGAGCCAGTATTGGGCATTCTCTTTCTGCCCACTTATTTGAGATGTCTGTTTGCTGACCAGAGTCTAAGGCAGCTTAATAACTGGGTGAAGAATAATCAACAAATTGCTGAGGGCTGCTCTTTGTCACATAATGGCTATGCTGAGTAGAAAATAGAAGTCCCCCATGTACTCGCTGCTATATTTGAAATGGATAACCAACAAGGACCTACTGTAGAGTACATGGAATTCTGTTCAATGTCATGTGGCAGCCTGGATGGAGAGAGAGTTGAGGGGAGAATGGATACGTGCACATGTATGGCTGAGTCCTTTCTCTGTTCGCCTGAAACTGTCACAACGTTGTTAATCAGCTATGTGCTCCAATACAAAAGAAAAAGTTTAGAATAAAAAAATCAGAAAAAGAAGTCCTTATGCTCACAAAGCGGAAAACACACACAACCCCCGAATAATATCACTCACTTTACCTGGAAGCAGTGGGAATGGTGGCAAAGGTATGGCCTTGGGGTGAATCTGAGATTAGCCTCCATGAGGCTCAGATCTGTGTAAGAGTGTGGCAAGCATATCTAGCTGTTAGGACTGCTGGGAAGATACAAATGAGAATATTTATGTAAATATCTGTGGAGTGCTGGGGAAGACACAAAGAGGCCGATCTCATCCCTTCCATCTACCCAGAAAAACAAAAACATTTTTTCTTGCTATTGAAGACATGATTAGACTCTTAAAAGTGTGAGACATCAGCTATGCAAATTGGAAGGCATATGTCAAGGTTCTGTTTTTGTTTTTTTTTTCAGATAGGAAAGAAATACACACTTTTACTTTTCCACAGATGCAAGCGCCTCAGCTCTGCCGTCACTTCCCAGATGGTGTTCCATGTGCCTGACTGTGACAATTTGTTTATTTACATGGGCATTTTACAAAGCTTGTGGTATCAAAGTTCTTTTCTCTTTCCGTTTCTCTGACCTCTTCACCATGAAGTACTTAAATAATCATTGATGATTTCTTTCTTGCAAATGGTACTTTTTAAAAAAGTAGAAACAAACGTATTTTTACCAAACACCTGTCCCCACCTCTGAGTGGCCTTGCCATGTGATCAGACCCTGCCCAGTTATTGCTCACCTTCCCTCTTGCCTCTCTTCTCTCATCACTGCCTCTTCCCTCGAATGCCCATCATTCCTAAGACACAGGAGTCCACAGTATTCCAGGTGTGCAGAAACAGTCTTTCCAGGGAACATCGTCCCCAAACTGTGGGGTATGATTTAGGTGATTACAGGTGACACATTGATGTTCCGTGACATGACATTTTATCACAGACTGAGAAAACCATTCCCTTTCAATTCTCTTTCGTGCTTTTGATCTCACAAAGGGAAGAGTCTATGCTTTGGCACGATTATGCCTTTAACACATCTCTAATGCTTTCATTCTTCATTTTTAACAAAGAAAGAGAAGCTTGCAGGTTCAGAGTCTTGGGCACATTAAGATTTAACTATAAAGTCTTATATTATTTACTACCATTTCCAGTTAATTTAAAAAATAGACCATTTTTCACTCAGAGTAATAACATAACTTTTTAAAGAACAGATTTCCCATGAAAAAATAATAATAAAATTACTTTTAAACAACAGTCCTTGAATTTTAAAAAATAGGTGATTTAAAGAAGCAAACATGAATATAACTCATGAATATGTCAAAACTCTGAAGGTGACACTTAAGGGTTTGGCTTAAGTTTGCCCATTTGTCCAGGATCATTGAGAGAAGTTAAATGTGCCTGGGAGGGTGGAGTAGGAACTACTCATAACATATTGTTTCTCTCTAAAGAAACACAGAAGCCATTGCTTTCTCTTCTCCCACTGATACCCACCAGCCCCATCACTATCACCATAACTACCGAGATTGTCAACATTCCCTCCATCATCACTTGAGCCATTACCTCATCACCATTATTAATCCATGTCAATATCTCACCACCTTCATCACCATCACCTCCATCCCCACTTACAACCCAGGTCCTTACCATCTTGGGCTTCTATTGCTGCAACATTCTCCTACCTGGGGTCCATGATTCCAGTCTGTCTTAGTACCAGTTAATCCCTCACATACACACAAAACCCACTTTTATCCTACCAGTTTCTTACTGTGGAACTGACAGTGCTTCTGACTTAACTACCTTGTTAAGTCTGAATTCTTCTGTTTTTCATGACTTCCCCATCTCTCTTCCATCTTTCTTCCTTTCCACTTCTTTTTTTTCTAAGAGAATGGTAAACTGAATAAAGAGAAAAAGAAAATATTTCAATTGGGATATGTATACCTTTCAATATAAAAAATAGAATATAGAATATTCCCCATTTACCATGATTGACTCCAAAACTACTAAGTACCTCATCTACAGAGAGAAAATATTCTGAATTTTAAAATGTTATCATCTCAGAGAAGAGTTAATTGAAGGGGGTCAATATTTTTTAACTCACTAATTATTATATTAATTGTGCATTGCAACACCAGTTCTCAGTAGCTCACAATCACACAAAATCTCAATGGCATTCGACAGTACATGCTTACTATTCACATGTCTGGGGTGGTCAACCAGGGGCTCGGATGATCCTGGCTGGCCTGGTATCGTTGTTGTTTACCTGCTCACTGATCAAGTCTGGCCTCAGCTGGCACAGCCTCTGCTCTGCTGCTAGGTCCCATATTTCATAGCCAGTAGCCTGGGTATGAACGGAGGAGCCTGGTAGGCTGCAGTTCATGGGGTCGCTAAGAGTCAGACACGACTGAGCGACTTCACTTTCACTTTTCACTTTCATGCATTGGAGAAGGAAATGGCAGCCCACTCCAGTGTTCTTGCCTGGAGAATCCCAGGGACGGGGGAGCCTGGTGGGCTGCTGTCTATGGGGTCGCACAGGGTCGGATACGACTGAAGCGACTTAGTAGCAGCAGCAGCAGCAGCCTGGGTATGTTCCCATGGCAACGGCTGTCCAAGACTCTGCTTGCATCTCATTTGTTATCATCCCAATGGTCTAAGGAAGTCTTATGGCTGGGCCTAGAGTCAAAATGGGAAGGGATAGCAAATTACCTGGCAAAGAAATGTGGACTCAGTGAGAGACGGTGAACTGGGGCTATTTTGCAATGTACTGAAACCTTAAGATACATTTTTGAAAAATATTTCAGATTGACTTTTTTGAAAATTTAAAGTCACATTGGAATAAATACATTCTTTAAAAATAGCAGTGATATGATATTAGATGTACAAAGAGACAGAGTAAGGTACGTTAATATATACCAAAGCATAAGTAGGTACCAAATAGTCATTGTTTGTGGTATTTTTAAATGATCACATAATCAGTATAGAAAAGTTTCTTATGTGGCTTTAATATATAAAAATAGATATTATTTGTAGTTTAAAAACTATTTTAAAAATTTTGAAGATAAGTTTTAGACCTATTAATAAACTTACCAATATAATAAAACCCATTGATCAATTAACAAATGACTATTTCAAAGTTTACATAATTTTAATAACTTTTGGTACCCCCTTTTATTTTAAAAATATTTCAGTTTGGAAAATAAATTATATGGACACCACCATATCCCCATCAATAGATACAGCCACTTTTAACAGTTTGAGAATAGATCCTTAATGATTACTATTATGCCTAATTGTGTTTCTTAAAACTGAGGATGAGTTAATTTTTTAACAGAAAATATGATATCGCACAGTTGCACTCATCTCAGTTCAGCTCACTTCAGTTCAGTCACTCAGTTGTGTCTGACTCTTTGCGACCCCATGAATTGCAGCACCCCAGGCCTCCCTGTCCATCACCAACTCCCGGAGTTCACTCAGACTCACATCCATTGAGTCGGTGATGTCATCCAGCCATCTCATCCTCTGTTGTCCCCTTCTCCTCCTGCCCCCAATCCCTCCCAGCATCAGAGTCTTTCCCAATGAGTCAGCTCTTCTCATGAGGTGGCCAAAGTACTGGAGTTTCAGCTTTAGCATCATTCCTTCCAAAGAAATCCCAGGGTTGATCTCCTTCAGAATGGTCTGGTTGGATCTCCTTGCAGTCCAAGGGACTTTCAAGAGTCTTCTCCAACACCACAGTTCAAAAGCATCAGTTCTTCGGTGCTCAGCCTTCCTCACAGTCCAACTCTCACATCTATACATGACCACTGGAAAAACCATAGCCTTGACTAGATAGACCTTTGTTGGCAAAGTAACGTCTCTGCTTTTGAATATGATATTTAGGTTGGTCATAACTTTTCTTCCAAGGAGTAAGCGTCTTTTAACTTCATGGCTGCAATCACTATCTGCAGTGATTTTGGAGCCCCCCAAAATAAAGTCTGACACTGTTTCCACTGTTTCCCCATCTATTTCCCATGAAGTGATGGGACTGGATGCCATGATCTTTGTTTTCTGAATGTTGAGCTTTAAGCCAACTTTTTCACTCCCTCTTACACTTTCATCAAGAGGCTTTTGAGTTCCTCTTCACTTTCTGCCATAAGGGTGGTGTCATCTGCATATCTGAGGTTATTGATAGTTCTCCTGGCAATCTTGATTCCAGCTTGTGTTTCTTCCAGTCCAGCGTTTCTCATGATGTACTCTGCATATAAGTTAAATAAGCAGGCTGACAATATACAGCCTTGACGTACTTCTTTTCCTATTTGGAACCAGTCTGTTGTTCCATGTCCGGTTCTAACTGTTGCTTCCTGACCTGCATATAGGTTTCTCAAGAGGCAGGTCAGGTGGTCTGGTATTCCCATCTCCTTCAGAATTTTCCACAGTTTATTGTGATCCATACAGTCAAAGACTTGGTGTAGTCAATAAAGTAGAAATAGATGTTTTTCTGGAACTCTTGCTTTTCCATGATCCAGTGGATGTTGGCAATTTGATCTCTGGTTCCTCTGCCTTTTCTAAAACCAGCTTGGACATCTGGAAGTTCGCGGTTCACGTATTGCTAAAGCCTGGCTTGGAGAATTTTGAACATTACTTTACTAGCGTGTGAGATGAGAGCAATTATGCAGTAGTTTGAGCATTCTTTGGCATTGCCTTTCTTTGGAACTGGGATGAAAACTGACGTTTTCCAGTCCTGTGGCCACTGCTGAGTTTTCCAAATTTGCTGGCATATTGAGTGCAGCACTTTCACAGCATCATCTTTCAGGATTTGAAATAGTTCAACTGGAATTCCATCACCTCCATTAGCTTTGTTCGTAGTGATGCTTTCTAAGGCCCACTTGACTTCACATTCCAGGATGTCTGGCTCCAGATGAGTGATCACACCATTGTGATTATCTGGGTCGTGAAGATCTTTTTGTACAGTTCTTCCGTGTATTCTTGCCACCTCTTCTTAATATCTCCTGCTTCTGTTTGGTCCATCCATACCATTTCTGTCCTTTATTGAGCCCATCTTTGCATGAAATGTTCCCTTGGTATCTCTAATTTTCTTGAAGAGATCTCTAGTCTTTCCCATTCTGTTGTTTTCCTCTATTTCTTTGCATTGATCACTGAAGAAAGCTTTCTTATCTCTTCTTGCTATTCTTTGGAACTCTGCATTCAGATGCTTATATCTTTCCTTTTCTCCTTTGCTTTTTGCTTCTCTTCTTTTCACAGCTATTTGTAAGGCCTCCTCAGACAGCCGTTTTGCATTTTTGCATTTCTTTTCCATGGGGATGGTCTTGATCCCTATCTCCTGTACAATGTCATGAACCTCATTCCATAGTTCATCAGGCACTCTGTCTATCACATCTAGTCCCTTAAATCTATTTCTCACTTCCACTGTATAACTATAAGGGATTTGATTTAGGTCATACCTGAATGGTCTAGCAGTTTTCCCTACTCTTCAGTTTAAGTCTGAATTTGGTAATAAGGAGTTCATGATCTGAGCCACAGTCAGCTCCTGGTCTTGTTTTTGTTGACTGTATAGAGCTTCTCCATCTTTGGCTCCAAAGAATATAATCAATCTGATTTTGGTGTTGACCGTCTGGTGATGTCCATGTGTAGAGTCTTCTTTTGTGTTGTTGGAAGAGGGTGTTTGCTATGACCAGTGGATTTTCTTGGGAAAACTCTATTAGTCTTTGCCCTGCTTCATCCCACATTCCAAGGCCAAATTTGCCTGTTACTCCAGGTGTTTCTTGACTTCCCACTTTTGCATTCCAGTCCCCTATAATGAAAAGGACATCTTTTTGAGGGGTTAGTTCTAAAAGGTCTTGTAGGTCTTCATAGAACCATTCAACTTCAGCTTCTTCAGCATTACTGGTTGGGGCATAGACTTGGATTACCGTGATATTGAATGGTTTGCCTTCGAAACAAACAGAGATCATTCCGTTGTTTTTGAGATTGCATCCAAGTACTGCATTTTGGACTCTTTCGTTAACCAATTTTTGTTGACTCTTTTGTTGACCAACTCTTTCGTTGAGAGACACCCCTCATCCAAGGTAAGGAGCAGTGGCTGTACTTTGCTGGAGCAGCTGTGAAGAGATACCCCACGCCCAAGGTAAGAGAAACCCAAGATGGTAGGTGTTGCAAGAGGGCATCAGAGGGCAGACACACTGAAACCATACTCACAGAAAACTAGTCAATCTCATCACACTAGGACCACAGCCTTGTCAAACTCAATGAAACTAAGCCATGCCCATGGGGCCACCCAAGACGGGCTGGTCATGGTGGAGAGGTCTGACAGACTGTGGTCCACTGGAGAAGGGAATGGCAAACCACTTCAGTATTCTTGCCTTGAGAACCCCATGAAAAGGCAAAATGATAGGATACTGAAAGAGGAACTCCCCATGTCAGTAGGTGCCCAATATGCTACTGGAGATCAGTGGAGAAATAACTCCAGAAAAAATGAAGGGATGGAGCCAAAGCAAAAACAATACCCAGCTGTGGATGTGACTGGTGATAGAAGCAAGATCCAATGCTGTAAAGAGCAATATTGCATAGGAACCTGGAATGTCAGGTCCATGAATCAAGGCAAATTGGAAGTGGTCAAACAAGAGATGGCAAGAGTGAACATAGACATTGTAGGAATCAGTGAACTAAAATGGACTGGAATGGGTGAATTTAACTCAGATGACCATTATAATCTACTACTGTGGGCAGGAATCCCTCAGAAGAAATGGAGTAGCCACCATGGTCGAAAGAGCACTCATCTCACACGCTAGTAAAGCAATGCTCAAAATTCTCCAAGCCAGGCTTCAGCAATACATGAACCATGAACTTCCAGATGTTCAAGCTGGTTTAAGAAAAGGCAGAGGAACCAGAGATCAAATTGCCAACACCCGCTGGATCATGGAAAAAGCAAGAGAGTTCCAGAAAAACATCTACTTCTGCTTTATTGACTATGCCAAAGTCTTTGACTGTGTGGATCATAATAAACTGTGGAAAATTCTGAAGGAGATGGGAATACCAGACCACCTAACCTGCCTCTTGAGAAACCTGTATGCAGGTCAGGAAACAACAGTTAGAACCGGACATGGAACAACAGACTGGTTCCAAATAGGAAAAGAAGTAGATCAAGGCTGTATATTGTCACCCTGCTTATTTAACTTATATGCAGAGTACATCATGAGAAATGCTGGGCTAGAAGAAGCACAAGCTGGAATCAAGATTGCCAGGAGAACTATCAATAACAGATAGTTATTGATAGTTATTGATAGTTATCAATATCAGATATGCAGATGACACCACCCTTATGGCAGAAAGTGAAGAAGCACTAAAGAGCCTCTTGATGAAAGTGAAAGAGGAGAGTGAAAATGTTGGCTTAAAGCTCAACATTCAGAAAACTAAGATCTTGGCATCCGGTCCCATCACTTCACGGCAAATAGATGGGAAACAGTGGAAACAGTGGCTGACTTTATTTTTCTGGGCTCCCAAATCACTGCAGATGGTGATTGCAGCCATGAAATTAAAAGACGCTTACTCCTTGGAAGGAACATTATGACCAACCTAGACAGCACATTAAAAAGCAGAAACATTACTTTGTCAACAAAGGTCCATCTAGCCAAGACTATGGTTTTTCCAGTAGTCATGTATGGATGTAAGAGATGGACTATAAAGAAACTGAGCACAGAAGAATTTGATGCTTTTGAAGTGTGGTGTTGGAGAAGACTCTTGAGAGTCCCTTGGACTGCAAGGAGATCCAACCAATCCAGCCTAAAGGAGATCAATCCTGAGTGTTCATTGGAAGGACTGATGTTGAAACTGAAACTCCAATACTTGACCACCTGATGTGAAGACTTGACTCATTTGAAAAGACCCCAGTGCTGGGAAAGCTTGAGGACAGAAGGAGCAGGGGACGACAGAGGATGAGATGGCTGGATGGCATCACCAACTCAATGAACATGGGTTTGGGTAGACTCCGGCAGTTGGTGATGGACAAAGGAGGCCTGGTATGCTGAGGTTTATGGGGTCGCAAAGTGTCAGACACAACTGAGTGCCTGAACTGACCTGAACTGATGATTTATCACGAACATTTTTCTATGCCATTGAATACTTCTCTAAAAGCCCCAAATTTCTAAGAGCTCCAAAATATGTATTTATGGATGTTCTATGATGCGTTTATCCAACCCCTTATTGTTAGCTGTTTTTGCTGTGTGTGTTTTTTCATATATTGAACACTGCTACAATGAAAATTCTTACACACGAGCAGACTTCACCGCATCGATCACCTCTTTCTCATTTCCTCACCTGCAGGCAACTAAACAGTTACTGCTCCAGCCTAAGAGATAGCAAAGGCATTCCAAAATGCCACTTTAAAAGGGAACCTTGAATTGTTGGGGGGGGGAAAAAAACTTTGACTTGGATGACCTTGTTTCCTTTTCTAAGCAGAGAACAAAGAGAAATGGGACAGCAGCAAGAGGACACAACTCTGCCCTTTCAGAATCTGGGAGATATTTATTTCTGAGGTCTCGTGGATGCTATGATTATGATTGGAAAGCTTTCAGCTCCCTGCTTGACCCCAGTAGCCTGAGGCTACAGGTCAATCGCTTGATGAAGTGACAGCCTCTGGTCCCAACTATCTGCACCAGTGGAGACTGGAAACATGACCCGGGACTGCTTAGGAGAAGTTACTTAGTTTTGTTTGCTAGGAAGCTGGGGCAGGGGTGGTGAGAAGACTTTGCCCTAAATATGATATAATCCAGCTGTCCAAACACATATAATTCAATTCGGCCAGCCAGCCATTCCCCCAAATCCAGATGTTTGCCATCACACAATCTCAGATTATCTTTCCTTTTATCAAACGTGATTTGTCCTAATCATGTTTGTCAAAGACTTGCATTTGCTTTTAATTAGAAAACATCTATTTTGGTTCAGCTAGGACCTCCTCATCTCCGCATAGGGACACAGCCTCTACTATTAATAAGCTTTAAATCAAAACTTCCCTCTGTCTTCTGACAAATCACTGAGGTTTTTATTCCATTTAAGAGTTCAATTATAAGAATCTCACAACTACTCTAACACTAAATATTTGCTGATTACTAGTATTATTTGAGTATAGACAATTCTATTTCATCTATACAGTCTCTAACCACTGAGTTCTCACGGTGACAGTGTTCTCTTAATATTTGCATCTCCTTGTGTTTAGAAATCTCCAACAATTATGTCTCATCATTACACGTGCTTTCAAAGCTTGACCAGATGTGTGTTCAGGATCTTGCCTAGATCATTAGCAATGTCTCTGAGCTTAATTTAATTCTCTGAAAGAGGATTGTACAGTGTTGTTGTGTGGATTAAATATCATAAGATATTGCAAACACCCAGCAGAATGCTTAATACATAGAGTGTGCGTGCATGCTAAGTCACTTCATTCATGTCCAACTCTTTGTGACTCTATGGACTGCAGCCCATCAGGCTGCTCTGTCCATGGGGATTCTCCAGGTGAGAATACTAGAGTGGGTTGCCAGGCCCTCCTCCAGGGGATCTTCCCAACCTAGGGATCAAATCCGTGTCTCTTATGTCTCTTGCATTAGCAGGTGGGTTCTTTACTACCAGCACCACCTGGGAAGCCCCTTAATATGTATTATGTAAGCAAATACTAGTTGAACCCTCCATTTCCTTAAAAACCTCTCGATGGGAGTCTGACTTTTCCAGTAATAAATCCCTAACAGCCCTGCTTCCAGGAAACTGAAGTAAACTTTCAATAGGTCAGTTTCTTTAGTTCTTGATGAAGTAACTGCCTCTGGTCCCAAATATCTGTACCAATGGAGATTGGAAACATGATCCAGGACTACTTTGGAGAAGTAGCTTTAGTTCTTTAGACTGAGAGATAGTGAGAAAGAAAAGTAAGGGGGAAACCCTCTATGGGCATTCTGAATATTCTGGAAGCAAGTGAAGACCATTATAATGGGTTCCTTCCTTGTGAAATGGTTTCTGACTATCCTTTGATCCAATGCTTTGCCTACTAACAGCAGTCCTCTGATTGTTGATTTTACTTCTCAAAATATATCAATACTAGTTACTAACAGAGTAGTGTCTGGCATTTATTACCCTGGGGACATACATCTACTATTAAAAATAAATATGTACAAAAAAGATCTTCATGACCAAGATAATCATGATGGTGTGATCACTCACCTAGAGCCAGACATCCTGGAATGTGAAGTTAAGTGGCCTTTAGGAAGCATCACTATTAACAAAGCTAATGGAGGTGATGGAATTCCAGTTGAGCTATTTCAAATCCTCAAGGATGATGCTGTGAAAGTGCTACACTCAATATGCCATCAAATTTGGAAAACTCAGAGGAGGCCACAGGACTGGAAAAGGTCAGTTTTCATTCCAATCCCAAAGAAAGGCAATGCCAAAGAGTGATCAAACTACCACACAATTGCACTCATCTCACACGCTAGTAAAGTAATGCTCAATATTCTCCAAGCCAGGCTTTAGCAATACATGAACCGTGAACTTCCAGGTGTCCAAGCTGGTTTTAGAAAAGGCAGAGGAACCAGAGATCAAATTGCCAACATCCACTGGATCATAGAAGAAGCAAGAGAGTTCCAGGAAAACATCTATTTCTGCTTTATTGACTATGCCAAAGCCTTTGACTGTGTGGATCACAATAAACTGTGGAAAATTCTGAGAGAGATGGGAATACCAGACTACATGACCTGCCTCTTGAGAAATCTGTATGCAGGTCAAGAAGCAACAGTTAGAACTGGACATGGAACAACAGACTGGTTCCAAATTGGGAAAGGAGTACGTCAAGGCTGCATATTGTCACCCTGCTTATTTAACTTATATGCAGAATACATCATGAGAAACGCTGGGCTGGAGGAAGCACAAGCTGGAATCAAGATTTCTGGGAGAAATATCAATAACCTCAGATATGCAGATGATACCACCCTTACGGCAGAAAGTGAAGAGGAACTAAATAGCCTCTTGATGAAAGTGAAAAGGAGAGTGAAAAAGTTGGCTTAAAGCTCAACATTCAGAAAACTAAGATCTTGGCATCCAGTCCCATCACTTCATGGGAAATAGATGGAGAAACAGTGGAAACAGTGGCAGACTTTGTTTTGGGGGCTCCTAGTTCTTAACTAGGCAGCCCCTTGTCAGTTGGACCTCTGTGTGATGGAGAGAAGAGTAGATCTGATTGTACATTTGATTTCCTTTGCCAAACATATACAGGCCCCAGAACAGAGGTGAGAGGCAATGG
Source organism: Ovis aries (assembly GCF_016772045.2). Taxonomy (NCBI): domain Eukaryota; kingdom Metazoa; phylum Chordata; class Mammalia; order Artiodactyla; family Bovidae; genus Ovis; species Ovis aries. Next base: position 68,873,648 of record NC_056059.1, on the reverse strand, counting down.
TAAGTAGAGGGCACAATTACACTTTGCTTGACTACAATTAACAGTCTTTATAATAGCAGCATTGTGTGATACCTTCACACTTGCATGTTCCCCAAATCTCTACCACACAACTCATTGAGCAACCCTGGCTGCTTAGAAGGGAAGCCAAATCAAAACAATGTTCACTTAATGAAATCTATGTGTCAGGCACCATGCTAGGCTATTTCCATATAACCCACACAGCATGGGTTCTCTCTGAACCACAGCAAAAGCTGTTTCTTCCATTTACAAAATTTGGGTTCACTGTGGGAAAGACATAGTACTTGGGAGTCTTTCAAAAGGAGTCATTTGGCATAAGTGCCAGTCTTAGGAACACAGAGATGGTAGAGGCTCCACGTCTAATTTTCAGGAGCTCAGTTTTCTCCAGAATACAATCACAGTGCAATGTGATCAATGTTATAGCAGGAAGGAGTGGAGAGAGAATGTTCTCTGCCTAGGGTGGGCTGTGAGGAAGGACTCAGAGAAGGTGTCACAAAGGAAATGTCTAGCATTTGAATCGGGTCTTCAAGGATGATTAAGAAGTTTCCAGAGAGAAGGAGAGTATAAGCAGAGAGCCTCACATATAAGGGTCAAGTGTCATGGACTGCCCAGATAGTGATGGCTGATCCATGGGGCACCCCAGGAAAAGGAGGTTGGAAAGGAGACATGGTGGGGAGGAGGAAAGGGAGGATGGGAGCTATCACTAGCCCTTGGGTGACTTCCTGGGAGAGTCTGAGTGTCAGGCTACCTGCCTGTTCTAAATAGTATATCCCACAGTCACTTCCCTCACCAGCAATTTTAGCTTCCTCAGAAAATGGAGTGCACAGCTTCCTCCAGACCAGGGTTTCTCCACCTCAGGCCTGTTGACATTTGGGGCCAGGTCATATTTTGTTATGGGGCTGTCCTGTGCACTCTAGGACATCTAGCAGCATCCCTGGCCTCCACCCTCTAGAGGCTGGGAGCATTTCCAACAGTGTGGCAGCTGAGAATGCCCCCTTAGGACCTCCATGATGGTCCAGTGGCTAACCCACTTGCCAATGCAGGGGACATGGATTTGGTCTCTGGTCCAGAAAGATCCCACATGCCCAGAGTAACTAAGGCCCAGGCACCACAACTGCTGAGGCCTGTGTGTTCTAGAGGACGTGCTTCACAACAGGAGAAGCCACTACAATGAGAAGCCCATGCACAGCAAATAGAGAGTAGCCCCAGCATGCTGCAACTAGAGAATGACTGCGCACAGCAACAAAGACCCAGGGCAGCCACAAAGAAAGAAATAAAGTTAAAGAAAAAAACGTCCCTCTAGATGTTGCTAAATGCCCTCTGGTGGGAAGAATGGTCTGGTTGAGAACCGCTGCTTTAGACAGACGTCAGCTTTCTCTTATCATCTATCATAGAATTAAGTAGGGTATTTTGCACACAGTAGATCTATGTGTGATTTGAGGACAGCTCTCCTTTGAGCCAAAGTGCCTTAGTCCTACAGCTTCCATCCAGCAGCCTTAGTCTGGCCCAGAATAGCATTATGAGGAGCAACCAATATACAATACTCACTCTCTCCTTTATATTCTGGTTGCCTTGAAAATGTCTGTTTACTGAAGGAAATCAAAAGCTAGCCTAGTAAGCACTCAGTGGATATTTATTTTCTTAAGTGGATGGGTAGGTCACCTTTTGAAAATAAACTGATGGAGATCCAAGCAGATTAAAAATGATTTTTGAATCCCCTTTCTATCTTTTGTGGGGAGAATGATCTCTCCATGCTTTATGACCTTAAAAAATAATACTTCATTCACTTGTAGACAACCCTGCCGTCCATCTGGGGGAAATATCAGACAGGCTCTTACGTTTTCTCAAATAGCTGTTGACTTTCCTGCCTGCACAACTGGCATCTGTAATGTATGGCTCACTCTTTAATCAATAGTCCAGAATATCATCACTTTAAGCACCTGTCAGAGAATTCATCCAAGAACTGATTACAGTTCAGCCTTTGCCAAGAGAGTGACGGAGACATCTGATTTTTCAGACGGTTTAAATAGTATATTAACTCCCATTCCTCTTCATTCTTGAAGTTTTATCCCAGCACAAATTTGAATCATTAGAAAAACAACAGGCCTGGGCTCTATTATTCCAGCTTTTTACGGAAGTACTTTTGGTGGGGAAAAAGTTGTGATTTCACTTTTTTTTTTTTTTTTGGTAGAGAGAAATATAAAAAATACCCATCTGTGGGGAAAATCTGTCTTTTGCAAAACCATAGTTAAAATTCCTGCCAGTTGTAATCCAGTGTCTGCTTCCTAAGAGTGAGCTAAGTTCTGTCTCCGGTAATGAGGCAGCCTTTGGACTGAATGCAGGCTAGTTTCAAGCCCAGGAAAAGGACTGGCCAGAGGGTAATGTCCTTGTCTCCCCAGACTGCTGGGATGTCAATGACAGCTGCATACAGAAGAATGAAGCATGTTCTGGGGTAACAGATCACACTAGGGGGCTAGAGTTGGGGTGCAGACGTCTTTCACGCCTTCAGAAATAGTCATTTGGACACAAGGGAGCCCTCAGGGGAATCCTAGGAGGAAAGAAAAACATTTTCGCTCTAAGTGAGATGAGGAACCTGAGACAGTTAATTTCAATCGGGAGACAATATACAAATGGACAATGGCCAGATCATTTATAAGAATAGAACTCTGACCCACACCTGCAGCAACTTGCTCAGGAAACCAACTCATTATTGAGACTCACCAGCCCAGGAAGCCAGCCTACTGTAAGTCAGGCTTGTAGAAAATCAAATGGCTATCTCTAGGAACAATTCAGAAAGCCAAACAGTAACTCCTGTGACAATCTGCCCTGATAGGCTTGATTAATAACTGATAGCTCCCCTAATTTTTGTCCTTCCAACTTAGGATCAATCAGAGAAAGCTGGATATGTGCTCCCAACCAATCACAGAGGATGCCTACTTCCTTAGCCCACCTCCAGCTTCCCCTGATGCCAACAGCTTCCAATCAGGGTACACTCAAAGCCTCCCCTTTCCCCACTCTAAAGCTTTCCTGCTCCTCTGCCTTTGAGTCTTTGCCAAAACCTAAGTGATGGTGGCTGACTCCCTTTCTAAAGCAAACTGAATAAATATGTTCTCATTTGGTTGGTCCTCATTTATTTCCACAGAATGTTGAAAATTATATCACCTAATTTTGAACCCCAAGCTAGTCAAATGAGACAGTTGCAATACTCACGGAAGGGCATGAGTGTAGCAGGTTCCACTTCCTCTGCACCTTCCTCTGTCTGGAATGGTCCCACCCCTGCTCTTCTCCCCAGAGAAATTGCATACATCCTCCTGAGGCCAGTGTTAAGTGTCCCTGCATCTGAAGAGCCTTCTCTGCCTATCATCAGTAACATCTTAGAAATTCTGCTCTTCCTCCATGTTAGAATGACCACAGGAGGCCAGTGATCAATGTCAATGGGAAACAAACTAGGATTTCCCAAGTAGTATTTATTTCCTGGATGTTTCTTTCACGTGTCACTTCACTAAATCTTCTCTTAACTTTGTGAATTAGCAACTGCTCTCTCCACAGATGATGAAAGCAAGATCTTAGCTCATAAAAGTGATGTGTCTGTCTTTCCCAATGAGGTTTTGAGTTCTTGATAAGATTATTTCTTACACATTTCAATTCTTTAGGAGGAGCAAATGCTGGACACATGAGAGATGAATGAATGAATGAGTGAGCGACTACAGAGCAGGAAAAATGAATTTGTTTGCAAGCCTAAGTTGGCCTAAAGAACTAATTATTCAAAGCGTGGACCATATGATTCCTAAAGATAAAGGAATATAAGTCAAACTTTTTCTTTCTCCCAGACTCAGTTTCTCTGGACAGGAAATCAATCACTGTAAAATTCCTGGTAGAGGCTGCAAGTGTTTCTAGCTCTGACTACCTTGATTTGGGGTCTTTGATGTCTGAGTCACATGCTGAAGATTGAAGACAGCAGTAGTTTCCTGCCTCAGTGAGGAGATGCGTGTCAGCAGGTGATCTGCCACCATGCCTAAGCAGTGGAGGAGGAATTTTCTCTTATAAGCAGTGTGTGTGAGAGTGCATCATTTCGCCCACAGTTAGGGAGTTCACATCTTTGCTGCCTCTGGTATACTTAATTATTTTAAACATTTTTTGTTGAAAAGTTGTCATGGCAACAGCATGGACAAATATTTTGAAGGACAAATTCTATTTCCAGCACCCTCAAGTAATGTTTCATTTTTTCCCATTATCTACCCATGCTCATCCACTCATAAACATTTTATTTGCTTACAACCACAGAACAACATCTATTTTGGATTCTGCTGTTTCATTTAACATCACATCAAAAACACTTTCTACATTGCCAAAGCCTTCATGTTTAAAAATTTCAATAGCTGCACAATATCCTGTGACTTAATAAACATTCTCACATTGCTGTGCAAGTTCACTTTTCATATTTTCACTCTCTTTTAGGTAATGTTAGAATATTCTTGCATATAGTTTTTGCCTTCCGATTAACATTTCCTTAGAAGAAATCCTTAGGAATAGAATTTTTGACATCTTTGTGGTTTCTGCCACATAATACAGTCTTGCTCTTCAAAATCCCTTGTGCTAATTTAGAGAAACAGATGGGAGCTTGAGGAGAATGCTCTGCTACAAACCCCGTGCAGACTTCTTCTCAGGGTGAGGGGCTGGACAACTGGTGGGTTCAGCATCTCCTTAAAAAGAATTAAATGGCATCTCGTAAGGTACCTATGTGGGCTTCCCAGGTAGGAAAAATTATCTCCAAGGCTGCCTTGATTAGAATTTTTTGAAGAAAAACTCTTGCTCTGGATATATGAATGCTCATCATGATAATAGAGGGATTTCCTTTTTCCCATTCTAAATTTTGCATCTCATACAGTTAGGTGTGATTATAAAACCAGAGATTGGTTTTTAATAAACAAACTGGAATTCTTACACACAAACAGTGACAATCTTTCAATAGTCTTTCCATAAGAACATCATATGCAATTCCTAAAAACATGAAAGTGTCCTTAAAATATTGCATTCGTATCCAGTTTTTAAACTACAAAAGGAAATTTAGACTCCTTTCATCTTTTTTCTGTACTGCAAGAGGTTATCACCTAGCTTGATGACCAAGCAGTGAAAAATAGGCTGGACGGGCAAGTCAACTGCATGATCACAATCACACCTGCCAACCCAGGAGCACTCACTGTGTGACAAGCTCAGAGCTCAGTCCCATTGAATCCACACAACTAATGCTGAGAGAGAGGTGTTTCTAACGCACCCATGTTCTGGATCAGGAAACTGAGGGTTGAGAGTAGGAGAGAAAATATAGCAGATCGATGGCCAGTGTTGATTCTGAAGTTGGAGAACTTAATCACTCATCAAAGGGTGGGGTGAATTACACCCTGTTAGTTCCCTAACAGCAGAACTGGGCAGCAGAAGAGTTTCCTGAAATAATGGCAATGGTTCAGTCCTAGGGACTAGGGCATGAGGGCACAGGAAGGGCAGGGACTCAGAGCCCAGCATTTAGGCAGGGACACCTGAGTCATGGGTTTGGAGGAGTAACATGGTTATTCTCACCTCCTCACCACAAAGCTTTGCTGGGGAGCCCTAGAAGTACAAAAACCTTCCAGATGATGCCTACTTTCCATTACTACATTCCATCTTCTGTTGGAATCCACCATTTCTTCCTGAAAGCTCACTGTAGCCCATCGTAAAACCTTACACTTCTTGCCTTGTCCTTGGACTCGGGGCAGTACTTCCTAGCTACTAACTGATTGCCTTCTCCTACTAAACATGCCTTAAGTCAGGTCCTGGCTTCCTCCTGTCCATATGCCCCTCTCACACCTAGGAGGCATCATGGTTTATTTCCAAGAGACAGCAGGGCGCCAAGTCTTTATATGACTTGTCTAACTGGTTGTCTGCCTTTCATCAATCATGCCTGCACCCAAGTTCCCAGCTGTTCTAGTAGACAAAGATCCTTGTGCTAGATCCTGGCTCCTCTCCCCTCACCTGCCCCACATTAACTCTCTCCCCCAATAACCTCATCTTGGCACCCCAGTCCTGAGATATGGCGCAAGAAACTGGAAAAAAAAATTTGGAGACAAAACACTAGGACACAGCCAGGAAGAGAACACTTTGAGCGCCCTTGCCAGTTTCTCATATACTCCCCTCTAAAGCCTCACAGCAATCACGAGGTGAGAGAAATTACTTGTCTCTTCTGTCGTGTGAATAGGGGAACTGAAGTTCAGAAAACTTAAGCAATTTTCCCAAAGTCACACAGCCAGGAAATGGCAGATCCAGATATGAGGGCAGAATTCTATCTCTGCAACCCACACAGGAGTACATCTATGGGTAGAGGTTAACAAAGGGGAAGGAGTGGGACAAACCTAGACACCAGAGTGTAGGGGTCCTTGGGAGCAACCTAAGTGTCCATCAACAGATGAATGGGTAAGCAAGATGTGGTCCATATACACAGTAGGATACAACTAAGCCATAAAAAGGAAGGAAATAATGCCATTTGCAGCAAGATGGATGGACCTCAATCTTACCGTACTAAGTGAAATCAGTCAGAAAGAGAAAGACGAATATCATGTGATATCACTTATATGTGAAATCTAAAAAAAGAAAAAAGATATAAATGAACTTATTTACAAAACATAAATAGACTCACCACCTTTAGAAAACAAACATATGATTACCAAATGGGAAGGAAGGGGAGGGATACACTGAGAACTTGGGATCAGCACATATACACTAGTATATAAAATAGAACTATATTCAATATCTTATAATAACCTGTAATGGAAAAGAATCTGAAAAGGAATAGATATATATGTATGCATGGATAGCTGAACCACTGCTGCACGCCTGAAACATGTAAATCAACCATACTTCAATTTGAAAAAGAAAGTGGAGGTCCTAGTTTTAAATAAGGGTTATACAAGGGAGGGGGATAAAATCTGGGGAAGAAAGGACACGTCAAACATGTGAACTCTAGATATCACTCCCCCAAACCAATTATCCTTATCTTTCTCATCTCAGTCAGTGACAATCCATCCTTCCATTTGTTCAAGTTAAAAACCTGACAGCCCTCCTTGACTCTTTCCTACATTTCATTCCTCAGAAAATCCCGTTGGCTCCATCTTCAGCCACTTCTAATACCTCCACCATTGCTCCCTGGGCTCGGGCACTGTCATGTCTCATCTGAATCATTTCAATAGCCTCCTGACAATGGCCCTGCTTTACCCTTGCCTCCCTGACTCCATAGTCTAGTCCCCATGGGTTCACCAGAATGGTCTTCTTAAAACACAAATCAGATCAGATCACTCCTTTACTTAAAACCCACTGATGGCTCCCATCTTACTCAGAGTTCAAACCTAAGTCCCTTCAGGGGTCAGGTCCTCACCCCCTCCCAGCTCCTTATCCTCCATTCATCTCCTCACTCACTTTCCCCACATTGAACCCCTGGTGATTCCTCAAACATGCCAGGCATGGTCTGACCTCAAGGCCAATGAAGTGTGAGCTGTGTATTGTATATGCTTAAATGTTATGTGTTCCCCACCTCTAAACAATGGGAAGCAAACAATTCTCCTGAACTCTGACAGCAGGCCACATTTGCTAGTTTCATCCTGTAAGTTTTCATGCAGATAGTTATTCGCTCAGTTGTGTCCCAACTGTTTGTGACCCCATGGACTGTATCCCACCTGGCTCCTCTGTCCATGGATTTCTCCAGGCAAGAATACTAGAGTGTGTAGCCATTCTTTTCTCCAGGGGATCTTCCCAACCCAGGGGTTGAATCCAGGTGTCCTGTGTTGCAGGCAGGTTTATTATTATTAATATATATATTATATATATGGTTATATATAACCATATATATATATATATAACCATCTAAGCTACTAGGGGCAGATAGAAGACTTTCTAACAACAAAAAAAAGTCAGTGACTTTGGTTAACAATGACATGTGATTGGGAAATTATGGGGATAGATATATATTTTAATTATTAATTAAATGAATATTTTCCCCAATAGTCTTGACCAAGGCATATGTTGGCTAACTGATGAAGCCATGCCTTTGCCTCTTTCTGGCATCGCAGGAATTCCCAGGAATGGGGAGCACATATCCAACATTCCCCAGTTCATGGTTTAAGGAGGAAATTGGCAACATTTTTCTGTAAATATCTAGACAGTAAATATTTTATGCTTTTGCAGATCATTCTAGTGTGAAAGGATCTTTAGATAATACACAAATAAATCACCATGGTTACATTTCAATAAGATTTTATTTACAAAAAATGGTGGTGGCCAGATTTGGTTCATCAGCCATTAAGTTGCCAAACCTTAAACTAGGGGCACATGTAGGAGCCCAATCCAACACATGGGAGCACAGGTCAGGCAGGATACTTCCATGGGAGCTCTTGACCAGAATATAAACCACATTTTTTTTCTTTTATTTTCAGCGTCTAGCACCTCACCTGGTACGTAGTAGACAGCCATACAACTTGCTTGGAATAAACTGCAGAATGAAGTATAGTTAGCAGTGGATGGGTCTCTTCCTATGCTTATAGACAGAGCTTGTTCATTTGGACATGTATTAGACAGACATTTACTCAGTGCCCCCACGTACCAGTACATGGCCTATGGGCTGAGCAAAAGGATGGGAATTTTGTCAGACCTCACAGAGTGTATCTGAGGAGACGAGTGTATCTGACAGCACAAATGTTTGAGAAGGAATATCAGTTGAGTGTGAAACATGGTAACGGGACGTTCAGGGGGCTTTGGGGTCACTTTGGGGGTGAAAAGAACACTCTCAGATGTGTTCCAAGAACAAATGATGATGTTTTCACAGTTGTCGATCAAAGCAGGATTGAGTTTGGCTAGAGGGCAAAGATAAAAGCCCACATGAGGGGACCAGAGCTTACCAAGTGATGGACGTGGTTGTTTTTGTAAACATTGATAAACTGTTTGGCTGCAAGGGCCTGTCTTCAATAAGGGAGGCTCAAACTGGTTCATAACGGGACTTTCCAACTGTTGATCAAAGGTAAATCACTCTGCTGTGAGGCTATTTTAGGAATTTTGAGTACCATTTTCTCTCTCTTCAAGGCTTTTTGAGAAAGTATTATGTTCAAAGCCAGCCCTTTAACAAAGCAATATATTTAATCTTTTTCCACTTTGATCTGTTTCACTAAAAATTATTTCCATTATTCCAAGCTTCATTTTTCCTTTTCTGTAATTCCTTTATAAAATTTTCTTTAAAAGATAAAGAGCCCATTAAATGTTGTGAAGTCCCAATTTTCCTTTAATAAAGAAAGAAATATGGGAGCCCTAACAGAAGGTCACTGCATTGTGAGAAAAATGGGTTCACAGGATGTGGATTTTTTAGGACTTTGTTTTTTAGTGCACATGCTGGAGGGAGCATATGGCTGTGACTGTAAGAAAAATGGTAAATTCCAATCCTGAGATTTATCAGAATAACATTACTTATACACAAGATAGTCACACTATAATGAAAGATCTAACACTCACGTCTTTAGAGCCTCAAAAAGAGAGGAAAAAGAAGGCAGGGCTGAAAAAGTACACAAGTATTGTAATAATGGCTGAAAAGTTCCCAACTTTGGCAAACAATACTCATGCAAAGATGGGCACAATAAAGGGCAGAAATGGTATGGATCAAACAGAAGCAGAAGATATTAAGAAGAGGTGGCAAGAATACACAGAAGAACTGTACAAAAAGATCTTCATGACCCACATAACCACGATGGTGTGACCACTCACCTAGAGCCAGACATCCTGGAATGTGAAGTCAAGTGGGCCTTAGGAAGCATCACTATGAATAAAGCTAATGGAGGTAATGGAATTCCACTTGAGCTATTTCAAATTCTAAAAGATGATGCTGTGAAAATGCTGCAATCAATATGTCAACAAATTTGGAAAACTCAGCAGTGGCCACAGCACTGGAAAAGGTCAGTTTTCATTCCAATCCCAAAGAAAGACAATGCCAAAGAATGCTCAAACTACTGCACAACTATACTCATCTCACACGCTAGTAAAGTAATGCTCAGAATTCTCCAAGCCAGGCTTCAGCAATACATGAACCATGAACTTCCAGGTGTTCAAGCTGGTTTTAGAAAAGGCAGAGAACCAGAGATCAAATTGCCAACATCCGCTGGATCATCGAAAAGCAAGAGTTCCAGAAAAACATCTATTTCTGCTTTCTTGACTATGCCAAAGCCTTTGACTGTGTGGATCACAATAAACTGTGGAAAATTCTGAAAGAGATGGGGATACCAGAACACGTGACCTGTCTCTTGAGAAATCTGCATGCAGGTCAGGAATCAACAGTTAGAACTGGGCATGGAACAATAGACTGGCTCCAAATCAGGAAAGGAGTACGTCAAGGCTGTATATTGTCATCCTGCTTATTTAACTTATATGCAGAGTACATCATGAAAAACGCTGGGCTGGAGGAAGCACAAGCTGGAATCAAGATTTCTGGGAGAAATATCAATAACCTCAGATATGCAGATGATACCACCCATATGGCAGAAAGTGAAGAACTAAAGAGCCTCTTGATGAAAGTGAAAGAGGAGAGTGAAAAAGTTGGCTTAAAGCTCAACATTCAGAAAACGAAAATCTTGGCATGCAGTCCCATCACTTCATGGCAAATAGATGGGGAAACAGTGGAAACAGTGGCAGACTTTGTTTTTCTGGGCTCTAAAATCACTGCAGATGATTGTTTTAGCCATGAAATTAAAAGACGCTTGCTCCTTGGAGAAAAGTTATGATCAACTTAGACAACATATTAAAAAGCAGAGACATTACTTTGCCAACAAAGGTCTGTCTAGTCAAAGCTATGGTTTTCCAGTAGTCATGTATGGATGTGAGAGTTGGACTATAAAGGAAGCTGAACGCCAAAGAATTGATACTTTTGAAGTGTAGTGTTGGAGAAGACTCTTGAGAGTCCCTTGGACTGCAAGGACATCCAGCCAGCCAATCCTAAAGGAAATCAGTCCTGAATATTCATTGGAAGGACTGATGCTGAAGCTGAAACTCCAATACTTTGGTCACCAGAGCTGACTCATTTGAAAAGACTCCAATGCTGGGAAAGATTGAAGGCAGGAGAAGAAGGGGGCGACAGAGGATGAGATTGTTGGATGGCATCACCGACTCAATGGAGATGAGTTTGAGTAAACTCGGAGTTGGTGATGGACAGGTAAGCCTGGCATGCTGCAGTCCATGGGGTCACAAAGAGTCAGACACAACAGAGCGACTGAACTGAGCTGAATAAGTTCACAGATGCAAGAAGGTGGGTGAATTCCACACATAATCAAATTAAAAGAATTAACTCCAAGACACACTGTAATCAGACTTCTGAGAAGACAGAAGAGTATCTTAAAAGTAATAAGGTGGCTCATATGGTAAAGAATCTGCATGCAATACAGAAGACCGGTTTCAATCGCTGGGTCGGGAAGAACCCCTGGAGGAGGGCATGGCAACACACTCCAGTATTCTTGCCTTGGAGAATTCCATGGGCAGAGGAGCCTGGCAGGCGATGGGGTCACAAAGAGTCGACATGACTGAATGACTAACAATGAGAAGGAAGCAGAACCTTATCTAAAGGGGAAAAACAAATGGAATGGTATTGGATTTGTCCTCAGAAACCACGGAGGCATTTTCCAAATGTTGAAAGAAAAGCACTATCAACCCAGAATCCTATTCCTCTGAAGATATCTTTCAGGAATGAAAGGGGAATCAAAATAGTCTCGGGTGAAGGAACCAAGAGAATATGCCACTAGCATACCTACTCTAAAAGAATGGCTAACTAAAGTTCTCAAAGCAGAAAGAGAATAATAAAGGAAAAAACCTTGGATCATTAAGAACGAAGAAAGAATACAGCAAAAGTACAGATAAATACAGCAGGATTTATTTCTCCTCTTGAGTTCTCTAAAGTATATGATGGTAGAAGTAAAAGGATATTGTCTGCTTCGGTTCTAAGTGTATGTAGAAAAAAATGCTTACAATAATTACATTATAAGTGGGGAAAGTAAAGGGACATTAAGAAAGTTAAATTTTCTTTTCTGGTCACATGGTGTGCAGGATCTTAGTTTCCCAACTAAGGATGGAACCTGCACCCCCTGTGGTGGAAGCGTGGACTCTTAACCACTGCACCACCAAGGAAGTCCCAAGAAAAGTAAGTTTTCTATACTTGATTCAAACTGGTGAGATGACACCACCAGTAGACTGTGTTGTGTACATATAAGATAAGATTTACAACAACCACTAAAATATAAAAATAATATACAATAGATACAAATATTTGCAAATTAATACAAATAAATACAAAGTAATATACAATATGTAATATTATACAAAAGCAGAGACATTACGTTGCCGACTAAGGTTCGTCTAGTCAAGGCTATGGTTTTTCCTGTGGTCATGTATGGATGTGAGAGTTGGACTGTGAAGAAGGCTGAGCACTGAAGAATTGATGCTTTTGAAGTATGGTGTTGGAGAAGAATCTTGAGAGTCCCTTGAACTGCAAGGAGATCCAACCCATCCATTCTGAAGGAGATCAACCCTGGGATTTCTTTGGAAGGAATGATGCTAAAACTGAAACTCCAGTACTTTGGCCACCTCATGCGAAGAGTTGACTCATTGGAAAAGACTCTGATGCTGGGAGCGATTGGGGTCAGGAGGAGAAGGGGACGACAGAGGATGAGATGGCTGGATGGCATCACTGACTCGATGGACGTGAATCTGAGTGAACTCCAGGAGTTGGTGATGAACAGGGAGGCCTGGCGTGCTGTGATTCATAGGGTTGCAGAGTAGGACACGATTGAGCGACTAAATTGAACTGAACTGAACTGAATATTATACAATCAAAAATATCACAGATAAGCCAGAAATGGAATTCTAAAGAATGTTGCCATAATTCACAGAAGGGAAGGAAAAAAAAAAACAGAAATGAAAAGCACCTTCTTAAATCCTCAAAAATCATGAACAAACTTCAAATAAAGTTGTTCTTTTGAATCCCTTCATGGTAAGGGCTGTAACTTCACGCCAAGCAAAGTCAGTGTATTTTATGGCCTTGTAGATGTTATTGTCCTTTCAAAATTGTTGCAAGGTTGTTCCTGATTCATCACTTGTGTTTATGGCTTGACAAAAAGTGTGATGTAAATATTATTTCTTAAAAGTCAGTATCATTCCCTGGTCCATGGGCTGGATGTATGATGTAGTATTCAGGGGCAGAAGCACTACTTTGATATTGAGGTGAAAGTCTTCCATGAACGGGGGTGGCCCAGAGCATTGCCTAGGAGCAAAAGAATGTCGAATGGCACCTCTTTCTCCAAGTAATATTCCCTAACTCCAGGATAAAGTGGTGGAAAAACCAGTCCTGGCAAATGAGCTACGTAACTCAGGCTTCGGTGTTACTCTTCCACACAACAAAAAGAGAGCCCTTGGCTCTGCTTTCAAGGGCTCTTGGATTCTCTGAATGATAAACAAAGAGAGGCTTCAGCTTCATATTACCAGAAGCATTGCTACCAAATATCAGAGTTAGCCTATCCTTTGCTGCCTGGCATCAACATTTCCTCCTTATTGAGGTAACTTCAATCTGGCATCCTCTTCTGGTACAGCCCTGTCTCATCCACATTAAAAGCCTGCTCGGGTAGATAAGTGCCATCATCAAAAATTTCTAGAAGCTCTTCAGGAAATTCCCAGGCAGCTACTATATCTGTACTCACTGCCTCAGCACACTTTTGCATTGTGAAGTTTGGCACTAGCTTTGAACTGGTGAAACTAGTCATGACTGGCATTAAAAGGTGCACCTGCCAATTCTTCACCATACTTCTTCAAGTCTTCAAAAAGGCTTTTAGCTTTCTCTTGAGTCAGCATTAAGCTGAGCGGGGCTTGACACTGACGCTGATCCTGCATCCACATGCTGAGAATTTTTCCACCTCCTCCATCACTTTTCCATGCTTCCTCAATGTTATTGTTGATGTCATTGGCACAGCAAACTTCACACGTTCCGTGATCTTGTCCTTGTTCTTTAGAATCACGTTGATGGTTGAATGATTCATGTTATAAGAACAATCTTTTGTTTGAAAAGATGGTGCACCGTCTTTTCACCTTGTTCTACTCTCTCAATTATTTTCCTTTTTGTTTCCGTCGTTATCACTTGGTGCTTCTTAGCAGTAACAGCTATATCACCACTGCTTTTATGCTTGCTTTTGGAAATCATGGGCTGGAAATAAAGATACTATACTACTGTACTCTATATAGTACTGTACATAAAGTACGCAAAATCACAGCCACTTGTAGAGGACACACGCGTGAGACAAGATATACTAGACATATGAACTAACTTGCATGGTTGGACATGAGAACACATGCCTGTATCTTTGAATGTTCACAACTTGAAGGTTCATATATAGGGGACTTACTGTAATGAGAGGCTTCAAAAAGAGTCTGAATCAGGAAATGTTTATTGAGCACTTACTATGGCCAGAAACCGTTTTAGGAGCAAAGGAGACATCAAGGAATCAGACTAAGTCAATGATTTCATAGAATTTGTAGTCTAGCGTAGGAGAGAGAGAATTAACAAAGAAGTTAATTTATAATGTAATGTTCAATGTTGGTAAGTACTTTTATAAAAATAAAACAGTTTAAGGAAACAGTGATTGGGGGAAAGAGTAGGCGGAAGGCACTTCAGGGATCTGTGTGGAGGTTTAAGAGTTTGGTTTGGAACATGCTGCATTGAGATGCCACTGGAATACATAGATATCAGGTAGAGACATCCAGAAGGTAGAAATAAAGACATAAATTTTTGGAATCACTTTCATGGGAATGAATTTTATAGTCAGGGGAATAAATGAGATAACTAAGGGTGACAGTGTAGAGGGAGGGTAGAAAGAACCAAGGACAATCTTCATGAGTCAATACTAACATTTTTTTCCCCTCCTCGTGAATCCTGTGTTGGACATTCCCAGTTTTCTTCCTGAGTTTCTCCTCCGCTTCTAGCCCTCCTAACATTGGAGTTTATCAGCCCCTAGTCCTTTAATCTCTTCTCTTCTCCCTCTCCATCACCCCATTAGAGATCTCAGCCATCTGAACCCTTCTCCTAAGCTTCAGACTCTTCAGTTCAACTGCCCCTCTCCAGTCCATTTGGGTAGCAAGCTAGTTTTCTGGAATTGAATTTGAGAAGGTAGATATAAATAGAGCAGAAAAGCAAGAAATTTCAGCAGATCCTAAATTTCAGTATCTTGTTTTCATAGGAGTTGGGGAATCTTGGCCCAATTTTTTTATGGTATATATTTTTATATTAAAAATAGACATTTATATATGGACACACAAACAACCAGGAGAATATAAGAACAACAAAATTAAACAGTGATAAGGTTGGCCCAAATTTTTAACAAGAGGTTTTTCTCTAGGTTTCCTTCAGAGATATTCTATTCTTATTGGCACAAATATTATACACTTTATCTATAGTCTATGTTTTGCAACTGTTCTAGAGCAAAAACCATAATACTGATTGAAAAGGAAGTAACTGAAATGGGTGGGATGCTCTTATTATCTCCTTTTTTCATTTTATTTGCAGTGCTTCCATTAACAAAGATGAGTTTTACAGAGGCAGATGTAAGCTGAAATAATTTCTAATCCCGGCTCTAGACACCTTTTGTTCTGAAATATATGCATATTTTCAAGTTCTTAATGAACAGTTTCCCAGCAGTCTGAAATATCTCACATAATTAAAAGTTCTTCCAAATCACTTTAACTTATGGTTAGTTTCATGAATCTTATATATTTAGGCTAAAAGGCCAAATTACATTATTATTATGTTACCATTGTGTTTTGTACACAGATGCAATAAGGGTTCAGACAGTAAAGAATCTGCCTACAATGCAAGAGACCTGGGTACAATCCCTGGGTCAGAAAGATATCCTGGAGAAGGGAATGGCTACCCACTCCTGTATTCTTGCCTGGGAAATCTCATGGACAGAGGAGCCTGGTGGGCTATCGTCCATGGGGGTCGCAAAGAGCTGGACATGACTGAGGGACTAACACATGACATGACATGATACAGTGAGGCCAGGTGCCACTTTCTATGGAAACTGTTCGCTTGCCTTAAGAAAAAGACCAATGTATTTTTTTTCAATTTGTATCTTCGGTGCCAGGAAAGTGTGTATTGATCATGTCTCTGTGTAACAAATTACCCCAAAACTTGGTGGACTGAAACATCGACATTTATTGTCTTCCAATTTCTGTGGATCAGAGATCAGGGCATGGCTTGGCTGGGTCCTCTGAATCAAGGTCTCTTGAAGCTGGGCTGAGGATGTCACCCTGGGCTGCAGTTAATGCAAGGCTAGATTAGAACATGCTTCTGAGCTCATTCATCCAGTTCACAGCATCCAGTTCCTTGTCTCATGAGCCTCTCAACAGATCAACTCACAGTTCAGCCACTTACTTCAGCAGATAGAGTCAGCAAGTGAGATGAGACCAGAGGGAAAGACAGACAGACAGACAGACAGAGAATGAGAACAAGACAAAAGTCATGGTCTCCTGTAACCCATTCTTGCAGGTGATATTCCATGACTTTTTCTGCATTCTCAGTAAGCCTAGCCCATATCCAAAATTTATATTTAAGGGAAATTATACATGCATAGTTCCAGGAGGCAGAGAAAATACACATGCATAGTAACAGGAGGCAGAGATGGTTGAGAAACATTTTAGGAGCCGTGTACCATATGATGCTTGTATACTTGTTGAATGAATGGATAGATTAGATACATGCATGAGGTTATACAGTCTGATGTCAAGCCTTGCAAAATAGCAATCTGTATGATACCCTTGATAAAGTCAGTCCATCTGATCGAGCACTTCTGGGTCAAAGCATATTTCAATGAAGGTCCATTCTTGGAAGGCTCTAATTGTCAGTTATATGTTTCTCCAGCTTTATTGAGTCAGTGGGACATGGAGTGGGCACTTCCTTAAAATGTTCATTTGTGTCAGGCTAGAATCTGCCAGTCTGGTTGTTGGAGGTAAATATTTCCATACAGCTGTCACTGACTCACTCAAGAAGATTCAGGCTTATAAAAATAGTGGACATACAAAAATGTCCTTAATTAAATCAAAAAAGGACTATTATCAGCCCAAGGAAATAAAATCCCCTTTTAGAGTCAATGAAATGGCCCAACATAGACACAAGAAAGACTTCAGACTAGTAAATGAGTGAGTAACAATATCAGATATCAAAAGACCTGTGTAGTTATCTATCTCAGTGCATCCAGTGTGGACTCACAATGCAGGAACCATGCTCCTGGCTGTCCCAGCCACTGTGCCCAAACCAGCCCTTGAGGTAAGAGCCACTGGCAACGAGAAATATTCCTATAAAAGTCTGAAGCACGATTCTCAGAATATTCCGCTTGTCTTCCCTCAGGATTTGTGACTGCTGATTGTGCACAATTTCCAAAACAAAACCAGGGCTAGCCCCACCAGCATGAGGTTAGGGGGTCACCAATGGATGCCATCGGAGGCTGAGGAATCATGGCCCTGCTCAAATGTCCTCCAAACCCCCTTGCCCTCGTTGCTCTCAGGTTCCTGTGCCACCAAGAAACCAAAGCAGAATCTGTGTAGGACATATCCCTTTAAATGTATCTCATCCAGGAGGAGACAGATAACAACTCACAAAGTTCAATATATCAGATTCCAAGCTGGTAAGCTGGCAAGCAGAGATCCTGAGAGTAAATTTTAGGGCAAAGCAGTTGGAACACACTGGGAGGTCTGGCCAAGTGCCTGCGAACAGGAGAGAGAAGCCCCCACCACAGCTCTGCCGGTCTCGCCTACTATTTTATACCAACTGTATCCAGCATGTGATCTCTGACTCATTTCACAATTCCACTGAGGATTATTGCTACCATCTTACATATGAGAAAGTGAGGTTCAGGGGACAGAGGGGCAGGAGGAGGTATAGCCAGGATTTGAGGGCAACATTGTCTAGTTTTATTGCTGTAACATAAGTACTATTAGGGGTCTGTGGGCTGAGGAGTGTCCCCTAATATTATATCCACCCAGTTCAGTTCAGTTCAGTCGCTCAGTCGTGTCTGACTCTTTGCGACCCCATGAATCGCAGCACGCCAGGCCTCCCTGTCCATCACCAACTCCCAGAGTTTACTCAGACTCACGTCCATCGAGTCAGTGATGCCATCCAGCCATCTCATCCTGGGTCGTCCCCTTCTCCTCCTGCCCCCAATCCCTCCCAGCATCAGAGTCTTTTCCAATGAGTCAACTCTTCACATGAGGTGGCCAAAGTACTGGAGCTTCAGCTTTAGCATCATTTCTTCCAAAGAAATCCCAGGGTTGATCTCCTTCAGAATGGACTGGTTGGATCTCCTTGCAGTCCAAAGGACTCTCAAGAGTCTTCTCCAAAGAACCTCAAAAAATATGATCTTATTTGGAAATATGGTCTTTGCAGATGTAATCAGTTACCTTAAAATAAGATCATGCTAAACTAGCCTGGGCCCTAAAGCCAATGGCTGGTGTCTTTATAAGAGGAAGGAGAGGGAGAGTCAGACGTACAGGCATGTGCTCACAGAAAAGAAGGCCACGTGAAGATGGAGGCAGAGGCTGGAGTAATGCAGCTGTAAACCCAGGATCTCCAAGGAATGCCAGAGCTGCTGGGAGCTGGGAAGAGGAAAGGAACAATGCTTCCCTAGAGACTTCAGAGGGGACATGGCCCTGCCAACACTTTAGTTAGGACTTCTGGCCTTCAGAATTGTGAGAGAATAACTTTCTATTGTTATAAGCCACTCAGTTTGTGGCACTTTGATATGGCAGCCCTAGGAAGCTAATAAGATTCCCTAAAATGGACATAAGCCCAGATGTTCTAAACCATTGTTGCCAACAATTACAACTGTAATGGTAATTGACTTACAATTACAACATTACAGCCTAGGACCACAGATAAATATTTCCTAAGCAGGACCCTCCCACTGCAATCATTTCCTTTTCTGTTTCCCCTTTACACTCTTTTTTTGGATCCAGTTTTTTTTTTTTTTTTAATCAAGGCTTACATTTTTTACCTACCTCAAGGATTCTTGGGCCAGTGACAAATTCAGTACTAGACCCGAATGCCTACCTGATCTCACTCTCTTTCCAGCATCCTTTATTTCTTTTCACCTGATAAGGTAAATCCTACTTAAGATGCCCCATGCTGGATGTTGTATATCCCAGCCACTCAGATACTCTTGGCTAGTGAGACCCATGTTTTCAGTTCATAGTGGCATGAAGATAACTTGTGGGATTTTTTTCAAAGGGAACATTTTCCCCCTCTTATCTATGGAATATTTCCTAAAGAGCATTCATATCACCAAGTCTGTGGACATCACCGCAGAGAACCAGATTCTTTCAAAAATTCTGCTGGGCTGCCTTCTCCCATAAAGCTTAAAAAAAAAAAAAAAAAAAAGGCAGTCTGGCTATTGTCCTTGGTAAATCTTGTTCCAACAAGTTCTGCATCCACTTAACTTTATGAATTTGGGTTCTGTGGTTTGGATTCCCTCCTTGTTCCCCTCGCCGCCCTCTTCCCGGTTGAAATCCAGGATTTCAGACAAAGTTGGGGGCTGGGGAAGCCAAAAAGAACGTCAGATTTACTGTCTCTTGCTGCCCCCTGCTGGGAAAATCATTCCTTGTATATTTTCCTTTTTCTTTCTCTTTCTCAACTAAGGAAATATGGGCGGGTTCCCGGGGGGTGAATGGGTAAGGGAGAAGCAAAATGTCTTAGAGGGCGATAGAGGGCCAGACAGTTTCCATTACTTGAGATTCTTAGTTTACTTATTTTTTTTTAATGAAGAAATGGAATTTGTAATATTTAAAACATGTTTATATTCATCTGATTAGCATTTTTAAACACACACAAATACAAAATAGTGTAATGGTGCTTCCATAAGCGTGCTTTCAGATTAGATTTGTGAAAGCGTTGATTGAAGGACTTCCCTGGTGGGCCAGTGGCTAAGAATCCTCCTCCCAATGCAGGAGGCGCAGGTTCAATCCCTGATCAGGGAACTAAGTTCCCACATGCTCATGCTCCACAACTGAGACTGTGCGCCAAAAACAGATTCCTTGTGCCGTAATGAAAGATCCCGAGAGCCCCAGCCAAGACCTGGTGCAGCCAAAGAGGAAAAAAAAAATGTTTGAAAGTACACTGCTGGCAGTTTGGCCTAGGGACGGAACATCAGAGTAGTTTTCTTCATTAATCCATCTTGGTCCTTGGCCACATCTGGCACCACTTTGGGATGATGGTGAGATTTTCTGCATGCTGAGATGAGGCTCATGGCCTCCCACCCTCCCAGGGACAGTATGGAGGAGACTGGCACTCAGAGGGCCTTCAGTGAGGGCGGTGGGGGACGCAAGGGTAGGCACAAGCTGGGGACTACACAGTCCCTGGTCAGTGCCCAACACCCCTACCACCTAGTGAAAGACTGTAAGACCCTCTTCCCTAGGACGCCATTGCTATTGGAAAAGCTGTGGGTAGGAAGGCCTCTTAGGTGCCTCTGTTTACAGCTTCTCTGGGCCGGCCCTGAGAGCTTGGGGCCAGACCCTGATGTCAGAACTTGGAGGCAAGAGCAAAGGGAAAGGCCGCAAAGACAGCCACAGCAGCTTCAGGGCTGCCTGCCCAAAAGGAGAAAGCCAGGGTCTGCCTCTGCTTCCTGATGCTGATAAACAGGGATTTCTGCTCAGGATTCAGATCACAGACCTCATTTGAAGAGTCAAGGCCTTTCGGGAGAAAGCAGTTTCCTGCCAGCAGGAGTAAGTTCCCCATGCTGTGTATACTAAGGGTCTGCTGCTTCTGGGTCTGCCCCACCCACTTCCCTTCTAAACACACATTTAGTAGGTGCCCCGACATAATTCATTAGCACTATTGTTTCTTTTTTTTCACTGTAAAATCAGTTCACATTGACTTTATCATCTAAATTAGTTTATCTAAAATGCTGAGACAGAGAATCAGTTGCAGATTTAAGTTGATTTGAAGGAACTAATGGAAATGACCAGGCGCATCACTCCTCTCACCTGAGTCTGTATATGCTCGAACCCACCTCCTTGTTTGTCCTGACATCTCTTGCGTTCCATTGCTGCTGCTGCTGCTGCTGCTAAGTCGCTTCACCCCATAACCAATCTCTCCAACATAGAAACTTCCTTTAGGTCTGCTTCTGTCTCATACTCCTCCCTAGTTGTGGGTCATTGAGAGTAAAGGTTTAAAAACTTTGGTTGCAATTTGACGTTGCTGCAACATGGCCATGGAATGGACTGATCTCCTAGAATGGAGTAGAACACTCAGGTATTGACAAGCTCAAGTGGTGGGTCTCACGTGTGTGTGAGCACACAAATCATAGCCTTTAGAACTACATATTGGTGTAGGCTGAACTGGAAGAAATTCCAGCCCTTCACCACAGATAGTGTGAGAAGCGTGGGAGAAACATCCTCCCCTCCACCGCGCTCCCCCAACTTCTCACCTGAAGGGAGGTTACTGTGGCCTCTGTGTATGTGCAGCCTTACTTGATTTGTTTCCTTCATTGAACTGTGAGTTCCAGGAGAACACGGCTCTTGCTGTCTTGGTTCCCACAACACCCAGTGCCAGAGTGATGACAGTACACAGCAATGAATCACCTGACAAATACTTGTTAATGTTCCCTCTGCCCATGATCAGGAACCACCCAAACCCAGCACATTTTCCTGTGTTGCAGTCAGGACAATCTTCCTAAAACTTAAATATGATCAAGACTCTTCCCTATTCAAGGCCCTTCAATGACTCCTTGGGTTTCCCTGGTCGCTCAGATGGTAAAGAATTGTCTGCAATGAAATAATCATTAGTCAAATAATCTGCAGTCAAAGTTGTCTCAAATTCTCCTCTCTTTTTCAGGCTTTCTTGAAGTCTCCTCTTTTAGGATTGAACATGAAGGTAAACTTGATGGGGAAGTCCTTCTCTGTGCTTGCAAGTCTCAAATGGGTGGTTGTATTGGGAGCAATCCCAGGGCCCACTGCCACATGATGATGCAAAAAGCAATAATAAATGAATAGCCATAAAATCACTGATTAATGGCACTTGTTACTACAGGAAGAACTTCACTCTTTCCATGTCACCGCTGGCAGAAGCTGGCTTTAAGAGCAAGTCCAATATTCTGTTACAGAGAAGGTCACAGGATAAACGTTCCTCACCTAGCACTGCAGGATTTCATGGCAAGCAATGCAGTGTGTCATGCAGGTCTCTCCTGGTCAACCACCAATTTTGTCCTGTCCCTTTGATCCAGGAGTGCTGCTAGGGACAGGCGACATTCTCCTCATGAAGCTGGTTGTGTGCACATGAGAATCTGCATGTGTGCAGATATGTGCATTTATGTGCAAGCGTGCACGTGTGTATTTGCTAGAGTTCCTGTCTCTGTGTTCCACATGCTAACCACCCCCCTTATTTTGTTTTTAGTTCAACCTTTCCAAATTAGGTAAACAAAGTCTGGTTGAATAGATACAATGAAATAGACATTTTACACTCTTTTTTAAAAAAAATAATGAGCAGTAAGAATGGTGTTGGTTTGGAATCATACTGACTCTGGGATATGGAAAATTCTCTCTGTGAAGAAATTTGAATCCTGGTGTATTAACTGAAAGAATACAAGTTTTCTTTCTTTTTTCTTTTTTTTTTTTTTGGCCACACCACATGGCATGTGGGATCTTAGTTCCCCAATCAGGCATGGAAGCTGTGCCCCCTGCGGTAAGAGCATGGAGTCTTAACCACTAGACCACCAGCGAAGTCCCAATAAACGTTTTCTTAAGCAGTGACCTGAAAGGGTAAGCTTTAAAAATGCCTACATGACAGCCTGAGAGTGACTTGGTCTCAATCTTCAGTGCACACCAGAACCATGAAGAGGGCCTATTAAAACACAGATTGCTGCTGTGAGGCAGCCATCAATCCCTAGAGTTGCTGACCCAGCAGGTCTGGGGTGCGGCTCGAGAATTGGCATTTCTCACAGGCTCTCAGGTGCTGCTGGTCTGGGGCACACACTTTACCACCTATTAGACCACTGGTTCTGAGACTTGGCTACATAAAAATTAATGACGCCTTCACCCTGCCCCCCAGTGACTCATTTAATTTGTATGGAGAATGACCTAGGCATAAGAGAGTCTTAAAAGCTCCCAGGTGATTGTAATGTAAAAAGTTGAGAACCACTGATATGGAGGGGAAAAAAAACCTCACTTGTTGATGGCCATTTGGGCCATTCCCTGGTGGCTCAGATGATAGAGAAACTGCCTGCAGTGTAGGAGACCCAGGTGCGATGGATCCCTGGGTCAGGGAGATCCCCTGGAGGGGGGAAGGGCTACCCACTCCAGTACTGTTGCCTGGAGAATTCCATGGTCAGAGGAGCCTGGCGGGCTACAGTCCACAGGGTCGCAAAGAGTTGGAC
This sequence comes from Ovis aries, assembly GCF_016772045.2. Lineage (NCBI taxonomy): Eukaryota > Metazoa > Chordata > Mammalia > Artiodactyla > Bovidae > Ovis > Ovis aries. The sequence goes on along the minus strand of NC_056059.1, from coordinate 68,850,183 downwards.
ATGCTGAGCGACTGACACTTTCACTTCACTTCATTCTGACTGAAACTAACACAACATTGTAAGTCAACTGTACTCCAATATAAAATAAAACTTTAAAAAAATGTATAGGTGGGAGGGGGGTTCAAGTTTGGGAACGCATGTACACCCGTGGTGGATTCATGTCAATGTATGGCAAAACCAATACAGTATTGTAAAGTAAAATAAAGTAAAAATAAAAATTTAAAAAATAATTAATTAATTAATTAATTAAAAAATGTGTAAGATTTTTAAAAAATGAGGGTGTGGGAATCCCCAGGTGTGAAGTGGTCTGCCATCCCCTTCAGATGAACATTGTCCTGGATGGTTACAAAGGGGCAGGTGAAGAGCGCGCTGTGCTCGAAGTCTCCAAGCGCCTAGCTTGTTAGCAATAGCTCTGGTCAGCAGTGATTCTCAGGCTCCTGGAAGGCTGAAAACATTCCCCAGTATTTTGCACTTGTATCTCTCAGGGTTCTTAGTTTGATGCAAAGAAGTTTGCTGCCAACTAGGTAAGAAGAGTTTGTAAGAAGATACTGGATGATTTGAGGCTAAACTTCTGGAAGTCATGGACAAAATCAAGCTCAGAATGGCCTGATGAGGAAACTGAAATGGTTGCCCGCTCCCCGCTTCCCAGACACTTGAAAAACCACTGTAGCCACTGCCCCACCAAGAACTTGACACTGAAAACTTCTGGCACCTGTGGAAGCCAGACACCCCCTGTACCACCCTCATCAATAGACTTGGTCCCCCAAAGTATACATCTCACTTGGGTGAGCCTGATTAGAAGAGCTTCTTCACATGCTCTGTTCTGGAAACCAAAGATGCAGGTTCTCATTGGACATGGCCATAGATGTCTGGAAATTCCTCCAAGTATCTTCCATTGACAGGGAACATGATAGACAAGGTGTGTTTATTATTGCTCAGACTCATGGCTCCTGCATTTTTCTTTTCTGATCTTCCGTGACCTTCACCAGAGGTGTCTTCCACCCTATAGTTCAGCTCAGTTCAGTCACTCAGTTGTGTCCAACTCTTTGCAACCCCATGAACCACAGCATGCCAAGCCTCCCTGTCCATCACCAACTCCTGGAGTTTACCCAAACTCATGTCCATTGAGCTGGTGATGCCATCCAACCATCTCATCCTCTGTCATCCCCATCTCCTCCTGTCCTCAATCTTTCCCAGCATCAGGGTCTTTTCCAATGAGTCAGCTCTTCGCATCAGGTGACCAAAGTATTGGAGTTTCAGTTTCAACATCAGTCCTTCCAATGAACACTCAGGACTGGTCTCCTTTAGGACTGGTTGGATCTCCTTGCAGTCCAAGGGACTCTCAAGAGTCTTCTCCAATACCACAGTTCAAAAGCATCAATTCTTCGGTGCTCAGCTTTCTTTGTAATCCAACTCTCACATCCATACATGACTACTGGAAAAACCATAGCCTTGACTAGATAGACCTTTGTTGGCAGGTGTCTCTGCTTTTTAATATGCTGTCTAGGTTGGTCTTAAGTTTCCTTCCAAGGAGTAAGTGTCTTTTATAATTTCATGGCTGCAATCACCATCTGCAGTGATTTTAGAGCCCAAAAAATAAAGTCTGACACTGTTTCCATTATTCCCCATCTATTCTCCATGAAGTGATGGGACCAGATGCCATGATCTTCGTTTTCTGAATGTTGAGCTTTAAGCCAATTTTTCACCCTCCTCTTTCACTTTCATCAAGAGGCTCTTTAGTGCTTCTTCACTTTCTGCCATTAGGGTGGTGTTATCTGCATATCTGAGGTTATTGATAGTTCTTCCAGCAATCTTGATTCCAGCTTGTGCTTCCTCCAGCCCAGCATTTCTCATGATGTACCCTGCATATAAGTTAAATAAGCAGGGTGACAATATACAGCCTTGACCTACTCCTTTTCCTATTTGGAACCAGTCTGTTGTTGTTCCATGTCCAGTTCTAACTGTTGCTTCCTGACCTGCATAGAGGTTTCTCAAGAGGCAGGTTAGGTGGTCTGGTATTCCCATCTCTTTCAGAATTTTCCACAGTTTGTAGTGATCCACACAGTCAAAGGCTTTGGTGTAGTCAATAAAGCAGAAATAGATGTTTTTCTGCAACTCTCTTGCTTTTTCCATGATCCAGCAGATGTTGGCAATTTGATCTCTGGTTCCTCTGCCTTTTCTAAAACCAGCTTGAACATCTGGTAGTTCACGGTTCACGTATTGCTGAAGCCTGGCTTGGAGAACTTTGAGCATTACTTTACTAGCGTGTGAGATGAGTGCAATTGTGTGGTAGTTTGATCACTCTTTGGCATTGCCTTTCTTTGGGACTGGAGTGAAAATGATCTTTTCCAGTCCTGTGGCCACTGCTGAGTTTTCCAAATTTGTTGGCATATTGAGTGCAGCACTTTCACAGCATCATCTTTCAGGATTTGAAATAGCTCAACTGGAATTCCATCACCTCCACTAGCTTTGTTCATAGTGATGCTTCCTAAGGCCCACTTGACTTCACATTCTAGGATGTCTGGCTCTAGGTGAGTGATCACAGCATCATGATTATCCAGGTCGTGAAGATCTTTTTTGTATAGTTCTTCTGTGTATTCTTGCCACCTCTTCATAATATCTTCTGCTTCTGTTAGATTCATACCATTTCTGTCCTTTATTGAGCCCACCTTTTGTATGATATATTCCCTTGGTGTCTCTAATTTTCTTGAAGAGATCTCTGCTGCTGCTGCTAAGTCACTTCAGTTGTGTCCGACTCTGTGTGACCCCATAGACAGCAGCCCACCAGGCTCCCCTGTCCCTGGGATTCTCCAGGCAAGAACACTGGAGTGGGTTGCCATGTCCTTCTCAAATGTATGGAAGTGAAAAGTGAAAGGGAAGTCGCTCAGTCATGTCCGACTCTTTGCGACCCCATGGACTGCAGCCTACCAGGCTCCTCCGTCCATGGGATTTTCCAGGCAAGAGTACTGGAGTGGGGTGCCATTGCCTTCTCTGGAAGAGATCTCTGGTCTTCCCCATTCTGTTGTTTTCCTCTATTTCTTTGCATTGACCGCTGAGGAAGGCTTTCTCATCTCTCCTTGCTAATCTTTGGAACTCTGCACTCAGGTGGGTGTATCTTTCCTTTCCCTCCTTTGCTTTCACAGCAGTGAAACCAGTCTTCCCTGTCGTTTCTATCACCTGCTCCTTTCACAAATGGATTTTACTCTCAATCACTGCTTTTCACAAAGAGCAAGCTTGTGTTGTCAGCATTAAAGAAAAGAACTACTGTACTTGTTTTATGTGAAATGCCTCCTCTTCAGCCAGATTAAAGGAGGCCAATAGATTAAACCTTCTGGAATGTTGTTCACAGAAAGAAGAAAGGCCAAGAGTGGAGCCATTTGGAGCTGCTGCCTGGAGCTGGTTTGAATTCCTGATATCAAACAGAAATGAGGTTTTGACAATGCAAACTGGAGTTGAAACAAATCTAGCTGCCTGAGTTGATGGTGGCCTGAGTTGGTGGTGGCCTGGCTTGCCTTGGAATGAGAGTCAATGGCAGGTCTTAGAGATGCAAATTTCATTTGTTTCCTCAGAAGCCACCAGTTGTGAGCTCCATGAATGCAGGGTTCATCTTCCAATGACCTTCTTCCTCAGGCCTGTGAGAGCAGGGTGACTCTGTGGTCAGGACTCTGCCCAAACACTACTCTGCTATCCCCTCCTCTCCACTGCCATAGCAGGTGCTTTCATCGGCCCCGTTGCAGATAAGCAAGCCCAAGGCAGGGAGGATAAGAAGCTTGCCTAAGCCCAGATACACGGTGACCCAAACCCAAACTGACTCCAGAGACATCACTCTTTATTTCATAACAGAAATAATTTAATATCTTTTTTCTCATTATAGAACTGCATGTTACTCATTGTAAAAATGCAAACAACACAGGAAAATTTAAGAGAAGAGGTCAGGTTCACCTGAAATCCCATGGCTCTAAAATAACGTTTATATTTCGGTAACTATTCTTCACACAGACACACATACACACAGAGGCACACGCTGTGTTGCACAAATGGAATCCTTATGCTAATATTGATTCAGAATGGTTGCTGCTGGTCAGTATAACTCAAACAAACCCTCTGTTTCCTTATTGAAGTTACGATTATTGTAGGTAAAGAAGAAAGTCTGATCCAAGCAGAGAGCCCTATGCAGCCAAACTCTTCACTGTGCATGGATCAGTCCATTGCACTCCATCCCCATAGAAGGGAGGGAGGGAGTGTGGTGTGATTACAGTGTGAAGTCAGAATGCAAGGGCTCCTTTACTTACTAACATCTCACTTCCCCAGCTTGAAGGGAGGATAACAGTATCTATCTCATAGGTTGTTGTGAGAACTACGTTAGAAAATACATGTAAATTTAGAACATTCCTTCATCTAGCGTAAAGGCTTAATGTGGATTGATATATCCGCAGTGTGCAGAAATCCAGAAGGTAGTCAAGTGAATCGTTCATTACCATAAAAGTATATGTGCTGTATTTAAAATTTCTTCCCTTGATACTAGTGATATTTACTGCTATTTTTAATCTCCCAAGTATGAGGTCTGTGGACAGTAACGGGTTTTTAAAAATTGTTATTTTTCTGAGGACATGAGAAACAAGAGCATATAATGTTGGCGAGATATAGTAATGTCTTGAAGCTGGTGGTTTATTCGTTCACTTGCTCATTTACTTCTTTATTCATTTATTTATTGATTGATAATGCTAGGAAAGTAGTAAATATTTGTTGATTAAAAGAATGAATTGGGGGGGAACTGTAAAGATGGCGGAGGAATAGGATGGGAAGACCACTTTCTCCCTCACAAATTCCTCAAAAGAACATTTCCAACGCTGAGCAAACTCCACAAAACAACTTCTGTAGGCTGGCAGAGGACATCAGGCAACCAGAAAAGCAGACCATTGTCTTCAAAAACAGGTAGGAAAAAATATAAAAGACAAAAAAGGAGACAAAGGAGGTGGGGAGGGAGCTCCGTCCCGGGAAGGGAAGCCCGTCCCGGGAAGGGAATTTTAAGAAGAGAGGTTTCCAAACACCAGGAAACACTCTCCCTGCCGAGTCTGTGGCGAGCCTTGGAAACACAGAGGGCAACATAACAGGAAGGAAAAATAAAGAAATAATTAAAACCAAGAGATTACAAGCCCAACAGTAACTCCCCCTGCGGAAAAGCAGCACAGACTCCTGCATCCGCCACTGGGAAGTGGGGGCAGGGCAGGGAAGCAAGGGAGGCACGGGCTGCAGAGCTTTGTAAGAATCGGGCAGGAACGCCCCACGCGCAACCAGAACGATCTAACTTGGGCTAGCAAACCAGACTGTGGGATAGCTATCGCACGAAAAGCTCGAACATAAGACACCGCCAGGACTGAGCACAGAACAAAGGACGGAAGGGAAAAAGCCGGCTGCAACCTCCCCCGCCCGGGACAGGCAGCCAGAGCCGTAAGGACTGGAAAGGGGCAATTGCAGACCCGGAGAGACTTTACTTACCTAACTGCAAGCAGGCTTCCTTACTAAGACTTCTGGGGGTGCTGGACGGTCACAATCTGCCTCACGGAGGGGCGCCAGCGGTCCACCCAGAAAGCTGAGCAGCAGCGGCAGAAAAGGTGACAAGCTGCGGCGATCGCCAAACTCCTGAGCTACTCGGACCTGGGAAGGGCACAAAGCGCAGTCCCGGCCGAATCTGTGCCTCTGAGGGCTGCCTGAGCGCCGAACCTGAGCAGCTTGGACCGGGGAAGTGGACGCAGCCTAGGGCCGGCCCCAGACGGTTCCCAGCTGAGCATCGTAGAGCCGGAGCGGTTTGTGCGCTGCAAGAAGGGACAGGTCAAGCGGGGCTGAGACACTGTGTGCACACAACAGTGCTATTTGTTTGCAGCATCCCCCCTCCCCACAGTGCAACTGAACTAGCGAGCCTAAAAACCAGCAAACAGAAGAAGTTAAACAGAGGGAACCACCTTGGAAGTGATCCCACACGGCCCACAACATCAGAGAAGGACGAGATATATTTTTACTATTTTTAAAATCATTCTTTTTTGTTTGTTTGTTTGTTTTGTTTTTTCTTTTTTTCTAACTTTTTTTTAATTGTTAAGTCTTTTATTTCTCCTCTAATTTTTATTTCTATAACCTACTATTACTATTTAAAAAAAAAAGACTTTTTTTTTTTTTTTTAAGGCAAACACCATATATAGTCTTTGGATGGTTGTTGGTGTTTTTTTTGTTTTGTTTTTTGTTTTTAAATAATTCTTTTTTTTTCTTTCTTCCTTTTTCCTTCTGCTTCTTTTCTTTAATATTGTATTTTTGAAAATCCAACCTCTACTCTAGATTTTTAATCTTTGCTCTTAGGTTTTTGTTGTCAATTTTGTACATTTAAAAACCCAAACTTCTCTACCCAAGTTTACCTGAGAGTGAGATTACTGGCTTGACCACTCTCTCCTCCTTTGGACGCTCCTTTTTCTCCACCAGGTGGCCTCTGTCTCTTTTCTCCCCCATCTCTTCTCTATCCAACTCTGTGAATCTCTGTGTGTTCCAGACGGTGGAGAACACCTAAGGAACTGGTTACTGGCAGGATTTGTCTCTCTCCTTCTCATTCCTCTCTCTTATCCTCCTGGTCACCTCTGTCTACTTCCTCCCTCTCCTCTTCCCCGTATAACTCTGTAAATACCTCTGAGTGGTCCAGACTATAGAGCGCACATAAGGAAGTGACTACTGGCTAGCTTGCTCTCTCCTCTTTTGATCTCACCGCATCTCATTCCAGTTACTTCTAACTACCCCTCCATCTTCTCTTCTCCTTGTAACTCAGTGAACCTCTCTGAGTGTCCCTCAATGTGGAGAAACTTTTCATCTTTAACCTAGATGTTTTATCATCGGTGCTGTATAGATGGAGAAGTCTAGAGGCTACTGTAAAAATAAAACTGAAAACCAGAAGCAGGAGGCTTAAATCCAAACCCTGAAAACATTAGAGAACTCTTGAATTCAGGGAACATTAAGCAATAGGAGCTCATCAAATGCCTTCATACCTACACCGAAACCAAGCTCCACCCAAGGGCCAACAAGTTCCAAAACAAGACATACCACCCAAATTCTCCAGCAACACAGGAACACTCCCCTGAGCTTCAATATACAGGCAGCTCAAAATTATTCCAAAACCTTTGATGTCTCATAACCCATTACTGGTCACCCCACTGCACTCCAGAGAGAAGAAACCCAGCTCCACCCACCAGAACTCCAACACAAGCCTCCCTAACCAGGAAACCTTGACAAGCCACTGATACAACCCCACCCACAGTGAGGAAGCTCCATAATAAAGAGAACTCCACAAATTACCAGAATATAAAAAGGCCACCCCAAACGCAGCAATATAACCAAGATGAAGAGACAGAGGAATACTCAGCAGGTAAAGGAACAGGAGAGTTGCCCACCAAACCAAACAAAAGAGGAAGAAGTAGGGAATCTACCAGAGAAGGAATTCCAAATATTGATAGTGAAAATGATCCAAAATCTTGAAATCAAAATGGAATCACAGATAAATAGCCTAGAGACAAGGATTGAGAAGATGCAAGAAAGGTTTAACAAGGACCTAGAAGAAATAAAAAAGAGTCAAAATATAATGAATAACACAATAAATGAGATCAGAAACACTCTGGAGGCAACAAATAGTAGAATAACGGAGGCAGAAGATAGGATTAGTGAAATAGAAGATAGAATGGTAGAAATAAATGAATCAGAGAGGAAACAAGAAAAACGAATTAAAAGAAATGAGGACAATCTCAGAGACCTCCAGGACAATATGAAACGCTCCAACATTCGAATTATAGGAGTCCCAGAAGAAGAAGACAGAAAGAAAGATCATGAGAAAATCCTTGAGGAGATAATAGTTGAAAACTTCCCTAAAATGGGGAAGGAAATAATCACCCAAGTCCAAGAAACACAGAGAGTTCCAAATAGGATAAACCCAAGGCGAAACACCCCAAGACACATATTAATCAAATTAACAAAGATCAAACACAAAGAACAAATATTAAAAGCGGCAAGGGAAAAACAACAAATAACACAAAAGGGGATTCCCATAAGGATAACAGCTGATCTTTCAATAGAAACTCTTCAGGCCAGGAGGGAATGGCAAGACATACTTAAAGTGATGAAAGACAATAACCTACAGCCCAGATTACTGTACCCAGCAAGGATCTCATTTAAATACGAAGGAGAAATCAAAAGCTTTACAGACAAGCAAAAGCTGAGAGAATTCAGCACCACCAAACCAGCTCTCCAACAAATTCTAAAGGATATTCTCTAGACAGGAAACATGAAAAGGGTGTATAAACCCGAACCCAAAACAATAAAGTAAATGGCAACGGGATCATACTTATCAATAATTACCTTAAACGTAAATGGGTTGAACGCCCCAACCAAAAGGCAAAGACTGGCCGAATGGATACAAAAACAAGACCCCTCTATATGCTGCTTACAAGAGACCCACCTCAAAACAAGGGACACATACAGACTGAAAGTGAAGGGCTAGAATAAGATATACCAAGCAAATAGAGACCAAAAGAAAGCAGGAGTGGCAATACTCATTTCCGATAAAATAGACTTTAAAACAAAGGCTGTGAAAAGAGACAAAGAAGGCCACTACATAATGATCAAAGGATCAATCCAAGAAGAAGATATAAAAATTATAAATATATATGCACCCAATATAGGAGCACCACAATATGTAAGACAATTGCTAACAAGTATGAAAGGGGAAATCAACAATAACACAATAATAGTGGGAGACTTTAATACCCCACTCACACCTATGGACAGATCAACTAAACAGAAAATTAACAAAGAAATGCAAACTTTAAATGATACATTAGATCAGTTAGACCTAATTGATATCTATAGGACATTTCATCCCAAAACACTGAATTTCACCTTTTTTTCAAGTGCTCATGGAACCTTCTCCAGGATAGATCACATCCTGGGCCATAAATCTAAACTTGATAAATTCAAAAAAATCGAAATCATTCCAAGCGTCTTTTCTGACCATAATGCATTAAGATTAGATCTCAATTACAGGAGAAAAACTATTAAAAATTCCAACTTATGGAGGTTGAACAACACACTTCTGAATAACAAATCACAGAAGAAATCAAAAAGAAATCAAAATATGCATAGAAACTAATGAAAATGAAAACACAACAACCCAAAACCTGTGGGACACTATAAAAGCAGTGCTAAGAGGAAAGTTCATAGCAATACAGGCATACCTCAAGAAACAAGAAAAATGTCAAATAAATAACCTAACTCTACACCTAAAGCAACTAGAAAAGGAAGAATTGGAGAACCCCAGAGTTGGTAGAAGGAAAGAAATCTTAAAAATTAGGGCAGAAGTAAATGCAAAAGAAACAAAAGAGACCATAGCAAAAATCAACAAAGCCAAAAGCTGGTTCTTTGAAAGGATAAATAAAATTGACAAACCATTAGCCAGACTCATCAAGAAGCAAAGAGAGAAAAATCAAATCAATAAAATTAGAAATGAAAATGGAGAGATCACAACAGACAACACAGAAATACAAAGGATCATAAGAGACTACTATCAGCAGTTGCATGCCAATAAAAGGGACAACGTGGAAGAAATGGACAAATTCTTAGAAAAGTACAATTTTCCAAAACTGAACCAGGAAGAAATAGAAAATCTTAACAGACCCATCACAAGCATGGAAATTGAAACTGTAATCAGAAATCTTCCAGCAAACAAAAGCCCAGGTCCAGACGGCTTCACAGCTGAATTCTACCAAAAATTTCAAGAAGAGCTAACACCTATCCTACTCAAACTCTTCCAGAAAATTGCAGAGGAAGGTAAACTTCCAAACTCATTCTATGAGGCCACCATCACCCTAATACCAAAACCAGACAAAGATGTCACAAAAAAGAAAACTACAGGCCAATATCACTGATGAACATAGATGCAAAAATCCTCAACAAAATTCTAGCAATCAGAATCCAACAACACTTTAAAAAGATTATACACCATGACCAAGTGGGCTTTATCCCAGGGATGCAAGGATTCTTCAATATCCGCAAATCAATCAATGTAATTCACCACATTAACAAATTGAAAAATAAAAACCATATGATTATCTCAATAGATGCAGAGAAGGCCTTTGACAAAATTCAACATCCATTTATGATAAAAACTCTCCAGAAAGCAGGAATAGAAGGAACATACCTCAACATAATCAAAACTATATATGACAAACCCACAGCAAACATTATCCTCAATGGTGAAAAATTGAAAGCATTCCCCCTAAAGTCAGGAATAAGACAAGGGTGCCCACTTTCACCGCTACTATTCAACATAGTTCTGGAAGTTTTGGCCACAGCAATCAGAGCAGAAAAAGAAATAAAAGGAATCCAAATTGGAAAAGAAGAAGTAAAACTCTCACTGTTTGCAGATGACATGATCCTTTACATGGAAAACCCTAAAGACTCCACCAGAAAATTACTAGAGCTAATCTATGAATATAGTAAAGTTGCAGGATATAAAATCAACACACAGAAATCCCTTGCATTCCTATACACTAATAATGAGAAAGTAGAAAGAGAAAATAAGGAAACAATTCCATTCACCATTGCAACGAAAAGAATAAAATACTTGGGAATATATCTACCTAAAGAAACTAAAGACCTATATATAGAAAACTATAAAACACTGATGAAAGAAATCAAAGAGGACACTAATAAATGGAGAAATATACCATGTTCATGGATCGGAAGAATCAATATAGTGAAAATGAGTATACTACCCAAAGCAATTTACAAATTCAATGCAATCCCTATCAAGCTACCAGCCATATTTTTCACAGAACTAGAACAAATAATTTCAAGATTTGTATGGAAATACAAAAAAACCTCGAATTGCCAAAGCAATCTTGAGAAAGAAGAATGGAACTGGAGGAATCAACTTGCCTGACTTCAGGCTCTACTACAAAGCCACAGTCATCAAAACAGTATGGTACTGGCACAAAGACAGACATATAGACCAATGGAACAAAATAGAAAGCCCAGAGATAAATCCACACACATATAGACACCTTATCTTTGACAAAGGAGGCAAGAATATACAATGGAGTAAAGACAATCTCTTTAACAAGTGGTGCTGAGAAAACTGGTCAACCACTTGTAAAAGAATGAAACTAGATCACTTTCTAACACCGCACACAAAAATAAACTCAAAATGGATTAAAGATCTAAATGTAAGACCAGAAACTATAAAACTCCTAGAGGAGAACATAGGCAAAACACTCTCCGACATAAATCACAGCAGGATCCTCTATGATCCACCTCCCAGAATACTGGAAATAAAAGCAAAAATAAACAAATGGGATCTAATTAAAATTAAAAGCTTCTGCACAACAAAGGAAAATATAAGCAAGGTGAAAAGACAGCCTTCTGAATGGGAGAAAATAATAGCAAATGAAGCAACTGACAAACAACTAATCTCAAAAATATACAAGCAACTTATGCAGCTCAATTCCAGAAAAATAAATGACCCAATCAAAAAATGGGCCAAAGAACTAAATAGACATTTCTCCAAAGAAGACATACGGATGGCTAACAAACACATGAAAAGATGCTCAACATCACTCATTATTAGAGAAATGCAAATCAAAACCACAATGAGGTACCACTTCACACCAGTCAGAATGTCTGCGATCCAAGAATCTGCAAGCAATAAATGCTGGAGAGGGTGTGGAGAAAAGGGAACCCTCCTACACTGTTGGTGGGAATGCAAACTAGTACAGCCACTATGGAGAACAGTGTGGAGATTCCTTAAAAAATTGCAAATAGAACTACCTTATGACCCAGCAATCCCACTGCTGGGCATACACACCGAGGAAACCAGAATTGAAAGAGACACATGTACCCCAATGTTCATCGCAGCACTGTTTATAATAGCCAGGACATGGAAGCAACCTAGATGTCCATCAGCAGATGAATGGATAAGAAATCTGTGGTACATATACACAATGGAGTATTACTCAGCCGTTAAAAAGAATTCATTTGAATCAGTTCTGATGAGATGGATGAAACTGGAGCCGATTATACAGAGTGAAGTAAGCCAGAAAGAAAAACACCAATACAGTATACGAACACATATATATGGAATTTAGAAAGATGGCAATGACGACCCTGTATGCAAGACAGCAAAAAAGACACAGAGGTGTATAACGGACTTTTGGACTCAGAGGGAGAGGGAGAGGGTGGGATGACTTGGGAGAATGGCATTGTAACATGTATACTATCATGTAAGAATCGAATCGCCAGTCTATGTCTGATGCAGGATACAGCATGCTTGGGGCTGGTGCATGGGGATGACCCAGAGAGATGGTATGGGGAGGGAGGTGGGAGGGGGGTTCATGTTTGGGAACGCATGTAAGAATTAAAGATTTTAAAATTAAAAAAAAATTAAAATTAAAAAAAAATAAAAGAATGAATTGAAGTTACTGAATTATTCATTTTGTGAGTGTCTACTATGTAGCAGTTACTAAATTAGAGACATAAGAGATACAGGCTTTAGTAAAACAAGACCATACCCTCAAGATGCTTACAATCTATGATTCCTTATGTTTCTTCATTGGAATCACACGTACACATGGTTTAAGAAAGTGATTTTCCAATAGTAATAGTCCTCTGGTTAAATTGTTTCAAAATTTAAGCTGCAAGGTACAAATGGATGAAAATTAAAGCCCAGACACATTCAAATTAACTGCACTTGTTTTTATCCTGTTTGGTTTATAAGGACAACAGAAAAAAATTTTTTCAAAATTGAGTCCAAATGTCAGCCACCAGTTATACTGAGTGTAAGCTTCTGGGGAAACAGTGGAAATGGTGTCAGACTATTTTTTTGGGCTCCAAAATCACTGCAGATGGTGACTGCAGCCATGAAATTAAAAGCCGTTTACTCCTTGGAAGAAAAGTTATGACCAACCTAGAGAGCATATTCAAAAGCAGAGACATTACTTTGCCAACAAAGGTCCATCTAGTCAAGGCTATGGTTTTTCCAGTGGTTATATATGGATGTGAGAGTTGGACTGTGAAGAAAGCTGAGCACCAAAGAATTGATGCTTTTGAACTGTGGTGTTGGAGAAGACTCTTGAGAGTCCCTTGGACTGCAAGGAGATCCAACCAGTCCATTCTGAAGGAGATCAGTCCTGGGATTTCTTTGGAGGGAGTGATGCTAAAGCTGAAACTCCAGTACTTTGGCCACCTCATGCGAAGAGTTAACTCATTGGAAAAGACTCTGATGCTGGGAGGGATTGGAGGCAGGAGGAGAAGGGGATGACAGAGGATGAGGTGGCTGGATGGCATCACAGACTCAATGGACGTGAATCTGAGTGAACTCCGGGAGTTGGTGATGGACAGGGAGGCCTGGCGTGCTGCGATTCATGGGGTCGCAAAGAGCTGGACATGACTTGAGTGACTGAACTGAACTGAAGTTTCTCTCCAGAGTTACTATATCATTCAGGCCCCACCAGGGGAAAGACGCAGCCCTCTGAAAGTGTCCCGAGGCAGGAAGAGACACTGCGACTGAGCAGAGGAATTGCATTTTGCACGTGTGCCTTTGGAATACCTGTTGAACGCTCCCTCATGATAAAGAAAAAAAAAAATGCCTGATGGAGCAGAGCATGCTTCATTGTCGGCCAAACTCAATCCATTTTTTGGCGTGTTTACCTCGGCAGACAAGGAAGAGGGTTAGCTGAGGGATCTGCACAGGTTCCTGCTGCTGCTGCTGCTGCTGCTAAGTCACTTTAGTCGTGTCTGACTCTGTGCGACCCCATAGAAGGCAGCCCACCAGGCTCCCCCATCCCTGGGATTCTCCAGGCAAGGACACTGGAGTGGGTTGCCATTTCCTTCTCCAATGCATGAAAGTGAAAAGTGAAAGTGAAGTTGCTCAGTAGTGTCCGACTCTTCGTGACCCCATCACCTGCAGCCTACCAGACTCCTCCATCCATGGGATTTTCCAGGCAAGAGTACTGGAGTGGGGTGCCATCACCTTCTCCAGCACAGGTTCCTAGTGGATAATAAAACAGATGCTGAGGGTAGATGTTCTGTAGTGTAATTCACTGAAACATGCAAACTCCTTTAAGTACACCAAAAATATTTTAGTGGTTTCTATTCCCTCCTCCTCATCCCTCAGTGTCATTATTTGCCTTATGTTAATTACTTCTTACAGCAGATTCAGCAACAGTTTCTGTCTTTTTGGCAGACACAACATTGAGTTTTATTGCTAACTTTGTGTGTGTGTTAATCAACCACCTTGGGGGAAAAACAGCAACATTAGACTTAATATTAGAGGTATTTTCTCCTCTATTTTATTACTTACAGACACAAAACTTTATGGCAATTGGAAGAAATGTTTCTTCACTTTATTAAACTTGGCACTCCTTCAAGAAAATGTCAGTGAACAGAATAAAATCCATTATTGGTATGATTGCCTTAGCTGTTGTCTGGGAAAAGATCAAAATAGCAAAGTGAACTATTAAAAAGAGCGAGTTCATTCAGCTTACTTTTTTATTGTTGGCTAAGTGAGTTCCATTGTAACCAAGAGAGATGATGGAAAAACAGGATGTTGTTTTCCACTTTTTACCAATGCTTGGCGCTTGGGCTTCATTTGGGCTTTTCGGGGGCCTAAGGAAGGTACTCAGACTAACTGGTGAGAGTCACTTTGGCTGTGGCACTTTCTACATTTCATTGTGTTCCATTTGGAGCGGGGCCCAACCTAATACCTTATAAAATACAGCTTTCTCTGAAACATACGTTAAATACAAAGGAGTTTCACTTAAAGGAAGACATTTTACCAAAGCCGATTATCTTCGAAGAGGCTTTATTTCTGGAAGTTTGTATTCACTGATTTCATCTAACAAAACAGTTGTCTTTGGCAGATGTTTTAAGTTTCTCAAGATACCATTGAGTCATTTTTTGATATATGAAATATTTAATGGATGTGAATCTCATTTTGCAAACTTCAGTGTAAAAGAAATATAACTGTACATGTTCCATAACTCAAATTCGTTTATGACTCTGAGCTCTTGCTCTGCTGGACTCGAGTGGGAAACAGTCTTAAGCGGAGCCAAGATGTGTGTGTGTGGACTGGTTACTGATGAAAGTTTTGAAATTATGGTCCTATTTGCTTAACTTTGGATATAACTTGAAAATAAATATATTGAGCTCGGTGAAATTGCTTTAATCTCTCTTCTTCCATTCCTATCCACATGCCTTTGTGAAATTAGTTTCTCTACTATGAATGTTATGAAAACAAAATATACAAACTGTTTAGATATACAGTATCCTCTGTGAGGATCATTCACCATCAATCCTACCTAGGTGGTGTAAATCATTCAGCAAGAAGCAAGCTTATTTGGTCACACTAAAACTTTAAAAATTGATATACATGGGGCTTGTTCTCGCCAAATACACAGGCAAACTCAAGAAAGCAAGAATTCTACTCCCACCAAAAGCATAAAATGACCACCAACAGCTGAAAAGTCACATAATTCATGGGAAAATTCAGACGATAGCCGTAATAAATTATTGAGGGCAGTTTCAACATCAAAATTAATATCAAAAGTTATAAAAAATACAGACAAGCATAAAGATGTCATCATCAACCAAAAAGGAGAATACATTAAAATGTTTATTCGAGGTTGACCAATTACAATGTTCATTCCTTCTGATGTTGACAACTATGATGACATCAGAACAGAACTGCCTCCTGAGAAGCTCAAACTGGAGTGGGTATACGGTTATCGAGGAAAGGATTGTCGAGCTAATGTTTACCTTCTTCCTACCGGGGAAATTGTTTATTTCATAGCATCAGTAGTAGTACTATTTAATTATGAAGAGCGAACTCAACGGCACTAGCTGGGTCATACAGACTGTGTAAAATGCCTTGCTATACATCCTGACAAAATTAGGATTGCAACTGGACAGATAGCTGGAGTGGATAAGGATGGAAGGCCCCTTCAACCCCATGTCAGAGTGTGGGATTCAGTTAGTCTTTCTACACTGCAAATTATTGGACTTGGAACTTTTGAACGTGGAGTAGGATGCCTGGATTTTTCAAAAGCAGATTCAGGTGTTCATTTATGTGTTATCGATGACTCCAATGAGCATATGCTTACTGTGTGGGATTGGCAGAAAAAATCAAAAGGAGCAGAAATAAAGACAACAAATGAAGTTGTTTTGGCTGTGGGATTCCATCCAACAGATGCAAATATCATAATAACATGTGGTAAATCACATATTTTTTTCTGGACCTGGAGTGGCAATTCACTAACAAAAAAAACAGGGAGTTTTGGGGAAATATGAAAAACCAAAATTTGTGCAGTGTTTAGCTTTCCTGGGAAACGGAGATGTTCTTGCTGGAGACTCAGGTGGAGTCATAATCATATGGAGCAAAACTACTGTAGAGCCCACACCTGGGAAAGGGCCTAAAGGTGTTTATCAGATCAGCAAACAAATCAAAGCTCATGACGGCAGTGTGTTCACACTTTGTCAGATGAGAAATGGGATGTTATTAACTGGAGGCGGGAAAGACAGGAAAATAATTCTGTGGGATCATGATCTGAATCCTGAAAGAGAAATGGAGGTTCCTGATCAGCATGGAACAATCAGAACTGTAGCAGAAGGAAAGGCAGATCAATTTTTGGTCGGCACATCACGAAACTTTATTTTACGAGGAACATTTAATGATGGCTTCCAAATAGAAGTACAGGGTCATACAGATGAGCTTTGGGGTCTTGCCACACATCCCTTCAAAGACTTGCTCTTGACTTGTGCTCAGGACAGACAGGTGTGCATGTGGAACTCCGTGGAACACAGGCGGGAATGGACCAGGCTGGTAGACGAACCAGGACACTGTGCAGATTTTCATCCAGGTGGCACAGTGGTGGCCATCGGAACGCACTCAGGCAGGTGGTTTGTTCTGGATGCAGAAACCAGAGATCTGGTTTCTGTCCACACAGACGGGAATGAGCAGCTCTCGGTGATGCGCTACTCAGTAGATGGCACCCTCCTGGCTGTAGGATCTCATGACAACTTCATTTACCTCTATGCAGTCTCAGAAAATGGAAGAAAGTATAGCAGACATGGAAAGTGCACTGGACATTCCAGCTATATCACACACCTTGACTGGTCCCCAGACAACAAGTATATAATGTCTAACTCGGGAGACTATGAGATCCTGTACTGGGACATTGAACATGGCTGCAAACTGATGAGAAATTGATCAGAATGTAAGGACATCAATTGGACGACATACACCTGTGTGCTAGGCTTCCAAGTCTTTGGTGTCTGGCCAGAAGGATCTGATGGGACGGATATCAATGCACTGGTGCGATCCCACAACAGAAAGGTGATAGCTGTTGCTGATGACTTTTGCAAAGTCCATCTGTTTCAGTATCCCTGCTCCAAAGCAAAGGCTCCCAGTCACAAGTACAGTGCCCACAGCAGCCATGTCACCAACGTCAGTTTTACTCATAATGACAGTCACCTGATTTCAACTGGTGGAAAAGACATGAGCATCATTCAGTGGAAACTTGTGGAAAAGTTACCTTTGCCTCAGAATGAGACTCTAGCGGATCCTACACTCACCAAAGCCCCTCCCTCTTCCATCGAGAGCGTGGTGCAGTCTGATACCCCCACACCGCCTCCTTCCCAGCCCTTAAAGGAGACAGCTGAAGAAGAAAGTCGCATAAGCAGTTCCCCCACACTTCTGGAGAACAGCCTGGAACAGACCGTGGAGCCCAGCAAAGACCACAGTGAGGAGCAGAGCGAGGGGGGCAGCGAAGAGCTCGGCGAGCCTGTTTATGAAGAGCTAGCCAACAAGCTAAGCGAGGAGCAGAGCAGAGCCGCCCTGCCCGGGGGCCAGCAAGACCCCTCATCCCTGTCCTAACGCCAGGACTTCAGTGCAGCTCGCCTTTTCCTTCAACTGCATGTGGTCTTGTGATAGCAGAGTTCAGATAACACTCTGAGGAGTGATGAAGAATCACTGTTGGTGGAGTTTTGGTTTCCACGTGATCTGTTTTCAACAGTCTCATCTTCCCTCTCTTAAATGCAGTCAACCTAAAGGTTTGGTTTGACGTGTGTTGAAAATTAACCAAACTTAATAGTAGGAAAAGACTGAAACATTGATTATGTCTCAGAAATTACTGTGTATGTGAGTAGTATGATGTAAATACTGGAAACAAAAACAGCAGTTGTATAGATTTAAAAATAAACCCCTCGTTATCTGAACAGGTTTTCTTCAGGAACAACCAGAGGCATCACAAACACTGTTACTTATCTGCTCATCTACTGGCTCAGACTGTGCTTTTTTTTTCCCTGATGCTGAAAATCAGAAAAACAAAAACCAAAAAAAACTCTTCCCGAGACCCTCCCCGCCCAGATATGTAGTGGAAGCGTCTTAGTGAACGAAAGCCTGCGGCGTGGCTGTGAGCAGGGTGTGGCCTTCCTGAGCCGGGGCACTGCTTTCTCGCGCTGCGCAGACGCCCAGATGCGCTTGTTACTCTGCTGTGTAGGTGCTGCCTTTTCTAAGTCAGAGTGAGGAACCGTCCCTGAATCTCCTGTGCGCAGATCTATTTCACCTTAGAATTAAGAAAGCAGTGGTTTGCTAAAGAGCTTTTAATGTATATTAAACCACTGATGCTCAGAAATAATGGATTCTGCCAAGGATCCCTTTACTGGCCTAAACATTTTCAAGCGAATGGAAGAAAAAAAACCGCATGCCTATACAACTAAACTTGGCTAATTTTAGCTTAGCCTTCATCATAATTTGTTCCCTCAATAACAGAAATATTAATACAGTAAGTTTAAATGATTAAATTGGTGCTTGAAATTCATTGGTTTAGTTCTAATTTTTATACAGATTGAGGGATGAAATAACAAATTGCAAATTCTTTTTTACAGAAGTGTGACAGTAGTCATAGTAATTTTTTATAAATTGCATACTTAATAGACTTCCTACATATATGGTGATTTTTCTCTGGTGGAGTTGCTTTAAGCCTTGCAGTTCTGAGTGGCTATCCTCTGCTACTGGGGGCAATGCATGTATTTTTATGCAGTGGATAGTTTTGGGTTTTTGTTGTTGTTGTTTTTTTTCTTTTTAAAGTTTTGTCAGACGATTGTTTTTCTTAAGTATGTGTTTCCTATTTTCAAAATAATTACTGACAAATATGCATTTCCTATATATCTGTTTATACTTTGATTATAAAAAAGACTTATTTTTTAACTTGCTGCATTGTTTTGGTATCTTTCTGTTGTTGTTAGATCATGTTTAGAAACTTCAGATGAGTCCAGAAGTCTTAAGTATGCGAGTGTTTACGTGACTGTGCCATTCCAAAGTGCTTCAGAACTGTCATTCCCTTCCATCTTCTCAGGAGTAACACAAGTCAGGTATCTCATCATCTGGTAACATACAGACTCCAGTGAACGCCCAAGGACACTCACCACATTTGTACTTGGATGCTGTATGTAAGGGTGTGGGTATGTGTGAGGGGTGAGTGAGTGTAGACACTTACTCTGTGTCTCTCTCTATACAAGAAGGTGTGCGCCACATTGAAAATACTCAGTGTGTGTCTCTGTGTATAGGTATATGTTGTGTATATCTCTTTCCTTTTGTTTACAACTGTTCAGAAAAAAAAAAACACCTCAAAGCAGTTCTCTTCAAAAGAAGAGAGACTCCAAGCAACCCATCATTTTTCAGTATGTTTATACATAATTATCAGAGGGCAGCAGCAGTATCAGGCATATATTTTTGCCTATTAGCTGTGGTGATTGAATCATCAGGTCAGCATGTGCTAGACCCTGCAAAATAATAGGAGATGACAAGTAATCTAGAAGAAGAAAAAAGCATTTTGTAAAGTACCTGGGAGATACCACTCTCCATGACAAGCAGGGAGTGTATCTGGGGATATCAGTCACCTTTGGGGTTGCTGTGTACAATGAAATTTATATTCGTGATATTTGTGATATCTTGGGTGGTAGTTTCAAAAAGACACTACTAATACGCAGAAAGCGTTCCAGCTCTCTATTGCTGGCAACTACTGTTTAACAGTCAATTAAATCTGTGATTATGGTTGGAAGTGGGTGGGATTATGAAATTGTAGATGTTTTTAGGAAAACTTGTGAATGAAAATGAATACAAGTGTTTTATGTGAAGTTGTTGAGCCATTTCTACCATGCATTCCTGTCTTTTGACAGAAAAATTTGAAGATTAAAAAATAAAATAATAAAAAAAATGCATATAAATGTCTGAATGGAGGTTATTTCCTCCATGAATTCTTTATTATTATAGTTGAAAATAGAAATTTACAGGTGTAATAACAATTCTGTTTTAATCGCCTATTACCTATTCTTTCAATGAAAAACGTTCGCAGTTTTAGTGATGTTTTTCTTTTTCCCTATATTAAGTTTAACTGTAACTTTTTGTCTGTTGACTCTAATAATTAAAAATTTTAATCTTTAAAATTTAATCTTCCTAGTAATCCATTTTTACTGTATTTTATAAAAGTATTGGTCTGTGATGATAAACAGTTCAAAACAAACAAACAAAAAAACTTCCATTACAAATAGTTTGAAAATTTACAAAGGACTGTACACAAGTTGGGAAGAAGCTAATATACACAAGTTTTATATGCAAACATTTTCTTCTTTTCTGAAAGAGCTGCAGCTTCAGAGACTTTTCTCAGAAATCTCGGGAAGCAGGGGTGGTGCCCTAGGTACTCAGCTGCCATTTCTGATGTCCATCAGAGTTGATGAAGGCTGTGAGTAGGCACCTGACTTCTATAAAGGTCTGTGTAACCCCAAAGACACTACTTTTTCTGAGAGACTGCACTGGCTCCTAAAGGAAGCAGAAATTATGAACCCGATAAATAATTACTGAGCAACTATTATGTGCCCCACTTTTTCTGAGCATTGAAAGCCAGTAGTAATTAAAACAGAGAAAAATCCCTGCATCAGGGACTTTCCATTTTAGAGCAAGGTGGAGAACTTGATGTCTGGGTCACCACACCTGAAATTAGGCTTTTGTTGGGTGCTTGGGATTTAGCTCAATGTTTTCCCATTAAAAACAAGTGCATAACTGAGATGACCCTGAGGGATCGGATGAGGAGGGAGGTAGGAGGGGGGTTCAGGATGGAGAACACATGTACACCCATGGCTGATTCATGTTAATGTATAGCAAAAACCACTACAATATTGTAAAGTAATTAGCCTCTAATTAAAATAAATAAATAAAATTTTTAAAAAACAAAACAAGTGCATAGTAGAGGTTTTGCCTGGTTAATGATACAATTAATTAAGAGGATGCACTGTCTCATGTTAAAGATTTTGCCCAAATTTTACTTAAAACTTCAGTACTAGAGTCTAAGGAAATATATCAGTTGCATAAGCACAAAGTTATTTTGATATTTTAAGATGAATACATCAATATTTAAGATTATTCCATGAGGATCAAATAGTCTTTAGGAGTTTCATCTCCAAGGACAAGTCTGAGAACTCCCAAACCATAGACAGACAAAGAGGAAGCTGTCATCTTTTCCTAAGGTCAGATTTAAAGATGAGTAAGTTTATTTCTAAAGGTCTGGCGAATTAATTCCTTTCAAATTTATAGAAATGTTTAGAGTGTTTTCAGAATTATGCGGAACTGACATCAGATAAAGAGCCTATGGAATCCAATCTTAAAAAGATAGGAAGAAAACCGTCATGAGAACACACACACACATAAAAAGCTAACAAATATATTTTAAAACATCAATCTCATGGACGATCAGAAAAATGCAAATTAAGCAATAATTGTTGTTGTTTAGTCTCTAAGTCATGTCCAGTTCTTTTTATGACCACATAGACTGTAGCCAGCCAGGCTCCTCTTCCAAGGGATTTCCCAGGCAAGAATACTGGAGTGGGTTACCATTTCCATCTCCAGGGGATCTTCCTGACCCAGGGATTGAACCCGTGTCTCCTAGACTGCAGGCAGATTCTTTATCACGGAGCCACCAGGGAAAGCCTAAGCAACAATAAACTACCAGTTTTCACCTATCCAAATGCAGAGCTTTAAAACAACACTGGAGATAAAGATGAGATGCTTGCTCTTTTGCACTGCTTTTGGAAATATAAAGTGGGTACAACTTCACAGAAGCACTTTCTCCACAATAGTTTTAAATAGGTGCATAATTGTTGTTCCAATAAATACATTCTGGAAACCTATTGAAAACCAAAAAATGTAGGAAAAGGGTCATGTACAAAAATATTCACTGCAGTACAACCTACATCAGCAAAAACATGTAAAGAATCTAAATTTTTTCACAGAAAGAAACTTGATAAGTAAAATATGTTGCAATCCACATGATTTAATTATGTAGCCACAAATTGTTCATAAAGTTAAGGGACAGAATAAAACTATAGTTGAATCTCAAACATCCATTAAATACAAAAGGGTACAAGACAGTGACTGTAGTTGATGATACTGTATTCTATACTTGAAAGATGCTAAGAGAGTAGAACCTAAAAGTTCCCACCACACAAAAGAGTAACAATGTGTCATGATAGATACATTAACTGTTTGTTGTAATAATTATCTTGCAATATATATGTATATTAATTCGTCACTTTTTATACTTAGGCCTGAAAAGAACAGAAAGTGTTAGCCTCTCAGCTCAGTCATGTCCAATTCTTTGCAATCCCATGAACTGTAGCCTGCCAAGTTTCTCTGTCCAAGGGATTCTCCAGGCAAGAAAACTGGAGTGGGTAGCCATTCGCTTCTCCAGAGGATCTTTCGGACCCAGGGATTGAACCCAGGTATCCTGCATTGCAGGCAGATTCTTTACTGTCTGAGCTACCGGCTTATACAGTTATTTGTCAATTATATCTCAAAAAAGCTGGAAACAAAACAAAAGAATACAAAAGGGAACAGCATTAAGATTTTAATGTCATATTCTCTGGGTGGTGGGTGGCGTTATGGGCAGTATCTTTTTTTTTCTGTTTTTCTACATAATCCAAGTTTTCTTAATTATGATATATGACTCTGATTATCAAAACTCTTGAGAGGACAGTACAAGTATAAACCATTTTAAAGTGTCGATTCAACAAAGATGTCCATAGTTAAGTCCTTATGATTAAAGAAATTTTCACTCCAGAGCTGAAGAAAGAATCTGTGAGAGGAAGCACACGCATACACACCCATGGGAAAACCTGGGAGTGCAAGGCGCTCTACCCACCAGTCGCTCACTCCATGAGCAAACATCTCAGGGAGTGGAACTGGAAATGCTGAGGTTAGGCTCACTGCTGGTGCAGCTTGTGTAAAGAGATCGTTTTCAGTTAAACATTACCGTTCACATGGCACATTTATGCGAACACAGCGCTGCACACAAAATCATGTACACCAGGAGGGTTCATTCAACAGCAGTGTGATTGCCATTTTGGAGCTGGTATTTCTTGTTGGGTGAGGCAGGTGGGGGCAGTGGAGAAGGCCTCCCGTGCATAGAAGGGCTTTTTAGCAGTATCTATGGCTTCTGACCACTGGATGCCAGAAGCAGCCTCACCCCCAGTGATGACATTGCCTAATGTCCCCTGGAGTGGGTGGCACTGCTCTTTCCCAGCTGAGAGCCACTCGTGTGCAGGGGTGCCCTGTGCCACGCAGAGATGCACCTGCATGCACGTGTGAGATTGTAGCCATGAGGGATTTACAACCAGGGTGTCCATTCCACTAACGAGTGCCAGCGCTAAACCTGCTGTTAAAAATTTGGAGTGTTGCATTTCCGTGCTGTACTTTATGGTCTATTTAAGAAGGATCCAGGGAGAACACAGCTCTGTGTGATTTCCCCTTCGTGCTGATTTTAAAAGTCAGCCCAGTGTAGATTATGCTGTGTATAATCTTTTATGCCATCTTCGCATTTTCATGTCATTTTTAAACCATAAACTTGGCACATTCTAGATTGCTGATGGATACACATTATGTGTTTAGTTAAATGTTATTAGCTCTGGATGAGGGGAAAAGTTGATTACATTTTAAAAACTGAGCTTTGGAGTCAAACGAACAAAATCATCCAAGGGTAGCTCATGACTAGCCACACTCTAGCTTGTGAGTAAGCGGACACACGCCCTGGAAAATAGGACACTTCACTCTCAGGATGGACTTCCCTAGTGGCTCAGATGGTAAAGTGTCTGCCTACAATGCGGGAGACCTCGGTTCAATCCCTGGGTCAGGAAGATCCCCTGGAGAAGGAAATGGTAGCCCTCTCCAGTATTCTTGCCTGGAAAATCCCATGGATGGAGGAGCGTGGTGGGCTACAGTTCATGGGGTTGCAAAGAGTCGGACACAACTGAGCGACTTCACTCACTCACTCACTCACTCTCAGGACAGAGTTGCAAGGCCAGCCCACCCGAGACCAGCTAGCACCTTCCCACAGCTTTCTGTATACTTTTGAAGGTAAAGGACACACTTCAGCAGCATACTATTTCTTGGGGTGAAAAATTATTATTGAAGAATGATTTGGAAATAAGGAAAAAAATTACCCTAAGAATAGCAGCTCAAATCTATAGATCAATAAAAACTAGATCTTATAGAGCTGGAAGTTGTGCTTCTTTGCTTATTGGAACCAACACTCACATCTGGCTACTAGATACAGCACCTTATGGATAAAAGCTACAAATGGACTTGCTGTCATCTGTGGAAACAAGTTTGAATCTATGGGGATTTTAGCACAAGATGACCCTAGAATAAACAGCAGGCTTGTCCAGCTTTGACCAGTAGAATCTTCTCATTTAACTGGATTTTTTCAAACCACCTTGGCATAAACACCATTAATATACAATTACTGATATACACATACAGACAGTTAAAGAGGCCTACTGACGCAGAAAGCATAATTCCAGTGTGTGGGCATTCTTCAGTACAATCATGATTTCTCTGCTCCCTGGTCATGGCCATCTAAGAGCAGCCTTTATCTGTCCACTCATTCCCACCATGCTGCCATGTAAGGACACAAGAGGTGACAACCGGCAAGAACCAGGTAAGTGAGAAAGACAGGCTCTAAGAAAGATACATCTCTATTTTGATGACATTTATGTAATCTTCAAACATACACATGGTAAACTACATTGTTAATGGATATACATCAGTTCAGTTCAGTTCAGTCTCTCAGTCATGTCTGACTCTTTGCAACCCCATGGACCACAGCACGCCAGGCCTCCCTGTCCATCACCAACTCCCAGAGTTTACCCAAACTCATGTCCATCAAGTCGGTGATGCCATCCATCCATCTCATCCTCTGTCGTCCCCTTCTCCTCGACCTTCAATCTTTCCCAGCATCAGGGTCTTTTCAAATGAGTCAGCTCATCACATCATTGCAGTTTCAGCTTCAGCATCAGTCCTTTCAATACACTCAAGACTGATCTCCTTTAGGATAGACTGATTGGATCTCCTTGCGGTCCATGGGACTCTCAAGAGTCTTCTCCAACACCACAGTTCAAAAGCATCAATTCTTTGGCACTCAGCTTTCTTTATAGTCCAACTCTCACATCCATATACGACCACTGGAAAAACCATAGCCTTGACTAGATGGACCTTTGATGGCAAAGTAATGTCTCTGCTTTTTCATATGCTGTTTAGGTTGGTCATAGCTTTTCTTCCAAGGAGTAAGCATATTTTAATTCCATAGCTGCAATCACCATCTGCAGTGATTTTGGAGCCCCCAAAATAAAGTCTGCCACTGTTTCTACTCTTTCCCCATCTATTTCCCATGAAGTGAAGGGACCGGATGCCATGATCTTCATTTTCTGAATGTTGAGCATTAAGCCAACTTTTTCACTCTCCTCTTCCACTTTTATCAAGAGGCTCTTTAGTTCTTCTTCACTTTCTCCCATAAGGGATATGCATATATTTATGCAAAGCTATATAGGGATATAAAACAAACTCATGATTTTATATATATATATGATATATCATATATATTAAGGAGATAAAATCAGTCAGTCCTAAAGGAAATCAATCCTGAATATTCATTGGAAAGACTGATGCTGAAGCTGAAGCTCCAATACTTTGGCCCCCTGATGCAAAGAGCTGACTCATTGGAAAAGACCTTGATACTTAGGAAGATAGAAGGAAGGAGGAGAAGGGGACGACAGAGAATGAGATGGTTAGATAGTATCACTGACTCAGTGGACATGAATTTGAGGAAACTCCTGGAGATAGGGAAGGATAGGGAAGCCTGACATGCTGCATTTCCTGTGGTCACAAAGGCTTAGCAATTGAACACAATTGTTAAATATATATATATATATACACACACACACACATGTATCATGTTTGTTGTTATTGTTCAATATATCAAAATATAAATATACATTAAATAGGATTAAAAGTCAAATAGATTCAGATTTTGGTCTTTGCCATTTACTGAGGGACCTTGAGCATATATATTTTTCTTGAATATACTATCTCAGTTTTATCATTATATAATACAATAAAGATAATAATAGTACACACCTCACTGGATTGTTATGATAATTAAATAAAATAAACTTTGAAGCAGGCACACAATACATGCTCCATTCAAAGGAGCTACTATTGATATGACAAGTTCCAAAGTTCTGAGCATTGCATTCTAAGTTTCACAATAGAATGTCCATTGTCTTAATTTGTGCCTGGAGAACTAACTGGAAGCTTAACTCAGAGCAGACACAGCAGAAACTCCAGAGACTCCAAAGTCCACTGAGGACTCATTTATGTTGAGTTACTCTGGCTAGAGGGAGAAAAGGAGCCCCACAGTGCCAAAGAGTGGGAGTTACAGAGCGTGGTTTTTCAGATTGGAAGCCAAAGATTAGGAAGATAAGTCAAACGTAGCTCCCTGATCCGTCTGGATTGTGCAGAGAAGTGCCAGGCCAGCTTACTGAATACCTAGGGCTGCACCCCAGGAGACGTGCTCTGCCCTCTTCTGGTTCTCCCTTTTTTGAGCTGATCTTAAGGGTGAGCCTTTTCAGCTCGACTGGGAATGGATATTGTCTATCTGAGCTGGATGCCAGATGTTTAGGAAAGGTTGGGGCATGCAAGGCGCTCAGCTTCTGGATTTCTTGGGGGGGGCGATGGTATAGTGGAAAGATGAAAAGAAATAGAGCAATAGAATAGAATAATAGAATAAAAAACAACAGAATGGGAAAGGTTAGATATCTCTACAAGAAAATTAGACACACCAAGGGAACATTTCATGCAAAGATGGGCACAATAAAGGACATAAATTGTATGGACCCAGTAGAAGCAGAAGATATTACGAAGAGGTACCAGGAATACACAGAAGAACTATACAAACATTATCTTCATGACCCAGATAACCATGATGGTGTGATCACTCGCCTAGAGCCAGACATCCTGGAATGAGAAGTCAAGTGGGCCTTAGAAAGCATCACTACAAACAAAGCTAGTGGAGATGATGAAATTCCAGTTGATTATTTCAAATCCTAAAAGATGATGCTGTGAAAGTGCTGCACTCAATATGCCAGCAAATGGAAAACTCAGCAGTGGCCACAGGACTGGAAAAGGTCAGTTTTCATTCCAATCCCAAAGAAAGGCAATGCCAAAGAATGCTCAAACTACTGAACAATTGTACTCATCTCACACGCTAGTAAAGTAATGCTCAAAATTCTCCAAGCCAGGCTTCAACAGTACATGAACCACGAACTTCCAGATGTTCAAGCTGGATTTGGTAAAGGCAGAGGAACCAGAGATCAAATTGCCAAGATTCGCTGGATCATAGAAAAAGCAAGAGAGTTCCAGGAAAACATCTATTTCTGTTTTATTGACTATGCCAGAGCCTTTGGCTGTGTGGGTCCCAACAAACTGTGGAAAATTCTGAAAGAGATGGGAATACCAGACCACCTGACTTGCCTCCTGAGAAATCTGTATGCAGGTAAAGAAGCAACAGTTAGAACTGGACATGGAACAACAGACTGGTTCCAAATTGGGAAAGGAGTACGTCAAGGCTGTATATTGTCACCCTGCTTATTTAACTTATATGCAGAGGTACACCATGTGAAATGCCAGGCTGGATGAAGCACAAGCTGGAATCAAGATTGCTGGGAGAATTGTCAATAACCTCAGATATGCAGATGACACCACCCTTATGGCAGAAAGGCAAAAAGAACTAAAGAATCTCTTGACGAAAGTGAAAAAAGAGAGTGAAAAAGTTGGCTTAAAACTCAACATTCAGAAAACTAAGATCATGGCATCCAGTCCCATCACTTCATGGCAAATAGATGGGGAAACAATAGAGACAGTGATAGACTTTATTTGGGGAGGGGCTCCAAAAATCACTGTAGATGGTGACTTCAGCCATGAAATTAAAAGACGCTTACTCCTTGGAAGGAAAGTTATGGACAACCTAGAGAGCATATTAAAAAGCAGAGACATTACTTTGCCAACAAAGGTCCATATAGTCAAAGCTATGGTTTTTCCAGTAGTCATGTATGGATCTGAGAGTTGGACTAGAAAGAAAGCTGAGCACTGAAGAACTGATGCTTTTGAACTGTGGTGTTGGAGAAGACTCTTGAGAGTCACTTAGGCTGCAGGAGGTCCAACCAGTCCATCCTAAAGGAGATCAGTCCTGAATATTCATTGGAAGGACTGATGCTGAAGCTGAAACTCCAGTACTTTGGTCACCTGATGCAAAGAACTGACTCATTTGAAAAGACCTTGATGCTAGGAAAGATCCCCTTGATGCAGGAGAAGGGGATGACAGATGATTAGATGATTAGATGGCATCACCAACTCGATGGACATGAGTTTGAGTAAGCTCTGGGAAGTGGTGATGGACAGGGAGGCCTGGCGTGCTGCAGTCCATGGGGTTGCAAAGAGTCGGACACGACTGAGTGACTGAACTGAGCATGTAGTGGAGGTGTGTGTGGACAGCTTGCCTGGGGAGAGAGAACTCCCAATTCCACAGAAAGTTTAGTTTGGGCACTGCTTGAGTAAAACCAGCACTGTCCCAGTGAGTCCACTGGCAAACAAACCAGAAGGAACCCTGTGGTCCTTTCCAGGATAATCCTGATTATCCTTCTAGTGGACAGAGAATGATGGACACTTTTGCAAACATTCTGCAACAATAAACTTTCTAAACCATCTCGAAGGCCATAATGTTAATGTAGGTCAGGTAAGAAGTGGATGCAGTCTCTGCCCACATCTTCCATGCAAATGCTGTGAAAATTAGAGGTTGTGGTGCTTTGGTGGGGTGGGGGGGGTACATGGGTGTGGGGACTTACTGGGAATGGAGCACTTGAACTAGGTCTCAAGGGATGGGGGGCTTTGAAGGATGGAGAAGAGCAAAAGCTGGAAGAACTGAATGAGCAAAAGCATGGAGGAGGACAAGGAGAACAATCTAGAATAAGTTGATGTGTAATGCTTGAACTGAACATTTATTTGGAGGTGGACCAGAAAGGAGGTTGAGATCAGGTAGTGGTGGGAACCAATCACCAGGCTAAGGCTTTTCAACTTTAAATGCAGCTGAGGAATGACAGCACCAGGGTGATAACTCAGGTCTTCTGGCTCCTAGCTCTCCTCTCCAGCTCTCTTCAACTCTCCTGCACTGCCTCACAATGTCTGTCTTCAGGAAGTATATTGTTTCACTTGGAAATGAGATAATCTGGGCTTCAGGTCATGAAATAGTTGTGTGCCTTGGCCAAACCACCTTTTTGGGTTTCGGTTTAAACCCCAAAATGAGATAGTTGGAGAAAATATTTTCTGGCTTTTTAAGATGGAAGAAATCTCTTTGGAAGACTCACATAATGACAATGTTCAGAATGGTTGGGGAGGAGGGAAAACCAACAGACACCAAAAATCCTCTGGTTCCATGATTTATGCTATACATACACTGTCTTTCATACAACAAACACTCCTAATTTCTCTCTCTCTGCTCTCTCCCTACCATCCTTTTATTTTCTTTTTAACATTTTAAGAAGCAACTGTTCTTTACTTAATTTGATCTTCTGTTACTGTATCTCTCTTACTATGAGGCAGTTTTATATGTGAAATACTTTCTGTTTGAATGAGCTGCCATCAAGACTAATAACTCATCTTTTAAATCTTTTATCCATTTTAAGTTTCATCTAATTCCTGGTCTCCATCCTTAATGTCCAATTCCCGCATGTCCGCTTGGCTTTGTCTATAACCCAAAGCACGTCTCAGGAAGAGGAGCAAAACAGGGACTAGGAGGGGCAACCAACCAAATGCTGGACCACGTAAACTTTCTCTTGATGTGCCCCCAAAGTCTGCCAAACCAAAGTCCTTGAGGATCTCAAAGAATTCAAAACCGGATATAAAATAAATAAATGCAAATGGCACATTTCTTAACTATAGGGTCTCCTTGGACTTCTTCAGGTCCAAGTTACTCCCTGATTTTTTCCTTCATTGATTTCAGGGGGAATGAGGCCAGAGTTTGACCCTTTACTGAAAGGTTATATACATGGAGAGAGGGATGAAAGAATAATACTGAGTCAGGTCCTATGGGGAAGGAAAAGGAAAAGTAAACATCTCCCTGGAAAATAAACTTCTGCTCTTTCAAACCTTGGATGCCACCTTTTCAAGAATAAGCTGTTCAAAGAGTGGATATATGTATATGTATAACTGATTCATGTTGCTGTATACCTGAAAATCACACAACACTTTAAATCAATTATACTCCAGTAAAAAGTTTTAAAAACTCCAAATACATTCAAAATAATTTTTTTCAGATTTTATTTTATTATTATTTTTTACTTTACAATATTGTATTGGTTTTGCCATACATCAACATGAATCCACCACGGGTGTACACGTGTTCCCAA
This sequence comes from Ovis aries, assembly GCF_016772045.2. Lineage (NCBI taxonomy): Eukaryota > Metazoa > Chordata > Mammalia > Artiodactyla > Bovidae > Ovis > Ovis aries. The sequence continues at coordinate 68,819,319 of NC_056059.1, read as the reverse complement.
TCCTGAACCCTCCTCCCACCTCCCTCCCTGTACCATCCCTCAAAGAATGAAATGTTCCAAACTCTGGTGTCATCCCTGAGAAGACCTGTTTCTAGAAAATTGGCCAAATTAAATGGGCCATCCTAATCTGTACAAAACTTTTTCATATTTTCATCAGTCACGTGTATGTTTATCTGGTGTTACTCACTATGGGCTTCCCACACGGCACTGCGGTAAAGAATCAGCCTGCCAAAGCAGGAGACACAGGAGACATAAGAAATGCAGGTTGATCCCCGGGTCAGGAAGATCCCTTGGAGAAGGAAATGGCAACCCACTCCAGTATTCTTGCCTGGAAAATTTCATGGGCAGAGGAACCTGGTGGCCTACAATTCATGGGGTCACAAAGAGTTGGACACTACTTACTAACTAAACAACAACAACAATATGTAGAAGAAAAACCTATTCCTCCCAGTCTCAACACTTCTGATGCCAGAGGTGTGGGCTTTCCTTACATCAGCCAATTCTCTACCTCTCTGGATACCACCTAGGTGTGCCACAATTCAGTTACAATAGTAACCACCAGGAGCTAGTGTAGACCTCACGGAGCCCAGTCCCATAAGACTCCTCCCACTTTAGACATCAATTGCAATCGGACTGACTAGCTATAAATTGGAGGGGGCGGGTCTCCCTCCTTTGGTTTGATAATTTGTTAGAATGCCTCTCAGAACTCAGAAAAGGGCTTTACTGTCACTTATTTATTATAAAGGATACAACTCAGAACAACCAAATGGAAAAGATGCCTGGAGCAAGGAGTGTGGGAAGGGGCAGGGGGCGTCCTTGCCTTCTCTGGGACCCCTTTCTTTCTCCTCACCTATCACTTGGGAGATAATGACAGTACACCTGCCTCCCAGGGTTGGTGTGAAATGAAATACTGTGTGAAGTGAACACATGTGTGTGAAGGGTTCAGAACAGTGCCTGTGAATAGTAAATGCTACTAAGGACCAATGCATGTGACTTTGTGGTGTAGGATTAAATACCCAAATGAGAGTGGGCTAGGACAACAATAATTAACATTCATAGAGCAGTGACCCTGAGGCTAGGTGCTTTCTATGTATTAACTCATTTAATCCTCACAGCAGCCCAGGCTATATATAAACTCTTAACTTTCATCATCATTACCACCACCATCATCCTTGGCATTATCCCCATTATACAAATCAAGAAACTGGGATCCAGAGGGGTAAGTGGCTAGTCCAAGGTCACCCAGCCTGCAAGTAAGTAGCCCAGCTGGGGTTTGAGCCCCTGAAGTCTAGAACCAAAGACCACTGCCTTCTCCCCTATTCCAGAAGGTGAAGATCCACGAACAACAGGCAGATTAGGAAACACCACATTAAATGTTATTGCCTTTTATTTGGCAAACTTCAGGGCAGCAAACTTGAATACCGTTTATTTTCCAGAAACACGCGTCTTTAGCTTGTGCTTTGAGGGCTTCTTTACCCTTGTTCTTTTCAGCTCTGGGGGTGACGGCCCACATTGGCAGTGTCCCCTGAATGCATATTCAACCTCCATTCCTGCAGCACAACCTACAATCCTGGAAACATCTACAATTTCAGAGCCATGAACTCTTTCTCTTTCTTTTTTTTTCCCTCTTTTCTTTCTGCTTTCTCCTTACCTTCTCCATAAACCTCTTTTCTCTCCTTTCCACAATTTATTTAGGCCTGAAAAGAAGCCAGGGAAATGATATTTGCTTTGGGAGGAGTAGAGAAAAATAAAAGTTGAGCTAGCCAAGGAAAAGAATTAACTCTGATTTTCCACAAAGGGCTACTTCATAGAAAGTCTGGGACTTAACGGTGCTTTATAGTGGCTCTCACTCTCTCTCTCTTTCTCTCTTCTTTAGGAAAAACAAAGTTGCTGTAAACAGCTGGAGACCATAACTTGAAAAACCAAGAAAGTAAGATGAATAAAACTTCCTGTTTTCCTCTCCTACCCAAGTCTACAGGGGGTTGGCCTACCAGGCCGCCTTCCAGACCAGATGTTTGATTCCCAAAGCTTGTTTCAGAGTCTCTGCATATCAATTAATCTTGACACAGCACGACCAGACCTTAGATTCAATTACAACGAGCAGGCTTCAGCCAAGCGCCTGCTGGGACACAGGTTCCTCCTGGGAAAAGCCGGGTAAATGTGGCCAGCATATGACATGGGACCAGCGAGTCAAATTCTCTTTTATCGCAATCTAAATTACATGCAACAGCAGAACTCCTCCTAGAAGCCAGGTACCATGCTAAGATTCCAGATTTAGTCTCACTGAACCTCCTCTAATCCACATGACAGCCACACAAGGGAGATACAGTTACTAGCATCTCTGGTTTACAAATCAGATCAAGCCTTGGAGGGGATAAAAGACCTGACTTTACTTCTCCTCTTTCCCCTTCCTCACTCTCAACCCTCACTTGTGTGTGTGTGTGTGTGCGTGTGCGCGCACGCAACCGTGCTAAGTCACTTCAGTCATGTCTGACTCTTTGCGACCCCATGGGCCATAGCCCACCAGGCTCCTTGGTCCATGGGATTCTCCAGGCAAGAATACTAGAGTAGGATGCCGTGCCCTCCTTCAGGGGATCTTCCTGACCCTGAGATAGAACCCACAGCTCTTGTGTCTCCTGCACTGGCAGGCAGGTTCTTTACCACTAGCGTGGTCCAGAAAAGACTAATGCATGGGAAAGAAACAAAGGGTCAGAGAAGCCTCCTCTCTGGTAAGGAGACATACTTGTCTGCGTTGCTCTGCTCCTGCCTAGGCTTCTGGGCGTGTTACTTTTCTCCTTGGCTGTTCATCCTCTTTGGAGACATGTTGTCATCTGTTTTGAAGGTCTGTCTGCATCCTCTGAGTTCACACCCAGCCATCAGCCTCAGGACCCACTGCCAGTAATGATGCAGGCTCCTTTCAGCCCGTCTCTCCTCCTCAGATGTGTAACCCAGAGCAAGGAGGATATATCCCTTCACGGTAAAACTCTTAAGTGCTCCAACGGATTATAAAACCGAGCTCCTAGCATGACACCCATCCGTATTTGTCGTTCTGACTCTGAGTGAGATCTGCCAGTAGGGTTAGTGGTGGGGTTGTTATTAAGTCTCTTCTCTGCAAAAGAAGGCCAAAACATGTGCTTGGACTGGAAGCTGTCTCTTGCCTTTTGAGTAGTTATCAGTAGCTAGAAATAGGAAGTCATTAAAGTATGTGTTTTTGTTTATTTTGTGGGATCTTCAAAATTTTCCATAATTTCTCAACTATAAAGACAACAGGTTTAGCTTTTCAACCAGCTAATGGGTACCCACCAGTAGCCTTCAGTGCTTTTCTGGGTGGCTTCCATATCAGGTAGAGCTTTGAGTGACTGCCCCCTCCAGTTTGTGGTCCCCATTCTCACCATCAGCCCCCCACCCTGTGCACCAAACTCTTCAAGGAGCAGAAACGTATAGTCTTTTCTCACCAGGTTCAGGAACTCCAAGCGTAACCTCCCTCATCCTTTTCAGGCAAGCATAGTGTAGGCCAGTGTTTAATGTTTGACAGCTGGAGAACATGCATTTAAATTTTTTTTTTTAAAAGAGAGCGAGACAAACAAATTTCTTTCCAGTAGAAATTTTCAGTGCCGTCAATATCCTAATGTCACTCTGAGTCCCCAAGAAAAGAATGTAGTATGTAGAGATTCCTAAACTTTTTTGACCTTAAAAGACTACTTGGGGACCTCTTATGATATTAATGTCCCATAGATACACTTTGGGAAATCATAAAGTGCCCATACAGCCACCATATGTTAAGGACTGATCAATGCTGAACACTGCATCCGTTTTCTCACTTAACATTCATCACATCCCAAATTGCAGGCCTGATCACCATTTTACAGGTACAGAAAATGAGGGTCAGAGAATGTCAGGTCCTTGCTCAAGGACACATAGCCAGGGGAGAATAATGCAAGGGCAAGGCCAAAGATTTTTTGCTGTCGTTATTGTTTACCTTTTATTTATTAATTGATTTGGCTACATCCACTCTTAGTTGCTGGAGAAGGCAATGGCACCCCACTCCAGTACTGTTGCCTGGAAAATGCCGTGGTCGGAGGAGCCTGGTAGGCTGCAGTCCATGGGGTCGCGAAGAGTCGGACACGACCGAGCGACTTCACTTTCACTTTTCACTTTCATGCATTGGAGAAGGAAATGGCAACCCACTCCAGTGTCCTTGCCTGGAGAATCCCGGGGATGGGGGAGCCTGGTGGGCTGCCGTCTATGGGGTTGCACAGAGTCGAACTTGGCTGACGCGACTTAGCAGCAGCAGCTGTCTTAGTTGCGGCATGTGGGTTCTTCGTTGTATCATGCAGGGTTTTATTTTTGATGTGACATGTGAGCTCAGTAGTTGTGGCATGGAGGCAGTGGAGTGCACCAGCTTCAGTAGTTGTGTCCCTTGGGCTTAGTTGCTCCATGGATTATGGGATCTTAGTTCCCCTACTAGGGATCAATCTTGCTGTCCCTGCATTGCAAGGTGGACTAGAACACTAGACCACGAGGGTAGTCCCCAGGATCAAAGGTTTTGAATGGCAGACCTTGTATTGTTTTTCCTTAAGAAAATGTCCTCCTTTCTAAGAAAGTTTTAAAATGCAGGAAAGAGCGTAACAAACACCCACCTTTTTACTATACAAAATTAGTCATTTTTCTTTGGTCATATTTCTTTCCAGTCTTTTTAAAAAATAAATTAAATATTATAGATAAAAGTTCATTTCTTATCAGGCTGCTTCCCTGTTATCAATAAACCCCAACTCTAGGAGCGAGGTCATGAAGGTCCATAGCCCAGGCTGCTTTTGGGTGCTCTCTTTTCAACCCATAAAAGTGTTTTCTCTCACCTGTGTTTTGTTTCCCCAGTGCCCTCTTGCATTCCATTCTAAATCTGAGGCATGCAGAGAAATATTTTAAAATAACCTGATAAACAAAGCCTGAGATCAGTCGCCAGGACCATGGTCCACAGTTAAGAAGAGCCCTATTCAGGTTTTCAGAGAAGGAAGTAGAATCTAGGGGCATATTCTCAGGTGGGGCTGGAGCTGCAGAAGCTGACAGAGTAAGTGCTGTGGACCGCTGGCTAGTGAGGCTCATGGTGGAGCAGAAAACGGAGGGTCTACGCATGAGGACCCAGGTGGCTCCGTGTGCAGGCCAGTTATACCTGTAATCACCCCAGATCATCTCATCTCAGGTAAAACTCCCTGCCATCCTCGCTCTCCTCACTCGATTTCTTGTTCTACATAGTTACCCCTTCCCGGTATTCTGTTACATTTTCACTTGTTTATCGTTTCTTGTCTGTCTTCTCCACTAAAACGTAAGCTCTATGAAGGTAGGGCCATGTCTGCTGGTCACTATGCTCCCCTTTCACCTGCCCTCCTCTGCTCCAGCTCATAGAGAATATTCAGTGCTTCTGGAGAGCATGGAAGGAGACAGCCAAGAAGGAAGCAGGAAATTTTTTTTTTTTTTTAAGATTTTAAAGCATCAATGGAGAATCAAGTTTGATAACGATTGAGTATAAGTTTATGACATACAAAAAAGAGAGAAGACAATGCTACAGCTGGTGTTATTCCTGTAGGAACCTCTTTTCAAAGAAGGAAAACATGGACATTAGGAAAAGAAGGTAAACCCCACGCTTCATGGAACAAAATTTGCCATGAAAAATCCTGCTGCTGGTCACAGGAAGGAGGGACAGTAAATAGAGTTTTGTATCTCCCAATTTGGGGCTGTAGAGGTAATGGTGTGATGACCAAAAGTGGTTAAACCAAAAGCACATTGATCGTCATTGCTGTGACAACAGCAGACCCCCAGCTTTCTGTGGTTTGCAACAACAAAGATTTGCTTCTGTCCACTATGACCCTGATGGTCTCTGCTCCATTTAGGATACAGGCTAAAGGAACAGCCCTTATTAACAGCATACATTTCTTATGGCAAAAGACTTCTCCTTAAACATGGTATCCATTTCCATTCTATCAACCAAGGCAAGATACATCGAGGGGACAGGGCTGTATATTTCTCTTCTCAGGGAAGTCACTGGAAGTCTATGGCAATGGACAGGAAGTGCGAGACTTCCATAGGAAGGAAGAGTGAAGAGTTGAGAGCAATGATATGATCTTACCCCATCCCACCCCCAATTTTTCTGTCTTACTGAAGCTTAAGAAATTTCAGAACACTTCCTATACAATCTTAGGAGAAGGAAAGAAAGAAGGAGAAAGGAAACATGTAGAATGCTGCTGTAGTTTCTTTTTTTTTTTTTTTTTTAGTTTTTATTTTTTAAATTTTAAAATCTTTAATTCTTACATGCATTCCCAAACATGAACCCCCTCCCACCTCCCTCCCCATAACGTCTTTCTGGGTCATCCCCATGCACCAGCCCCAAGCATGCTGCATCCTGCGTCAGACATAGACTGGTGATTCAATTCACATGATAGTATACATGTTAGAATGTCATTCTCCCAAATCATCCCACCCTCTCCCTCTCCCTCTGAGTCCAAAAGTCCGTTATACACATCTGTGTCTCTTTCCCTGTCTTGCATACAGGGTCGTCATTGCCATCTTCCTAAATTCCATATATATGTGTTAGTATACTGTATTGGTGTTTTTCTTTCTGGCTTACTTCACTCAGTATAATCGGCTCCAGTTTCATCCATCTCATCAGAACTGATTCAAATGAATTCTTTTTAATGGCTGAGTAATACTCCATTGTGTATATGTACCACAGCTTTCTTATCCATTCATCTGCTGATGGACATCTAGGTTGTTTCCATGTCCTGGCTATTATAAACAGTGCTGCGATGAACATTGGGGTACATGTGTCTCTTTCAATTCTGGTTTCCTCGGTGTGTATGCCCAGAAGTGGGATTGCTGGGTCATAAGGTAGTTCTATTTGCAATTTTTAAGGAATCTCCACACTGTTTTCCATAGTGGCTGTACTAGTTTGCATTCCCACCAGCAGTGTAGGAGGGTTCCTTTTCTCCACACCCTCGCCAGCATTTATTGCTTGCAGATTTTTGGATCGCAGCCATTCTGACTAGTGTGAAGTGGTACCTCATTGTGGTTTTGATTTGCATTTCTCTAATAATGAGTGATGTTGAGCATCTTTTCATGTGTTTGTTAGCCATCTGTATGTCTTCTTTGGAGAAATGTCTATTTAGTTCTTTGGCCCATTTTTTGATTGGGTCGTTTATTTTTCTGGAGTTGAGCTGCAGAAGTTGCTTGTATATTTTTGAGATTAGTTGTTTGTCAGTTGCTTCATTTGCTATTATTTTCTCCCATTCAGAAGGCTGTCTTTTCACCTTGCTTATATTTTCCTTTGTTGTGCAGAAGCTTTTAATTTTAATTAGATCCCATTTGTTTATTTTTGCTTTTATTTCCAGAATTCTGGGAGGTGGATCATAGAGGATCCTGCTGTGATTTATGTCTGAGAGTGTTTTGCCTATGTTCTCCTCTAGGAGTTTTATAGTTTCTGATCTTACATTTAGATCTTTAATCCATTTTGAGTTTATTTTTGTGTGTGGTGTTAGAAAGTGATCTAGTTTCATTCTTTTACAAGTGGTTGACCAGTTTTCCCAGCACCACTTGTTAAAGAGATTGTCTTTACTCCATTGTATATTCTTGCCTCCTTTGTCAAAGATAAGGTGTCCATATGTGTGTGGCTTTATCTCTGGGCTTTCTATTTTGTTCCATTGATCTATATGTCTGTCTTTGTGCCAGTACCATACTGTCTTGATGACTGTGGCTTTGTAGTAGAGCCTGAAGTCAGGCAAGTTGATTCCTCCAGTTCCAATCTTCTTTCTCAAGATTGCTTTGGCTATTCGAGGTTTTTTGTATTTCCATACAAATCTTGAAATTATTTGTTCTAGTTCTGTGAAAAATGTGGCTGGTAGCTTGATAGGGATTGCATTGAATTTGTAAATTGCTTTGGGTAGTATACTCATTTTCACTATATTGATTCTTCCAACACATTAAAAAGATCATACACCATGACCAAGTGGGCTTTATCCCAGGGATGCAAGGATTCTTCAATATCCGCAAATCAATCAATGTAATTCACCACATTAACAAATTGAAAAATAAAAACCATATGATTATCTCAATAGATGCAGAGAAGGCCTTTGACAAAATTCAACATCCATTTATGATAAAAACTCTCCAGAAAGCAGGAATAGAAGGAACATACCTCAACATAATAAAAGCTATCTATGACAAACCCACAGCAAACATTATCCTCAATGGTGAAAAATTGAAAGCATTTCCCCTAAAGTCAGGAACAAGACAAGGGTGTCCACTTTCACCGCTACTATTCAACATAGTGCTGTAGTTTCTTAAAACAAGGAGAGATAAATCAAGGACATAGGATGCGGGTAGATGTAACATCTCCATTTATGCACTTTAGAAGGTAAGAAGGGGCACAGAGAGCCAAACCACAGCTGTCAAAGAATGCGGCCTTATGCATCACAGCCGTGACATTCGATTCATAATTTGGTAGGCTGCATTATCACTCCCAATTATTTGCTGCCCCTCCTTGAGAGAGGATTAGGTTTCCTTGAGCCTGGTGGGCTGCCGTCTGGGGTCGCACAGAGTCGGACACGACTGCAGCGACTTAGCAGCAGCAGCAGCAGTCATCAATGGATGGAGTTTGAGTATTCTGAATTGGAATGGTAGGCGAGAGACCACAGCAGTGCTTGAAAAGCACGGTTTCACTTCAGTAAGCACATTTTACCTTAGGCTGGTAACAGATTTTACTCTACATCTGCACCTCCACCCTCTGTCTTGCCCCTCGTCAGTTCTAATGTTCTTGTTTTCTGTAATCTTTACAGCAGACTCTTTACTGATTGCCATTGGACTCAACTCTCTAGACTCTGATAGTCAACCCTGATCTGGGTCCTAAAAGCTGGTCCTTACATCCAACAGCAGCTAGGTCATCACATCTGGACTTTTTTCCAGTAGCTTAAACTCGATATTACTAAACCTGAGTTCATCATTTCTGTACTTCCCTTCACTGTTCAGTGTCTTTTCTAATTCCAGTATTCAAATTACAACTCTGCCAGTCTCCAGAGGCTCAAAATAGCGAGTGAAATATACATTCTGAGATGTTTGCCACAACATATATCTTATATATGGAAATAGCCTAAATGCTAAACAATAGAGGAATAGTTTAAATTATTTGAATATATATAAGAGTTATGATGTTTAAACTAATACATTTATTAATTTAAAGTAAATTTCCAAGGAATGTTTAATGACTGGAGATGGGGTCCATAATATAGCATTAAATGAAGATAGACACAGAGGGGAAAAAAAGGTAATTTTTAGAAGTCAGACTTCAGTCAGGAGAATAAAGACACCTCCTGTCTTGCAGGCAAGGAGAGCTTCAATACAAGGAACAAGAGGATTCCAGACTTGTTGGAAAGGCTGGGGGAGCCATCCTGATCACCCCAGCCTGCATCCCTGAAGCAGGTGGCTCCCAGGAGCTCAACTGGAAGCCTCTGCAAATCTCAAGAACCCCCAGGAAGCTTTGGCTAGTGCCTTTGTCTGTAGCAGAGAAGTGGCTGGTTTTCAAAGGCTCATTCCCCTTAAGCCACTATAAAGTCACAACGTCCTCCCCTGTCTCAGCTGCCTCCAGGCTTAATGGCCTCTCCTTCTAGACCGACTTTCAAACCAGCATGAGCATATCTTACAAGCAAATCCCAAGAGGGAAATATTCAGCAAGAGGATTCTGGGAAATGCGGTCTCCAGAAAGGACTAACGGTGATGTGTTGATAGCAGATAATCAGTAAGTTACGGTGAATTATTATGCTTCCATATGGTGGAATAGTATGCAGGAACTAAAAAAAAGCAGCTTTACATATATGTTAAAACTGAAAGGTTTAAGACATATTACATAAAAAAGGAATATTGCTGACCATAAGTATAGTGTAACCTATTATAAAAATTAATAAAACATAAGTGTTGCCATAAAGAAATATAGCGAAGAAAGCTATCTGAAAGGTCACATAGCAAATTCATAGCCACAATTAATTCTGGGGAGAAATTGGAATTAATGGGTTAGTGAAGAAGGGCTTCTTTTTTAATAGGTTCTTTACTGTTTGACATTTTCATAAAAATAAATTCATGTACTACTTATATAATTAAAAATTGAACCATATCACACATATATACAGGTGCGGCTTCCCTGGTGGCTCAGATGGTAAAGAATCTGTCTGCAAAGCAGGAGACCTGGGTTCCATCCCTAGGTTGGGAAGATCCCCTGGAGGAGGGCATGACAACCCACTCCAGTACTCTTGCCTAGAGAATTCCATGGACAGAGGAGCCTAGCGGGTCACAGTGCATGGGGCCACAAAGTTGGTCATGACTGAACTCAGCAGCAGCAGCAGCGCAGCAGCATATCTGTATTTATGTATAGATATCATCTATCTATTTATCTATTGTCTATCTTCATTCATACACTGTAATGTGGCAGATATTGGGAAAATGACAATGGACAGACAGTTTGAGTCTGTGTTCCCCCTTCTCAGCAGCCTTTAGGGACTTCCCTGGCAGTCCAGTGGTTAAGACTTCACCTTCCGATGTAAAGGGTGCGAGTTTGTTCCCTCGTCAGGGAAGCTAAGATCCCACACACCTGGTGGCCAAAAAACCAAAATATAAAGTAAAAGCAATATTGTAACAAATTTGATAAAGACTTAAAAAAGAACCTTTAAAGAATTCGGGCTTGCTAAGTTCTTGCCCCTCCTTTGCCTACTCATTTTCACCACCACTCCATTTGAGTCTCTTTATTCCAACTATTTCATCTCCCAGAGGCACTACCCTCTCTTTCTTCTTGTTTAAATTCCATCTCAATTCTACGATCTTCAAAGTTTTGTTCAACTCTTAGTTTCTCTGAAGTAGTGTGACTTGGGGAATGATTCCCAGACTTTAAGTCCTATCCTCTCTGAAGGTCAATGTCAAGTTTCTCCCTGGGAACCAATCTCCCTGTTTTGTCCATAGTGTTAAGCCCATGGCTATCTACATCCACGTACTAGACAAGGAAATGAGGCTCTCTGAAAGCCAGACTGCGTCTCCCAATAGCCCGCGGCTAGTGCAGAGAAACCACCTCCACTTCCCCTCAGTTCTGATGTTAGATGCTGTCTGATGTCTGCTCGGACAGCAGGCTTGAAGTACAGAGCTCCAGCATATTCTCAGGAGACATATGAGACTTTACACACAGCACAGACTAGCCCTGCGGCGTTCCCTTGTTAAAGGCAGTGCTCATTTTCTATCTATAGAAGATATCCAAGATCAAAGCCACAGGTGTTTTTGTGGAAAACAAAGCACTTGCCTTTCAACCAGAAAAGAAGAGGAAGCCTTCACCTTTTCTCTGAAAGCTTGTTGAAAACGTCCCTGTCCCCATGTAGGATTAACCTAAATGCTCGTGCTCCCTGTTGGTTCTATTCTTCATAAAAATGTGTCACTAATCTCACAGGGTTTCGACTGAGTATAGAAGTAAAGATCTAGCTCTCCTGGGACACCGTGCTGGTCTCTGGGAAGATATGATAATTAAGAGAAGGATCTGGCCTCAGGAAGCTCGCAAGCTTTTTTTTCAGAAAATGTCATAAGAATCACAAGTTCCTTTGAAATCAAAGCTGCTTGCTAATCAAGCCTGTGCTTCTATCCTGACTTGGACAGATGGCACCAGTATGTTATTCCACCTGGCCTTCAGGATCAATGTAAACTGTGTCCTTGAAGATCCAATGTAATTAACATTCATCAGTCAGCAGCTATTAAGCACCTACCAAGAGCAAGGTGAGGCAAGGGCAGGGACCCAGTGCTGAGTGAGATGAGCTCCTTGCCTTTGGGGCAGTTGCACACCAGAGGTAAGTTTATTTATTTTATTATAACTAAAGGCTCTTTCTGCTCCTATCCTCTCTATTCCTCTGACTCTCTGATCTTGTGACTTGGAGCCTCTGCCACCGCCATGAAAAAAGAACATGACCACCAGTTTCATATAGCTCACAAGTCTCAGGGGAAGGATGAAGAAATCTTGGAGTAAAGCTGAGCTGTCCCAGCCCAGGCCAGGCAAATGCCCTGACGCTCATCTGAGCAGCAGCTCCATGAGAGTGAATGGTTGCTATTTTAATCCACTGAGTTTTAGGGTTGCTTGTTATGCAGAGAATCTAAGCCAATCCACTGTATGATACTACATACTGCCTATGCCCTAGTCACAGCTGTCTTACAGGTAGGCAAGTCTGAATGTTCAGAAAAACTACATGATCTTTCGTTCCTCACATTGATTCTTTAAGTTCTTAGAATGCAAAGGTCATATGAATTACTGTACAGATTTGTATATAGAACTCACGTATGCAACATTTCATGGACAAGTTAAAGAATTTTTTGAAGGTGATTTTGTTTTAATGTGGACATCTCTATTGAATTTGTTACAATATTTATTCTGTTTTTTATGTTTTGGATTTTTTTTTTTTTTTTTTTTTTGCCATGAGGCATGTGGGATTTTAGCTCCCTGAGCCTGCAACCCCTGCACTGGAAGGAAAACTTTTAACTACTGGACTGCCAGGGACGGCGCTCGAGAGTAAGATCACTTGATTAAGTGAGATTTTTTTATTTACTAACTGATTTTTTTCTTTTTTGCCAGGGTGTGGGTGCAGGGAAGGCTGTCCAAGCCTTTAGTTGCAGCATGCAGGATCTGTTGATAGTTCTCTGACCTGGGATCAGACTCAGGCTCCCTGCATTAGAAGTGTAGTTTTAACCACTGAACCACTAGGGAAGTCTCTATTCACTAATTTTAGAATCTCAGTTCAGTTCAGTTCAGTTTAGTCGCTCAGTCCTATCTGACTCTTTGCGACCCCATGAATCATAGCACGCCAGGCCTCCCTGTCCATCACCAACTCCCAGAGTTCACCCAAACTCATGTGCATTGAGTTGGTGATGCCATCCGGCCATCTCAAATCTACTCTTAATTAAAATGGAACTTTATCAATAATATAAGCTTCTGGAGACAGTTCAGTTCAGTTGCTCAGTCATGTCCGACTCTTTGCAGTCCTATGAACTGTAGCATGCCAGGCTTCCCTATCCATCACCAACTCCCAGAGCTTACTCAAGCTCATATCCATCGAGTTAGTGATGCCATCCAACCATCTCATCCTCTGTCGTCCCCTTCTCCTCCTGCCTTCTATTCTCCCAGCATCAGGGTATTTTCCAATAAGTCAGTTCTTCCCATCAGATAACCAAAGTATTGGAATTTCAGCTTCTGCATCAGTCCTTCCAATGAATAATCAGGACTGATCTCCTTTAGGATGGACTGGTTGGATTTCCTTGCAGCCTAAGGGACTCTCAAGAATCTTCTTCAACATCACAGTTCAAAAGCATCAATTCTTCAGTGCTCAGCTTTCTTTAGAGTCTATCTCTCACATCCATACATGACTACTGGAAAAACCATAGCTTTGACTAGATGGACCTTTGTTGGCAAAGTAATGTCTCTGCTTTTTCATATGCTGTTTAGGTTGGTCATAGCTTTTCTTCCAAGGAGTAAGCATATTTTCATTCCATGGCTGCAATCACCATCTGCAGTGATTTTGGAGCCCAAGAAAATTAAGTCTGCCACTGTTTCCACTGTTTCCCCATCTATTTATTTGCCATGAAGTGATGGGACCAGATGCCATGATCTTAGTTTTCTTAATATTGAGCTTTAAGCCAGCTTTTAACTCTCTTCTTTCACTTTCATCAAGAGGCTCGTTAGTTCCTCTTCACTTTCTTCCATAAGGGTGGTGTCATCTGCATATCTGAGGTTATTGATATTTCTTCTGGCAATCTTGAGTCCAGCTTGCACTTTATCCAGCCCAGCATTTCACATGATGTACTCTGCATCGAAGTTAAATAAGCAAGGTGACCATATACAGCCTCGACATACTCCTTTCCCGATTTTGAACCAGTCTGCTGTTCCATGTCCGGTTCTAACTGTTGCTTCTTGACCTGCATACAGATTTCTTGGAAGGTCAGGTGATTTGGTATTCTCACCTCTTGAAGAATTTTCATTTGTTGTGATCCACACAGTCAAAGGCTTTGGCATAGTCAATAAAGCAGAAGTTAGATGTTTTTCCAGAACTCTCGTGCTTTTTCCATGATCCAGCAGATGTTGGCAATTTGATCTCTGGTTCCTCTGCCTATTCTAAAACCAGCTTGAACATCTGGAAGTTCACGGTTCATGTACTGTTGAAGCCTGGCTTGGAGAATTTTGAGCATTACTTTGCTAGCATGTGAGATGAGTGTAATTGTGCAGTAGTTTGAGCATTCTTTGGCATTGCCTTTCTTTGGGATTGGAATGAAAACTGACCTTTTCTAGTCCTGTGGCCACTGCTGAGTTTTCCAAATTTGCTGGCATGTTGAATGCAGCACTTTCACAGCGTCATCTTTTAGGATTTGAAATAGCTCAGCTGGAATTCCATCATCTCTACTAGCTTTGTTCATAGTGATGCTTCATAAGGGCCACTTGACTTCACATTCCAGGATGCCTGGCTCTAGGTGAGTGATCACACCATTGTGATTATCTAGGTCATGAAGATCTTTTCTGTATAGTTCTGTGTATTCTTGCCACCTCTTCTTAATATCTTCTGCTTCTGTTGCATCCATACTATTTCTGTCCTTTATTGTGCCCATCTTTGCATGAAATGTTCTCTTGGTATCTCTAATTTTCTTGAAGAGATCTTTAGTCTTTCCCATTCTATTGTTTTCCTCTATTTCTTTGCAATGATCACCGAGGAACGTTTTCTTATCTCTCTTTGCTATTATTTGGAACTCTGCATTCAGATGGGTGTATCTTTCCTTTCCTCCTTTGCCTTTAGCTTCTCGTCTTTCTCAGCTATCTGTAAGGCCTCCTCAGACAACCATGTTGCCTTTTTGCATTTCTTTTTCTTGGGAATGGTCTTGATCACTGCCTCGTGTACAATGTTATGAACCTCCATCCATAGTTCTTTAGGCACTCTTTCTATCAGATCTAATCCCTTGAATCTGGAGGAAGGGACTGTATCTCTGTGTCCACCTACCCTGACTCCACTCCTGTGATACCTCAGTGCTTCTTTAATAGAATTGTTTGTAGTCATGAAGCTTCCTGAAATAGGGCAGCTTTTCTAGAGAGCTCTGGGGCACAGTTTGTTGCTGCCAAAAGTTTGCAAGCTAAGATGTGTAAGCACTCATTCAAACATTACATATATCTTTTAACTAAAAATTTGAAATAAAGCCAGAAAACCCCAGTCTCAGGTACACATTTCCCTTGCCAATTAAAGCAGCACATTTTTCTTCTTCTCTACCAATCAGGTGCAAATTAGAAACAGGATTTTTTAAGAAAAATTATCCCTCCCTCAGATTTCATCACACAGCTGCCCTCAGTGCATGTACCCTGACAATTGCAAAACGGCCAATAAACTGTTGTGCTTGAAGGAGGCTGCTCCAAGTTCCGGCGCAGGAATACGAATCCTCCCCAGCGAGACCTGCCCCAAGCGCCCACTCTGGCTGCAGGAGGATATCGCCCGTTTCTCTGTCCAAACCTGGCCTCCGTGTGATCTAGGTCAACGCAGCCAATCTCCTTTGTTTGTCCAGCTGGACATTAGGGATAATGATACCAAAGTACCTCACCAGGGCATCGAAGAGTTCAACAATGAAATCACATAGAAACCCTTGGTTGAAAAGTGCCGCAAAAAGTGGGCAGGAAAGGAAAAAACCCATTTGGCAGAAAAAGAGCGGTGGCACAGAAAAGGCCCTCCAGCAAACCAGCAGTTTCCTCTCCAGATCTTTCGATTCCCCCGGGTATTAGCCAGCAGCCAATGCACTTTCCTCAATTGCAGCTGCCCAGGTTCACTCACCCCAGACCCTTTAGAGGAAGCACCGCCCACCCCCTTTCCCGGAAGCGAGGATGGACCTTACCATACACTAGCAGTTCTCTCTGACAGTCTTTCTCCTGCTTCCAACTCTTTTCTCAGCTTCAAAGGCTGGGGACTGTGCGTCAGTTAAGGAAAAATCCCAGTTCTCCACAACCTCATGTTGCAAGTCTTGTCGGGTGGTCTCACATCTCTCTTGAGAATGTGGCTGCTATATCTTGACTCCCCAGGTATACTGAGACAAGAAGAGTCCGATTTTAATGCCCCCTTATTTTGCTTGTAAATTGCCAGACTCATAGGCCCCTGATAAATTTTGTTGAGTGAATAAATATTGCTATTTCTCTCTTTACAGTTTGTTTTGCTTTGAATGTGTTTTGACTCGCCAACCAAATTTGAAGTTTCTCTAGGACAGAGGTTATGCCTCGCAGAGAGCAGGCCCTCCGTGAGTCCTAGGAACTCAAAGTACAGTCCTGGGACCACCAGCATCAGTTACATCAGTTAGCTGTCTCGATAGATGTCTCATTGTCCTAGCAAAGTGCAACCAATTTCCTTGTTTTCTCTTTCTCTCCCCAAGAGCAATTTGTACTTTTACACTATAGAAGGAAGGATAAAAATCAGTTCTGATTTATCACAGCCTAGTTAGTGTACTTTTGACAGTTCTATCACGCTTCTAATGTTACACATTTCTTGCTCTGTCTTTTTTTTTGAGGAAGGTTCATGTTCAACTCATCCTCCAGTGCACAATAATCCCCTCACACACTAAATTTGTTATTGAAGTGTTTGATTTCTTTCTTTGAGCTGTCCTTTGATTGTGCCTACTGCCCTGCACGCATGAACATTCAATATATGTGCCACATTATTTACCAGCTGAGCCACCAGGGAAGCCCAATAAATGTGCCAGTATCTTGTCAATAGAGTTTTGATGAGAAATTCAGTAATTAGTAGGAGAGAGTGGCAAACCCAAAGTATTAGGGCTATAACATATCAGCGTAAAGATCTTTGTTGGGAAGAGGACAGAGAATTATGAGAGGAAGAGTCTGTAAATGGATGAGGTAACTAGGAAACACCTGGTGTGCAAAGATCAGTGTCTGTGTTAATATTTTTGCAAGGATAATCACAATTTCAGTTATTTTGCAGCACTACAGATTTCTGTACTGGCTCCAACTGTTGAAATATGCACCTGGAAATCTTGAGGAAAGGTTTTGTCTTTTGTTGAGCTCATCTTAAATGTTGGCTGGAACTTAATTTTTATTAGGGGAGACTTTATAGCTATTATCTGGAATGATGAGTATATGCCTTGATGTTAACAAGGATTTCCCAGTGGAAATGTTTCAGTGTTACAAAATGGGAGATTCAAGATGCAGGAAATAAAGTCAGCATAGGAACTGGGCATCCATTTCTCCCTTCTGAATTTCTCATTCTTTTTTTTAAAACCTCTGCAGAATATGTAAAATTCTTTGGATCTGAGCTCATACACAAGCTGGGAGAAGAATCTCACAAAAGATAGAATCCTAACCATTTAATGCTATATACAATGTGATGTTGTATATTTAGAGGGCAAATGTAGAGTCACTGAGCCTCTCTCAGAAAATGAGAATATGGAAATAGAAAAATCAACAAAAGCAAATGTTGGTTCTTTGAAAAGATCAACAAAATTGACAAAACTTTAGCTGTTTAGCTAACAAGAACCAGAGTGAAGATTCAAATTACTGTAGTAAAATCAGGAATGAAAGAGAAGATATTAATATTGAACTTCCAGAAATAAAAAAGATTATAAGGAAATACTATGATTAATCAACCTTTCTAGGTGAAATGAAGAAATTCCTAAAAAACACAAAATTCTAAAACTGACTCAAGAAGAAATAGAAAATGTAAATAGAATTAGAACAAGTAAACAGATTGACTTAGTGATTTAAAAACTTTTCACAAAGGAAAGCCCAGGCCCAGATGACTTACTTCTGAATTCTACTAACCATCTAAAGAAGAATTAATGCCGATTCTTCACAAGCTCATCCAAAAAATTAGAAAAGGAGGAAATAGGCCCCAGCTCATTCCATGAGATCAATGTAATCCTGTTAACAGAGCTAGACAAAGACATCATGAAAAAGAAAATGATAGACCTACACCCCTATGAACATAGATGCTATAATCCTCAACAAAACACTAACAAAATAAGTCCAGCAATGTATTTAAAAAAAAAAAAATTTGCTTCCAGATGCCTGACTCTCAGGAACTATATGAAATTTTTAAAAAAACCATCTTTTGTTTTACACCCCTAGATTTGGGGAAAATTTGTTACATGGAAACTGATAACCATTGTACATGAGGTGCTGCCATAACAAAAACCAAATGTGCGATTGAAAGGGAGCTAGACCCTGTGAGGTCCTTCCAAAGGCCTTTCTGTGTCCCCTGCTTCTTGTTTGTAAGAAAAAGGTTTTCATTTTTCTAGACCTTCCCTGAGTTCCAAAGGGTAGACAAACAGTAATTAGGAGAATGAGGGAATGCAGAAAGACACAATGGTGCAGGGAGAGGGCCTGGGCCTGGTTCCTCTTCTGGGTATGTGCATAGCAATCTGATGCAAAATCTCTGTTCTTCTGCAGGAACTAAGGCCCCCTCCAGGTGGAGGATGGTAATTTCAGGCTGAGCACAGCCTATGGATCCCAGACTGCTTGGAACCAGAAGGCTGTTGACTGAGATTTCTGGAACGCCACCCTGTTACTTCAGTTCAGTTCAGTAGCTCAGTCGTGTCCGACTCTTTGTGACCCCATGAATCGCAGCACTCCAGGCCTCCCTGTCCATCACCATCTCCCGGAGTTCATTCAGACTCACGTCCATCGAGTCCGTGATGCCATCCAGCCATCTCATCCTCTGTCGTCCCCTTCTCCTCCTGCCCTCAATCCCTCCCAGCATCAGAGTCTTTTCCAGTGTGTCAACTCTTCTCATGAGGTGGCCAAAGTACTAGAGTTTCAGCTTTAGCATCATTCCTTCCAAAGAAATCCCAGGGTTGATCTCCTTCAGAATGGACTGGTTGGATCTCCTTGCAGTCCAAGGGACTCTCAAGAGTGGGGTTACACACCACAGTTGGCTTATAAATTCTCTTTGCATGGCCCTTGCATCAACCTTTCTCTGCTCCAAACTCCGACAACATTGACATTTCAGTTTGTTTGTAGGTCAGGCACAGGAACCTGGGATTAACAACAGGATTAACTTTGGAATCAGAAAGTGGGAGAAACATGAAAGAGCTTTTAAGAAAATGTGCTAATGAAAGCTCAGGAGTTCTGACTAAGGGTTAACGAAGCCCACTGATCCCAGAGGAGGCTACCAGAATGTGAAGGGAAGGAAGAAAATGGCATTGGAAAAGGGAGAAAGAGGTACACAATGGTAAAAAGGTCAGCAACATTAAACTATGGGATTGTGGAAAACAAAATATGTGCCCAGTGACCTGGCTGAGCTGGGGAAGGAAATTTCCAGCCCGAGTGCTGAAGGAGCCTCCTGGTTTCTTCTTCCTGCTTATATTTAAATGCAAGAGGAAAGAGACAAAATCAAGAAGTATTGTTTGAAAAAAAAAAAGGAAAGACTCTGGAGGACTGACAGGTTTTGAAAGTTCTCAGCTTCTTTTTTTCTCAGCTTCTTTTAATGGCCAAGAATAAAACTTAAAACTGGCTTTGAGGCAGCATCAGTTCTATTGCAGCAATCCATAATTTGTTACACAATAATAGATAGTGTATATACTTCCCATCACACTCATAGTAAGTCTCTAATTTTTTACCAAGGCCTTTAAAATTCCCCTTTACTTACCAGCATCCATAGCACTCTCCTCCCACCTCATGGGCTCGAGCCAAGCTGAATTTCTCAGTCTTTCTTTAACATTCCAAGCACTCTTCAATCTAAGTGACTTTCTGTTCTCTCGATTTCAAATGATTTCCCCCAACATGTTCATGGATGACTCTTTCTTATAAGTCATACCTTCCCTTTGTATTTAGATCAATACAGTTGATTGATCAATATAGTAGATCAATACAACTTAATTTCTATCAATTAAGTTGAAGAGTCAAAGTTTCTTTAAGGAGGCAACATTTCAGCTGTGGTCTGAAAGACAAGATACTAATAGTATCATTTAGTTGCTGGTATTATTTTTCATTTATTGATTTGTGTATATTTTAATTGTCTCTACACATCATCAAAAACGTCAATTCCACGAGAGACCATGTCTATCTTATTTATCACTATACTCTCAATGGGGCTTTCTTAGAACCGTGTGCAGCACAGAGCAGGAAACCAATAGATGTGTGCTGAATGAACAATGATTGAATGAGTGAATGAATGAATGCCTAGTTTAGGTGGCTGGGGCTAGGTGTCACAGCTGGCAGGGTTGAAACTGGTAACTCAACACTCAGGCCTTTAACCGCTTACTTCAATTATCTGAACAATTCCAATGAAATTGATGTCGTTAATAATTTCAGATCTCTCTATTGACAGGACCTTTCTTAAGTATATAAACAGAAACACACAATAGACCCAGAACAAAAGATATTTTAAAAATTAGTTCAAGAAGCTTTTATTTTATTCTTATTATGTGTTCAAACTCTGCAAAATGTATTCATTTCATTTTGTCTTTTCTTTCTATATATTTTCCATAGAATTTTCCTTTCTTCTACCAGACTCAGGTAAGTCAGGATTTAGGGTTTCATCATTTCTCCCTTTCTTCTTCTTCAGTTTCACAGAAAAAAATATGCAGTCACCAGAAAAGCCCACCACAGGGAATAATGAACATGAGGGGCCATATGGAGATGAGTGGAAGGTGTTAGAATCACTGCATCTCTTGTTTGGAGGGTAAAATCACTCTGGCAAGAGCAGGCATGACACAAATTCTTTGCCACATGGCAGTGAGTGTTCTGCCTGGGAGATTATTTTGTTAACTCCATCTGCCTGGCATCACCAGAGGCTCCAAGAGCATGCTGGAACATTGAGACAATCTCAGTTTGGGGGGAGAACCCAAGCTCTTTCATTACTGGGTTCCTCTGGGGCTGATAGGGATCCTTTCTAACTGAGAGGTCTGTTTTGATCTCACTAGGACTGAAGTCCATCATTCTGTGTGGGCTGGCCCTGTTGGCTCACTCAGCAGCCCTCAAGTATTTTAGCTTCATATTGAAAGTTTTTCGTAAGCCAAGGAGGCAGGAGAAATACACAGCAAACAGCTTTGAAAACTGTGGACAAATTTGGTCTCATTTATAGTGTTCTAACCAATAAATCTTATTTCCTCCCCCATAATAATCCTTCAATACACACACACAGTCTCACCACACACCTTGACACATATACACATATATACTACATATATACATATATACCCTATCTGCCTGCTAAGTCACCCGTGTCTGACTCTTCAAGACCTCATGGACTATAGCCCACTAGACTCCTCTATCCATGGGATTCTCCAGGCAAGATTACTGGAATGGGTTGCTATGCCCTCCTGCATGGGATCTTCCCAACAGGGATAGAACCTGCTTCTCTTATGTCTCCTGCATTGGCAGGCGGGTTCTTTACCACTAGTGCCACCTGGGAAATACATACATACACACACATATATACCTAAACACATACACACAAGCACAGTCACTACCCCTTTAAAATCAGCATAAAATTCGACTTTAAAATTACCATAAAAACACAAAAGCTGTGGTTTTGGTATGTGTATTTTCCAGGCTACTTTAATTAAGATTTTTTGTATTTGTTCTCATTTGAAATTTCTTTCAAGTCATGTGGAAGTTAGGCAGGAAGGCTGCTGCTGCTAAGTCGCTTCAGTCGTGTGCAACTCTATGCGACCCCATAGACGGCAGCCCACCAGGTTCCCCCGTCCCTGGGATTCTCCAGGCAAGAACACTGGAGTGGGTTGCCATTTCCTTCTCCAATGCATGAAAGTGAAAAGTGAAAGTGAAGTCACTCAGTTGTGCCCGACTCTTCGTGACCCCATGGACTGCAGCCTACCAGGCTCCTCCGACCATGGGATTTTCCAGGCAAGAGTACTGGAGTGGGGTGCCATTGCCTTCGCAAAAATACTTCCCCAAGACTTAGTCTTTGCATAATGCTCATCCAAACAAACCAGAGAAAATTGATAGTTATGGTGGGAGGTGGCAAAGTAGTGTCTACATATGGAAATATTTGAATCAATTTCTAATACCTCCTAGGCTTTCTGTGTGGAGCTATATTTTAATATGGGATTTGGCATCAAATCCTCTCTGGAATAAACTGAGGGAGGGGATGGAGAGTGAGAATTTGTTTCATGGATATTACTTTATGGTATCTACTGAAAAAATGATTTGACACATAGGAAAGGGTAGGGATGATCTGGGGACACTGAGGCAGGGTGTCCTTGGTCTGCCTGAAAGGCATAGGACCCAGACCAGCCATCAGAAGACCCTCATCAGGTTGGTCAGGCACATTTCCTAGGGAACTTTAGGCTTACCTGATCCCATAGTCTAAGAAGCCTCTATAACTATCAATTCATCCCCAGGTAAGTAGCCTCACATTGGGATTTTCAAAGCCCGCAAGCCCACAGTCTGTACAAACAAATGTTTTTGTGTCCTTTCTGCCTCTCAACCATCAAAAATTATGAAAATGCTATTACCTGGTACTGTTTATGGAATGTTTGTAGACTGAACAGAGGTTGTGTCATGGGATGGACAACTCACTGGCCTAGGAATTAGAGGGTAGGTATTCTGGTCCTCTACTATTACCTGTGTAAACTTGGGGGAACCCTGAACCTCTCTGAGACTCAGTCTCTCCATCTTTTAAACGGAGATAGTGGTAATATCTGCTCTCCCAATTGGTCAGGTCAGGATCAAAGGACTTAAGTGTGTGGAACAGTCCTACAATGCGTGTCCCAGAGGGAAGGCATGATCATGATTTATGTCAAGGGATGCATGGAGTTAATTTATTACAGGTTACAGATTATTTTGGGCTTCCCAGGTGGTGTCGTGGTAAAGAATCTTCCTGATAATGCAGGAGGCACAGATGTGGGTTCAATCCCTGGGTCAGGAAGATCCCTTGGAGACGGAAATGGCAGCCCACTCCAGTATTCTTGCCTGGGAAATTCCATGGACACAGGAGCCTGGTGGGCCAGAGCCCATGGGATCACCAAGAGTCGGGCACAACTGAGCGACTGAGAGTGCACATGTACAGTTTATTTCAGGGGGCTGCATAGAGCCCAGCTGGAGAAATCATTAATGCTCTCCCCCACCCCACTCAAGCATGTTGTTGTGTGTATATTAGCAATTCTCAACTAGAGGTGATTTTGCCACCCACGTGGCATTTGGCAATGTCTGGAGACAGTTTTGATAGTCATGGTTGTTAGAGAGAGAGCAGACGTGCAACTGGTATCCAGACAGCAGAAACCAGATACCTCTAAACATCCAAAAAGGCACAGGTCAGCCCCTTACAACAAATTGCAGGACCCAAATATCAATAGGGCTGAGATGGAGAACCCTGGTGTGTGCATATGCCTTAGAGCTAGAGAGCAGTTGTAGGATGACTTGAGAGGCTCCAGTCCTCTGAGACACACCGTGAAATCTTCTCCTGGAGAGCTCAGCCAGGAGGTGGGGGTGGCTTAGTCACTAAGTCATGTTCGACTCTTGTGACCCCACAGACTGTAACCTACCAGGCTCCTCTGTCCATGGGATTTCCCACTGAAGTGGGTAGCCATTTCTTTCTCCAGGAGATCTTCCTGACCCAGGGATCAAACCCAGGGCTCCTGCATTGCAGGCAGTCTCCCTGCATTTCTGCATTTCAGGTGGATTCCTTACTGACTGAGCCACAAGGGAAGCCCTGGAGAGCTGAACAAGGTAGAGGGTATGAAATCCCCTGCAGTAATTATGTGGGGGTGGTGGGGTAGGGGAAGCTCCTGAAGTATCTTAGCAGTAGCTGTCAATGTGTGGTCCTCAGACCAGCAACATCAGCACCATCCCAGGGAGCTTGTTAGACATGCAAAGACTAGGCCCTCACTCTGGACATGCTGCTGGTGCCTGGCAATCTGCATTTTTAACAAGCCCTCCTGGTGATTCAAACCCAGACTGTAGGTTGAGAACCCCTCACTGAATAATATCAAGACTCAGATCTTGCCACGTGGCACCCGGAAAAAGAGTTAGCTTGGGCCAGCTGTGGGGACTCCTGACCATCTTTTTAGTCCAGGAATCTCCCTGCTAGCAGCTCTATGCTTCAAAGAGCTGAGGCAACCTCTAGCTGCAGAAAGCAAGTGTTGTTATGACTTAGACCTCCTATTATAAGGCACCTCGCTGAGAACCACCTGGGGGAGGAATGCCCCAGATGGCACACACTCACTTGTGATGAGATGTTTGGGTGACAAGGTTTTTCTTAGTAGAGGACAGGAGTAGCTTAATGCTTCCCTGGGAGGGGCTGGCTCCCAGGTTCATGGTCTTGCCACAAGGTATGGCCGGATGTGGAGCACTACTCTTTCCGGTTGGTCCTCTGAGGATGCTGTTGAGGCATAAGTGGGGGTGGGTAGGCAATGAAGTTTCCAGAACTTGTGGTTTTTCCTTCAAGAGAGACTCCTCAGTTTCTAGACTTTTACTAATGGGACAGGTTCAAGCCCCAGTGAGAAGAGATACAGTAAATTCCCTTTGTCTCCAGATCTGGTGTCTGGGCCCATCTCTCACATGATCTCTGATTATATGGCCCTGGGAAAGTTGATTAACCTTCTTAAGACAGCACTGCTTCATAAGTAACTTTGTAGGAATAATACACTTTCACTACTTCGTGACAATACTCATTCATTTAATAAACATGTGTTCCATACATGCCAAGTGGCATGGAAACTTGTAAGTGGGAACTGAAGATGCATGATGCCAAATCAACTGGAAACACACATGTCCACTCAATGTTTACAACATAAAGTGACAAATGCTGCATGAAGCCTGATGGGAGCCCAGAAGAGGAGGTGTGGAGGGCATCTATCGATCTCCAGGCCCCCTTGTTCTGACAGCAGCACCCAACTCAGTGTTGGGTAGCTAGGCTTCTCCCTTGGGACCCAGTGTCGCAGAACATGCCCATCAAGCACTGTAGCTTTCTCCCGGCTGAGGGCTGGCCCGGGAGCCCTGCTTGTTCAATCAGTCATGTCATCCCTGGAAGTACATTTTTGAGCTAAGGAAGCAAAGGCTGAAAAACATTTGAGTCTCATTTTTCCTCACAGGGGAAGTATGAAAAGACCATCTGTTTCTCTTTCTTGGATTCCAGCACTGCTTTCTGAGAAAGTATTGTTCAGCTCATCCTTCAGTTCTACGAGGACCCGACACACAGTCAATAGATGTATTCTTCCTGACCCAGAGTTGCTTCTGTTTCTCACAACTAGGGGACTCTAATTCATACAGGGACTGTGAGTGTTCAATGTGCAAAGGTAGGTCCACCGGGAAGCTCTCTGAGCTTGGGCATCCGGACACTTGCCTGCAAAGATGCCTTCCAAGGCACCCAAATGGATCCTGATAACATATTCTGATGGTCAGAGGTTTTCATTGCAAAAGAAGATTTTAATAGCAGTTGGTTATGAGCAATGCTCCTTTCGACCCTGGCTTTCTGTTATCACATTTTCTCTTGTCTTAGGTGAAAATGGAATGACATTTTGAGAGCTCAGTTTAGGGGAAGCCAAGAAGAGAATACATTTAGTTTGAATTTAATGGAATAATTAGCAGATTTTCAGTCATTTTCAGATATAATGAAGTATTTCTAGTCTTTCCAGTTTAGGAAAACCATAGATTTTAGGTATCCTAAAGTCATCTATAATAAAACAAAAAATTTTTTTGATCAACCATGTTAGAAGAATGACTAAATTATATTGCTATTTCTCTATTGAAATATTATATTATAAATAATATTATAAAACTGTTGTTACATAAAGAGGTGATAAAAGACTATGCAGCCCAATGAATAGGGGGAAACTAATACAAAGACATATCAGATAATTAATTGCTTAAAGAATTCATTGATTTTTGTAATGTATTAGTTTTCAAAACTTGCATTTGTTGTAGTTTTTCTCATTCTAAAGAAATATTCATGTTTACATCTAATTTTATATTATTTTCTTAAAGAAGGTCTTCCAAATTGAATTAGGATCGGGCCCACAAAACACAATCCAGCTCTGAAGATAAGAGTACATGTGGAGCCTTCCGTGGTGGCCCAGAGGTTAAGAATCCTCCCGCCGATGCAGGGGCCCCTGGTCCAGAAAGATTCCATGTGCCACGGGGCAACTAAGCCCATGTACCGCAGCTCCTGAAACTTGCAGACCTAGCACCCCGTGCTCCACAACAAGAGAAGCCACCACAATGAAAAGCCCAGGCATTGCAACTAGCGAGTAGTCCCCACTCACCGCAACTAGAGAAAAGCCTAGATAAAACAAAACTAGAGAAAAACCTGCAGCAACAGAGACCTAGTACAGCCAAAAAATAAAACAAAAAGTTTTTTAAAGATTGCATATGGGATGGCCCTTTGGAAGCTGTGACACACTGTGTCAATGTAAAGGGTAACACTTACCCAGCAAACATTTTACCGAGAGCTACCTTTTTATGCCAGGCATTGGATAGCACTGATGATACAAAGTCACAGGCCTGGCGGGTGCATGGCACAGGAGCAGCCAAGAGGAGCTACCCCACATCCAAGGTCAGGAGCAGCTGCAGATAGGAGTTACCCCACTTCAAAGGTCAGGAGTGGTGGCCAAGAGGAGATACCCCACGTCCAAGGTAAGAGAAACCCAAGTAAGATGGTAGGCGCTGAGAGAGGGCATCAGAGGGCAGATAGACTGAAACCACAATCACAGACAACTAGCCAATCTGATCACATGGACCACACAGCCTTTTCTAACTCAGTGAAACTAAGCCATGCTGTGTGGGGCCACCCAAGACGGACGGGTCATGGTGGAGAGGTCTGACAGAATGTGGTCCACTGGAGAAGGGAATGGCAAACTACTTCAGTATTCTTGCCTTGAGAACCTCATGAACAGTATGAAAGGCAAAAAGATAGGACACTGAAAGATGAACTCCCCAGGTCAGTAGGTGCCCAATATGCTATTGGAGATCAGTGGAGAAATAACTTCAGAAAGAATGAAGGGATGGAGCCAAAGCAAAAACAACATACAGTTGTGGATGTGATTGGTGATAGAAGCAAAGTCCGATGCTGTACAGAGCAATATTGCATAGGAACCTGGAATGTTAGGTCCATGAATCTAGGCAAATTGGAAGTGGTCAAACAGGAGATGGCAGGAGTGAATGTCAACATTCTAGGAATCAGTAAACTAAAATGGACTGGAATGGGTGAATTTAACTCAGATGACCATTATATTTACTACTGCGGGCAGGAATCCCTCAGAAGAAATGGAGTAGCCATCATAGTCAACAAAAGAGTCCGAAATGCAGTACTTGGATGCAATCTCAAAAATGACAGAATGATTTCTGTTCGTTTCCAAGGCAAACCATTCAATATCACGTAATTCAAGTCTTTGCCCTGACCAGTAATGCTGAAGAAGCTGAAGTTGAGTGGTTCTATGAAGACCTATAAGACCTTCTAGAATTAACACCCAAAAAAGATGTCCTTTTCATTTTAGGGGACTGGAATGCAAAAGTAGGAAGTCAAGAAACATCTGGAGTAACAAGCAAATTTGGCCTCGGAATGTGGAATGAAGCAGGGCAAAGACTAATAGAGTTTTGCCAAGAGAACGCACTGGTCATAGCAAACACCCTCTTCCAACAACACAAGAGAAGACTCTACACATGGACATCACCAGATGGCCAACACCAAAATCAGATTGATTATATTCTTTGCAGCCAAAGATGGAAAAGCTCTATACAGTCAGCAAAAACAAGACTGGGAGCTGACTGTGGCTCAGATCATGAATTCCTTATTGCCAAATTCAGGCTTAAATTGAAGAAAGTGGGGAAACCACTAGACATTCAGGTATGACCTAAATCAAATCCCTTATGATTATACAGTGGAATTGAGAAATTGATTTAAGAGACTAGATCTGATAGGCAGAGTACCTGATGAACTATGGATGGAGGTTCGTGACATTGTATAGGAAGCAGGGATCAAGACCATCCCCATGGAAAAGAAATGCAAAAAAGCAAAATGGCTGTCTGAGGAGGTCTTTCAAATAGCTGTGAAAAGAAGAGAAGTGAAAAGCAAAGAAGAAAAGGAAAGATATAAGAATTTGAATGCAGAGTTCCAAAAAATAGCAAGGAGAAATGAGAAAGCCGTCCTCAGTCAGTGACCATTGCAAAGAAATAGAGGAAAACAATAGAATGGGAAAGACTGGAGATCTCTTCAAGAAAATTAGAGATACCAAGGGAACATTTCATGCAAAGATGGGCTCAATAAAAGACAGAAATGGTCTGGACCTAACAGAAGCAGAAAATATTAAGAAGAGGTGGCAAGAATACACAGAAGAACTGTCCAAAAATAACTTCATGACCCAGATAATCATGATGGCGTGATCACTCACCTAGAGCCAGATATCCTGAAATGTGAAGTCAAGTGGGCTTTAGGAAGCATCACTATGAACAAAGCTAGTGGAGGTGATGGAATTCCAGTTGAGCTATTTCAAATCCTGGATGATGATGCTGTGAAAGTGCTGCAATCAATATGCCAGCAAATTTGGAAAACTCAGCAGTGGCCACAGGACTGGAAAAGGTCATTTTCATTCCAATCCCAAAGAAAGGCAATGCCAAAGAATGCTCAAAGTACCACACAGTTGCACTCATCTCACACGCTAGTAAAGTAATGCTCAAAATTCTCCAAGTCAGGCTTCAGCAATACGTGAACCGTAAACTTCCAGATGTTCAAGCTGGTTTTAGAAAAGGCAGAGGAACCAGAGATCAAATTGCCAACATCCACTGGATCATGGAAAAAGCAAGAGAGTTCCAGAAAAACATCTATTTCTGCTTTATTGACTACACCAAAGCCTTTGACTGTGTGGATCACAATAAACTGTGGAAAATTCTTCAAGAGATGGGAATACAGACCACCTGACCTGCCTCTTGAAAAACCTCTATGCAGGTCAGGAAGCAACAGTTAGAACTGGACATGGAACAACAAACTGCTTCCAAATAGGAAAAGGAGTACATCAAGGCTGTATATTGTCACCCTGCTTATTTAACTTATATGCAGAGTACATCATGAGAAATGCTGGGCTGGATGAAGCACAAGCTGGAATCAAGATTGCTTGGAGAAATATCAATAACCTCAGATATGCAGATGACACCACCCTTATGGCAGAAAGTGAAGAGGAACTAACGAGCCTCTTGATGAAAGTGAAAGAAGAGAGTTAAAAGCTGGCTTAAAGCTCAATATTAAGAAAACTAAGATCATGGCATCTGGTCCCATCACTTCATGGCAAATAGATGGGGAAACAGTGGCTGACTTTATTTTTCTGGGCTCCAAAATCACTGCAGGTGGTGATTGCAGCCATGCAATTAAAAGATGCTTCCTCCTTGGAAGGAAAGTTATGACCAACCTAGACAGCATATTAAAAAGCAGAAACATTACTTTGCCAACAAAGGTCCATGAAGTCAAGGCTATGGTTCTAGTAGTCATGTATGGATGTGAGAGTTGGACTATAAAGAAAGCTGAGTGCTGAAGAATTGATTCTCTTGAACTGTGGTGTTGGCAAAGACTCTTGAGAGTCCCTTGGACTGCAAGGAGATCCAACCAGTCCATCCTAAAAGAGATCAGTCCTGAGTGTTCATTGGAAGGACTGATGTTGAAGCTGAAACTCCAATACTTTGGCCACCTGATGCAAAGAGCTGACTCATTCTAAAAGACACTGATGCTGGGAAAGATTGAGGGCAGGAGAAGGGGATCACAGATGATGAAGTGGTTGAATGGCATCACCAACTCGATGGACATGAGTTTGGGTAAACTCTGGGAGTTGGTGATGGACAGGGAGGCCTAGTGTGCTGTGGTCCATGGGGTGGCAAAGAGTTGGACGTGACTGAGCAACTAAACTGAACTGATGATACAAAGTAGAAGAATCCAGAAATTCCCAAACCTGGCTGGCAGGCAGAAAACTGATAAGCTTTGAAAATATACAGATGTCTTGATCCAAAGGAGACTCACTGAAATCAACTATAGAGATGGAGCCTATGAATCTATATTTTAAACAAATTCCTCAGGGGATTTTATGCAGCTGAACCAGCCAGCATCGGTCCTCCAGCAATCAGAAAGCACTGGAATGAGACTTTCCTTGCTGCCTTCAAATTACTTTAATTCCAGTGCGAGAGACTGAAAACTAAGTGCATAGTTGCAGTTTTATGTGATAAAAGCTATATGAGAGATACAGGCATTTGAGAAACAGGGAATTCATCTACATCTACGTCAGATTAGAATGCTAAGAAAGCCTTCCTTAAGGAGGTGATGCTTACATTACACCTATTTCTGGTGAAATCAAAGAAAGGTAAGTCCCTTCTTTTCTCAATATAAGATTGTACTTTCACATCCTAAAGCTAAAATCTCTGACCTTGGCTGATTATTCCCTATTGTGCCAGCACCATGCAACACGGTAACTTTGTCACTGCCTATGTTTTTATAGATGAGGGGACAGGCTCAGAGAGGGTAAGCAGCCTGCCCAACCTTCACAGCTAAGTGGTGGACCAAAGCACCAGATCCCAGCAATCTGACTCCAAGTTCACACACTTCCCACCTTAGTACATGCCACCTTCCTTCAATCACATATATGACTTGGAAGGGCAGCAGCCTTCAGAACTTTGCTATTCAGAGTGGGATCCAAAGATGAGCCACCAGGTCACCAGGGAGCTTGTTAGAAATGCAAAACTCTAGATCTATTGAATCAGAATCTGCATTTTAAGAAAACCCAGGGGCACAAGGAATGAGCGGAACACTTCTGGGAAAGAGGAGACAGGTGAAGAAGGAAGTTTCCTTCCTACAGATACAGGCCAATCTCATCCCAAGGAGGTCAGGATATATTGAAAATATTCTTTTCCAAAGGAGGGAATTCCCAAAGATATAAAATAGGACACTGTTCTCACTCAGATGTTTTGCTTCCCCCAACCACTTTGTTTGGAACCTGCATTGTTCAATATGGCAGCAACTGGTCACATGTGCAACTGGGCCTTTGACATGTGGATTGCTCAAACTGAAATGTGACCCAGTGTAAAATGGGGCTTCCCAGGTGGCACAAGTGATAAAGAAACTGCCTGCCAATGCAGGAGTTGCAAGAGGCTTATATTTGATCCCTGGGTTGGAAAGATGCCCTGGAGTGGGAAGTAGCAACCACTTCACTATTCTTGCCTGGAAAATTTCACAGACAAAGAAACCTGGCAGGCTACAGTCCATGGGGCCACAAAGAGTCGCACATGACTGAGTAACTGAGCGCACCAGGTAATTAATGCACACCAGGTTTTGCAGACTTAGTATGACAGAGAGCACTTTTTCATCGATAATTGTTTATATTGATTGCAGGTTGAATTAATAGTTTTGGGGGATCTATTTGGTTCGCTAAAATGTATTATTACCGTTAATTTTAGTTATCTCTTCAATTTTTTTTAACATGGGTTCTAGATCATTGTAAATTACATTTGGAGCCTGGTGTGCTATAGTCCTTGGGGTCACAAAGATTCGGACATGACTGAGCGATTAAAGTATACCAGGACAGCAAGCATCTGGGGCTTGTATAACATTTCTGTTGCATAGCATGGATTTAATTCTTCAGCTTCTGCAGCAAAAGAAGACTGAAATTTCCTTGCTTTTCTATTAGTGGTGAAAGGTGACAGCAGGTTCTTACTTTAAAGAAATTCAGGGGCTCCACATCTCCATTAAGATCAGGTTAGAGGCTAAGCAGCGTGTCTTCCACATGGGTTGAGCCAAGAGAGAATCCAAGCTTGTCTCTAGGTTTGACAAAATGGCAAATCTGGTATCTACTTGTGTAAGGACTTTGGATTTGGGGCTGGGAGATGGGTCAGTTTCTGGGGAGCAAGACAGGACAGCTGGAGAATGAAAGAGGACTCAGTGTTGTGGAGGTCTCCACAGCACAGGGGAAGGTAGATACATTTCCCATGCATTGGCCCCTTGAGGGTAACAATGCCATTTGACTTCTTGAGTCCTTCTTGGCACAGGACATGCTTAGCTGTCTCTTATCCTAAGTGGACAGAGAATACACAGATGGAATAAATATTAAGTTGTGTCTCTGTGGATTATCCACATAAAGGTTAACAGAAAAAGAAAGAAAATGCAGAGCAAGGCATCTTTTCTATACAGTTACCTCTCAAGCACACATGCTGTAATTATATAGCAGGCAAACTGAAAGAGGAGAATGAGCTGGGTGCTTCCTGGAGACTAAGGCTGCAGTCCATATGGAGTTTTCCAGACCTTCCAAGGTTGGCTTCATGGTGAAATAACTTTCAGCTGGTCCTACAAACTGCTGCTCTCAGCCGGGCTCAGCAGCTTAGTTCCTTGGTCCAAGAAGTGGAGAGAACCCTGAAGGCTGCATTTTGAAAACCAAAACAAAACCTTGCTAAATGTGTTCCAGCTTTTCCTGTCCCAACCCAGACAGCTGCTTCGTGGAGCTCATGGATGTCAGTGCTATAGAACACTTCAAACAGGAAGGCAGTTTCCATGATTTCCAAGTGAGTGAGAAGGTACACTCATCTTTGGAGGAGGGGTTGGTGGAGGACTTCAAAAACATTGACTATATAGAAGAAAATATGTGTTGTTTGTCATTAAGTGATGGTAGATGAGACTAGGACAAAATGTTGGTGTCAGTGGATGAAACCCAGGCATGGTCTTTATTTTATGGGTTGGATATTAATTATACCCAAGCTCTTTGTTAAAATAAGTAAGGAGTGAGGGAGATCCCAGGCTTTGGGGAAAGAAACAGAAATAAAGCTGTGACAAGGTCCAGGCCCATTAGGTGACATAACTTGGCAATGTAACCTAGTGCTGGAGGGTAGGAAACAAAATCCTTTAAGAGAACTTGGAGGCGGCTTTTAAAAGATTTTGCATTGTTTGTTAGAATGCAATAATGTCTTATAGGGAGGAGATAGGTAGGAATAATAATAGCCTTCGTGGGAACATCATCTATGCCAGACTACGCCCCAGACACTCTCACTCATTCATTCTTGATTTTCATACCAAGTCTGCCAGGTAGGTGCAGATGAAAAATTTGAAGCTAACAGAGATTGGTTCATGAGTTTAAGGAAAAAAGCTGTCTCTGTAACATAAAAGTGCAAGGTGAAGCAGCAAGTGCTGCTGTAGAGAGCACAGCAAGTTATCTCTTCTAGATACATTTTAAGATTTAGCTTAGATCATTAATGAAGGTGGCTCCATGAAACACCAAATTTTCAATGTAGACGAAACAGCCTTATGCAGGAAGATTTCATTAAGGACTTTCATAGCTGAAGAGGAGAAGTTAATGCCTGGCTTCAAGGTTTCAAAGTCCTAATAACTACAATTAAAAGCCATACTTGTAATATTTTGAAGTAATATTTATAAAATTTTATGCTATGAATCTCTTAGCAAATGTTCCTTGTCTAGACTTAAAGAAACCAGTGTATCATGGTTTTGACATACCCTGAAGGCAATATATAAATATATGAATGCATATTTCAGCAAGGGGCTTCCCAAGTAGCACAGTGGTAAAGCATTCTCCTGCCAATGCAGGAGATGCAAGAGGCAAAGATTTGATCCCTGGGTCGAGAAGATCCCCTGGAGAAGGGAATAGCAACCCACTCTAGTATTCTTGGAAAATTCCATGGACAGAGGAACCTGGTAGGCTTCAGTCTCTGGAGTCACATAGAGGCAGATACAACTGGGCACGTACACATATGTTAGCAATGAGAAAACTAAGAAGGAAGTGTGTGTGTGTGTGTTTGTACACATGTCTTTCAAGTAATTTAGAAATGTTAAATCAAAAATGGTAATTTCGCAATTTTTGATAGAAAGAAGAGAGAGAGAGACAGGCTGACTCTTGCAGAAGCTAATGCAGCTGGTGACTTGAAGTTGAAGCCAATGTTCATTTACTGTTTGGAAAATCCTAGAGCCCTTAAGAATTATGCTAAATCTACTCTGTCTGTAATATATAAATGGAACAACAAAGCCTGGATGACAGCACATCTGTTGAGAACTTTTGCTCGGGAGAAAAAAAAGATCCTTTCAAAATATTACTGCTCACTGACAATGCACCTGGTCAGCCAAGAGCTCTGATGGAGATGTACAATGAGATTAATGCTGTTTTCATGCCTGCCAACACAGCATCCATTCTGCTGCTCATGGATCAAGTAATTTCAACTTTCAAGTCTATTAGTTAAAAAATACATTTTATAAGACTACAGCTACCATAGCAAGTGATTCCTCTAGTGGTTTTCGGCAAAGTCAATTAAAAACCTTCTGGAAAGGATTCACTATTCTCAATGCTGTTAAGGACATTTGTGATTTATGTGTGTGTGCGTGCTAAGTCGCTTCAGTTGCGTTCGACTCTTTGTGACTCCATGGACTGTAGCTGGCCAGACTCTTCTGTCCATGGGATTCTTCAGGCAAGAACACTGTGAGTGGGTTGTCATTTCCTTCTCCAGGGCATCTTCCCTGACCCAGGGATCAGACCCACATCTCCTGCCTCTCCTGCAGGATGGATTCTTTACCAGAGTGCCTCTGAAGGTCTATGGAAAGAGGTAAAAATATTAACACTAATAAGAATTTGAAAAAGTTGATTTCAACCCTCATGACTTTTTAGGGTTCAAGACTTCAGAGGAGGAAGTAACTGCAGACCTGGTGGAAATACCAAGAGAACTAGGCTTTGAAGTGAAGCCTGAAGATGTGGCTGAGTTGCTGCAAATTTCATGATAAAGCCTCAATGGATAAGGAGTTGCTTATTATGAATGAGCAAAGCAAGTGGTTTCTTGAGATAGAACCTATTCCTGGTGAAGATGTTTTTGTGAAGATTGTCAAAATTACAAGACATTTAAGCTGTTACTGAAGCTTAGTTGATAAAGCAGTGGCATGGTTTGAGAGGATTGATTCCAATTCTGAAAGAAGTCCTACTGTGGGTAAAATGCTTTCAAAGACCATTTCATGCCACAGAAAAATTGTTTGTGCAAGGAAGTGTCAATCAATGTGGCAAACTTCATTTCTGTTTCACTTTAAGAAATTGCCAAAGCCACCTCGATCTTTATCAGTCACCACCCTGATCAGTCAGCAGCCATCAATGTCAAAGTAAGACCCTCCACCAAAAAAGAATATGACTCACTGAAGGTTCAAATGATGGTCAACAATTTTTAGCAATAAAGTATATTTAAATTAAGGTATATATGTTGTTTTTTTAGACATAATGCTCTTGTACACTTGATAGACCACAGTATAGTGTAAACACACTGGGGCTCAATTTATTCTAATATTCACTTTATTACAGTGGTCTGGAACTGAATTCACAATATCTTGGAGGTTGGCCTGTACTTGGGGCCAAAATACAGACTTGCTCAATAGGACAGATATAGGAATAAGTCCCCTTGTCCACAGTGGTAGCCTGTCAATCACTCTGATGAGCACCTTTGGAGTATACTTGTATTTTGTGGGCAGAGGACACATGGGAACAGAGAGGGTCTCACCAGTGGGGGGCCAAATTAAAACTCTATGAAAATTAAAAAGGTTTCACATGGCTTGTGTCTGTTTAGCGTTTCAGGAATATTTGGCACCTCATGAATATTAGGTTTCTCTCGGTCCTTCCATCCTTTCAGTATTCAACACTGAAGTGCTTGCTCTACTTATTAACACATTTATTCAATATATCTTATGAATTCTGACTATGTCTTACAAGGTACTTGCTTACTCATTATCTATGCTTAATACATGTCATGACTTTCACATCTTCTATAGTAGAATAGGGTATTTTTGAATGATACTAGAAAGGCTCATCACAACCGTTTAATGCAAACTATTTCCATTGGGGTAGAAGCTCCCTCAGGTTAGATTTTGTCTGACTTGTTTATTGCTGTGTCTTTACTGTCTAGTGTACTATGAGTAGTCTTTAAATTGTTAAATGAGTGAATGAACATCGTAGAAATAGGGAAATACAGAGAGAATAATTAGGCTAAAGAAAGGAAAGAAGCATGTGAGTCCAAAGCTTCCTCTGCTAAAAGCCATACATGGGTCCCAAGATCACAGACGCCTTCCTGTCTCATGTGTTAACCAGGTCTGTGATTCTGCCAGAGCAGTGACTCCTGAAGCATGACCCCCAGACCAGCAGCAGCAGCAGCAGCAGCAGCAGCAGCAGCAGCAGCAGCAGCAGCAGCAGCAGCAGCATCTGGGCAGAAATTCAAACTGTTCCCCAGACCTCTCCCCCATCTACTGAATCAGAAACTCGGTTGGTGGGCCCATCAATCAGTATTTCCACCAGCCTTCCAGCTGATTGTCAACTGTGCTCAGACTTGAGAACCACTGTGCTGGAATATTGTGGTGTCATCATGTTTTATTTCAATACACTTGCCTTGCAGGACACTGTGTTTCTCCTCTCTAGAAACAGAAGTCCAGTTTCATTTGTTTGTATAGGAAACCATCCCTGGGTTTGCAGCCTCCTGGGTTGATGATGCTTCCTCACTGACAAATGCTAATGGGCAAGACCTGCCCAGGATGCTGAAGGTGAGGCACGACCCATATGCCAGCTCTTTCTAGAGTGAAAGTGCAAGCAGGGAGACAGGACAGAGTGCGGATAAGGAAGAATCAGGCTAAAGCCAGCCACATGAGGGGTTTTCCTCCAGGTTCATCAGAAGCTCAGGCATGCACTGTTTTTGTGAGCAGCACCCTCTTTCAGCTACCCAGTCTTTACTAGCAGACTTGGAGCCCCTGGGTAGAAATAGATGCAACTCGGGCCCAATAGGTGGTCAGAGAAAGCAGGACTTAGAAGGGAATTCAGCATCACATGGCTAAAATAGCCAAGTACTGTGTTTGTCTTCGCATGAATTTTTTTTTTTATTACAAGTGTATTTTAAAATCTTGCTTTGCTTGGTGTTCATACTCAGTCGCTCAACCATGTCTGACTGTGATCCCATGGACTGGAGCCCACCAGGTTCCTCTGTCCGTGGAAGTTCCCAGGCAAGAATACTGGAGTGGGTTGCCATTTCCTACTCCAGGGGAGCTTCCTGACACAGGGATTGAACCCAGGTCTCTTGCATCTCCTGCACTGGCAGGTGGATTCTTTACCACTGTGCCACCTGGGAAGCTCCATGCTCTGCTTAGTTCTAACTATGTATTTATTGCATAAAATTTGAAAGACATAGAAAAGTATAAAGAAAAGATTGAATCATCCATTACCCTACTGCCTAAAGATGACAGCTCAGTGTTTTAAAGTATTGCATTTGAGATAAAATAATTAATAATATTAATAGATGTTGTATATAATAACTTTTACAGAGTAGGAAATCTTGATTTTGCTTCCTTTGTAAATACTATATGCTATACATAGTATACTATATGTTTTGATACTATAATACTATACATAATTCTTCATAAGCATCACTTTTTAAAGAAAATTTAAATTTTATATCGGCATATAGCCAATTAACAATGTTGTAATAGTTTCAGGTGGACAGCAAAGGGACTCAGCCATACATATATATGTATCATTTCTCCCCTAAATTTCCCATCCAGGCTGCCACATAACACTGAGCAGATTTCCTTGTAAGCATCACTTTTAGTAGCTACACAGTTGGTAAAGAATCCACCTGCTAATGCAGGAGATGTGAGAGACTCAGTTTCAGTCCCTGGGTTGGGAAGCTCCCCTGGAGAAGGAGATGGCAACCCACTTCAGTATTCTTACCTGGGAAATCCCATGGACAGAGGAGCCTGGTGGGCTACAGTCCATGGGGCTGTGAAGAGTCAAACATGACTGAGTGCACATATACACACACACAAAACAAAATATCCTGTTTCATGTATTTTGTTTAGCAATCTGCCCATTATTGAAGATTTAAGTAGTTTTTAATGCTAATATTAAAAAGCAGAGACATTACTTTGACAATAGAGGTCCGTCTAATCAAAGCTATGGTTTTTCCAGTGGTCATGTATGGATGTGAGAGTTGGATTACAAAGAAAGCTGAGCACTGAAGAATTGATGCTTTTGAACTGTGGTGTTGGAGAAGACTCTTGAGAGTCCCTTGGACTGCAAGGAGATCCAACCAGTCCATCCTAAAGGAAATCAGTCCTGAATGTTCATTGGAAGGACTGATGTTAAAACTGAAACTCCAATAATTTGGCCGCCTGATGCAAAGAACTGACTCATTTGAAAAGACTCTCATGCTGGGGAAGACTGAAGGCGGGAGGAGAAGGAGACGACAGAGGATGAGATGGATGGATGACATCACTGACTCAATGGATATGAGTTTGAGTAAGCTCCAGAAGTTGGTGATGGACAGGGAAGCCTGGTATGCTGCAGTCCATGGGATTGCAAAGAGTCAGACACTACTGAGTGACTGAACTGAACTGAACATCTTTGGGTCTTTCCTTGCATTTCTATTTCTTTAGGATTGATTCTTAGAAGTGGAATTACTAGATCAAATGACATTGTGTAGGTATAGTGTGAGATGAAAGGGCTCGTCTAGTTGGGCAATAACGTGGAACTGGCATTCAAGAGATCTGGGGTTCAACCCCAGACTGACAAACATTCTCTGTGTGGTCTTGAACAAGTCACTTTCTCTCTCTGGATGAGAGTTTTCTCTCATGTTAAATAAGAGAATGGGAATAAGTCCTTGCACCTTGAATGGAAGTATTATACCACTCAGCTAAAAAATGTAAAGCATTACTTTTATATTAAAACAAACATCATATATATATATGTATATATATATTCCACATCTTCTTTATTTGTAAAACTGACATTTAAATTTCAAGATAAAATTCAAAATTCCAAAAATTTCTTGCTTTTATTTGGCTAGTTAGATTTCTTCCACAGAACAGACCTCCCTTAGAGCATGTGTCAGGATCCTTGGCCAATAGGAGTACGTCAATGAGAAAGTTTAAGAAGAACCGGACTAAGTGATCTCATGTACTAGTTGTAGTCTGGATATTCTGTGCACACATAGTTCCTGGTGTCTAAACTACGTATCTTTATCTTCCAGGTCTGATTTAGTCTTCTTCCTGGGATTGGGGTATTTTCATACTTTTTTCTATTGACCAGCTCCATGTGGACTCAGGTTAAAAAAACTTTTGAAGATTCTTTAAAACCTGATCAGTCAGCCCTTAGCCTACAGCTGCTTAACACATCACACTGGTTCACAGAAGCTCACCTTCAGGCACTTATTCATTTACACAAAAATATTTATTTTGGGGCACATAGTCCAACACTATGTGTCAGACAACATTATGAAAAGCCAAATCAAAGATGAGTAAGATATAATATTTATCCCTGTCTTCTGGGAATTAATAATGTATTTCCCACAAAGTATCCCAGAAAATGTGCATTGTCAATAGGTACTGTTTTTTTTTAAAGAGTATTCA
The DNA here is from genome assembly GCF_016772045.2 of Ovis aries. Taxonomy (NCBI): domain Eukaryota; kingdom Metazoa; phylum Chordata; class Mammalia; order Artiodactyla; family Bovidae; genus Ovis; species Ovis aries. The sequence continues at coordinate 68,779,954 of NC_056059.1, read as the reverse complement.
TATCAAATATGTTTGAGAAGTGTTGGATTAAAGTTAAGCAGGTTCATTTACTGCAGGCCTTTTCAGAGACTTTAATATGTTAATATACAAAGAGTGCAGTGTTCCCAAAGTTATTTGTTTAGGAAACTCTTCATTTGTGGACTACCTCCAAGAACTAGAGACTCATGGCTCACAATTTGAGAAATGCTGACCTAGTAAAATCTAATCAGTACACTTACTCAAAAATTAAATTGCAGTTTTATAGATAGCAAAATACAGAGGGAACTGAAGACAGATTCTTTCTCTTGAAGAGCTTTCAATCTATTTAACTGGAAGGGTAGTCCTGAAACACACACAGAGGATATCTACAAACACATGAAAATCAATGTGAAAGCATGGAGCTGTGGAATCAGCAGAAAAATATGAAGGGAAAAGGATGAAATTAATCCTTTCAATTCTTTAATCAAGGAACATTTCATGGACGAAGTAGGGTTTGGAGAAAGAAATTCTCCCATGAAATAAAACTCCAAAATTTATTCTCTTAAGAAAACATCATGCTAAGTGAAATGTTGGACATGGAAGGACAAATACTGTGTGAGCCCACATGTATATGTAGATTCTAAAAGAGTCAAAGTCATCAAATCAGATTATATCAGGGTATGGGGTATGGGAGAAACTGAAAGATATTGGGCAAAGAGTACAAAGTTTCAGTTAGCTGGGATAAATATTTTCTGAAGATTTTATGTACAGCCTGTTAATTGTGATACTGGTGAATAATTGAAATTTTCCAAGAGAATAGATCTCAAATTCAATCTTCTGAATACACACAAGAGGATAACTATGTAGAGGTGGTGGATGAATTATTTAGGTTGGCTGTGGAGATCCTCTCACAAAGTAAGCGCTTTCTCAGTTGCTAAGTTGTGTCTGACTCTTTGTGACCCCACAGACCAGCTCTCCAGGCTCCTCCATCCATGAGATTTTCTAGGCAAGAATACTGAAGTGGGTTGCCATTTTCTTCTCCAGGGTATCTTCCCAGCCAAGGGATTGAACCCTCGTCTCCTGCATCTCCTGCATCAGTAGGCTGGTTCTTTACTCCTGAGTCATCTGGGAAACCTTCACAATGTTCGTTGTTGATATTTAGTCACTCAGTCATGTCCGACTCTTTGCAATCCCATGGACTGTAGCCTGCCAGGCTCCCCTGTCCATGGGACTCTCCAGGCAAGAATACTGGAGTGGGCTGCCATTTCCTTTTCCATCACAATGTATGCTGCTGCTGCTAAGTCACTTCAGTCGTGTCCGACTCTGTGTGACCCCATAGACAGCAACCCACCAGGCTCCCCCGTCCCTGGGATTCTCCAGGCAAGAACACTGGAGTGGGTTTCCATTTCCTTCTCCAACACATGAAAGTGAAAAGTGAAAGTGAAGTCACTCAGTTGTGCCTGACTCTTGGCAACCCAATGGACTGCAGCCCACCAGGCTCCTCCATCCATGGGATTTTCCAGGCAAGAGTACTGGAGTGGGGTGCCATTGCCTTCTCCAATCACAATGTACACATAACCACAAAAACATCAAGTGGTACAATTTAAATGTATACAATTTATTTCTCTATGTCAGATATATTTAAATAAAATGATTTTTAAAAGAAAATAATGCATCTTCATTAAAGAAACAATTTTTTTAGTTACAGAAAACGAAAATAACCCTCAAACCCAAACACATACATATGTATGTGTTTATACATATATATTTTTTCTCTTTTCATGAGGGACTATTTTCTACTAGAATTTTTTTTCAGTGTCTACAATCAATTTTATTTTAATATAATCTATACACATACCCAGAGAAGGCAATGGCACCCCACTCCAGTAATTTTGCCTGGAAAATCCCATGGATGGAGGAGCCTGGTAGGCTGCAGTCCATGGGGTCGCTAAGAGTCAGACATGACTGAGTGACTTCACTTTCACTTTTCACTTTCATGCATTGGAGAAGGAAATGGCAGCCCACTCCAGTTTCTTGCCTGGAGAATCCCAGGGACGGGGGAGCCTGGTGGGCTGCTGTCTATGGGGTCGCACAGAGTCGGACATGACTGAAGCGACTTAGCAGCAGCATACACATACCATTTAGAAAATACCCAGAAAATTTATGTACAAGAGTTGTTACTATTGCATTTGGATAAAGCTAGCAAGTTCTTGCTACTAGCATAGCCCAGGAAATACCATCAAGAAAACCTAATACATTAAAATAGATATTGTGGCATTTGGCCCACAGTTTCATAGTCCTCAGGGTTAATCTGAAGTTGTCAATGTTTGGTACTAGATATAAAATTTCACTGGATACCCTGCAACCGTTAAGACTTATTATACATCTTACATCTAGATGTTTAAGCAGACTGTCATCTGTTAAGTCCAAGTCTTCTAGAATAGTCTGCAGCGCTAATCTTGCAAACAAAATATCAATCTCTATCCCATCAAAACACAGTTTGATAACTGGTACAAATGCCTCTTCAACAGCTCTTAAATCTTTTACTTCTTCCTATAATTTCAACTTATAGAATGAGGAGAAAAAAATCACTTCGATCAACAAGTCTTGGTGCATCAATATCGGCACCTTTTGTATGTAGCCCTAATCTATAAGATACACATGTGAAATTTTTCCCACCAACATTTTCAATTACAGACCATGGAAGATTCTTGCTTTCACTGATTTCTCATATCCACTCTTTCACCAGGTTATTTAATTTTCCCCAAATTAAAATCCTGTGCTGCAGCTCCTCTTCCTCTTCAAAAACCCCAAAGGGCTTCAGAGTCTCAACTAGCTTCTGTGTAAGTAGGCAGTCAGTCTCCTTGGGCCCTGCTAAGTCAGTCCTGAATATTCATTGGAAGGACTGATGCTGAAGCTGAAACTCCAATACTTTGGCCACCTGATGCAAAGAACTGACTCATTGGAAAAGACCCTGATGCTTGGAAAGATTGAAGGCGGGAGGAGAAGGGGATGACAGAGGATGAGATGATTGGATGGCATCACCGACACAATGGGCATGAGTTTGAGTAAGCTCCAGGAGTTGGTGATGGACAGGGAGGCCTGGTGTGCTACAATCCACGAGGTCGCAAAGAGTTGGACACGACTGAGTGACTGAAATGACTGAAGCTGATGGGAGAAGTAATGCCTCAGTGCAACTGTGCTTGCTGGGATCCCTGTGTTGTAACTGGAAACGGCATCATCTCCTGAGCTGGTACCACCCAGTCTCTTCCTCACCCCCCACCCGCCTCCTGCAACTGCTGCAGCTGCCACCCTGGGCATGATCCACTAAGGCGAGAGGACGGGTGGGTGCTGCCTTAGCCCTGGGTCCTACCCCACTCCCACACCCGCTCCCGCCTCTTTAAGCGCTTCTCCCCCTTCCCCTTCCTCCTCTCTACTAGTATTTTTAATATGCATCGGTTTTGGAGGAATTATTTATAAGTATAAATAAATAGTTTTTGTTTTCTTGCTAAGGTAAGGAAAAATTTGTGCCTCGAAGCCATGCATTGTTTAGAGTACACCCTTCCAAGCTATTCTGCTCTAACCTTTCATTGTCTTTGAGCTATTTTAAAATTCTGAAAATTGCAAATAACTGTATGGCAGTATCTTTGTGGGAGAGACTCTTCAGAGTAGGACTAATGAGTCAAAAAGTATGGAAAGATTTCAGGCTCCTGATCCATTGGTCAGGTTGCCTTACAGAACAGTGAATGAGAATTCTCTTTCCTTGACAAAGGGTCAGACAGTTTCAACTGGTGCTTGTGTTCACCCCAGTCAGTTCTGGAGTCAAAGCCAGCTTGTATTGCTTTTAAAAATACCTTTTATTATGTTAGATAGGAAACTGTATTGTCTCAGTTGGGGGGTGGTTTTTAATTAAAAACATATTAACAATATAAAAGAATGGATGTAACTTTAATAAATATAGTAAGGTGTGGACAACTTCATCCAGCAGAATTCTCTCTTACAGAATACCATGTGTGTCAGGAAGAAATGTCTTGGGAACTTCCTTGGTGGTCCAGTGGCTAAGACTCCATGCTCCCAATACAGGTGGCCCAGGTTCAATCCCTGGTCAGGGAACTAGATCCCGCAGGTGGAAACTAGGAGTTCACCTGCCACAGCTAAAAATCCTGCATGCTCCAATGAAAATGGAAGATACCAGCTGCAGCTAAGATCTGGCGCAGCCAAATAAATAATCATTTTTAAAGGAAGAAATGTCATGATGAGATGGATGGAGTAGGGATGCGACCCCCAAAATCATGCTGATAGAAAACGATTGTCACTGATTGCTCCAACCTTACCTCCTAGAACAATCCTTGGCAAATGGCAGGCGCTCAGCAAATACTTGTTGAATGTATGAATTATGGAGTCTGCTTTTTAAGGCGTATACATTCTATTAACTGGAGAATTCTTTCTTGTGCTAGATCCCAGCAGTGAGTTTCCCAGGTTAGAAACAGGAACAGAGGCAGCTAAGTTGATCTGCCAGTAGACGGTGGAAGAGTTTAAATTTCCTGGGGTCATCTTAGAGTGAGAGTCAACAGAAAGGACAGACACACGCTTTGCAGAGAAGAAGCAGAGGGGAAGAAAAACCCTTCAGTGTGGAGGGTGAGGTTGAGACAGGACTTCGGAAAACATACACTGTAAGGTACAGTTCAGGCAGAGGCAGAAAAAGGGAAGACGACTTCAAAGGAAGTAGGTTACCTTTATTCAGGCAAGGAGGGGCGACAGTTGGCCTAAGGACCAGGCTGAGTGCGGAGAGGGATCAGGGAGGCTCCATATTTATAGGGAGGTTTGTGTAAGTGATAGGGGAAACGTTAATCAGGCGGGATGTTTTGGGTATACTTTAGTTGAGATGGCATTTGTAGTTGGGCAGGGGGTGATAAGTCTTCTGGGCAGGTGTAGGGGGTGGAAGGTTTCTGGACAGGGGATAATAAGCCCCAGACAGATGCAACCAGCCTGGAGCATTGGGGCAGGACTTAAAGTTCTGTTTTGTTTTCTCTGAAGTTAGATGATTCAGCAAAGGCCTTTGAGACTGTTGTTTTCTTTTCTAGGCCCAAAAGACTCCTTCATAAACCTCCTTTTAAAATTTTATTTTATTAAAGTATAGTGGATTTATGTCATGTTAATTTCTGCTATACAGTAAAGTGATTCTGTTTTATATATATATATATATATATATATATATATATATATATACACACACACACATTCTTTATCGTATTTGTTTCTATTGTAGTAATAGAAAAAATAGAAAATAGTAAAATTAACAATAGCTCCCTGTGCTATACAGGAGGACCTTGTTGTCTATTTGTTTATCCATCCTATGTATGATAGCTTGCCCCTGCTAATTCCAAACTCCCAATCCCATTCCTTCCCTCTGGCAACTGCAAGTCTGTTCTCTATGTCTGTGGACATCTTAAAGGAATTTAAGTGGTTTGCTGTGGGGTGGCTAATGCAGAGCCTCTTCTCTGTCTCTCTTTCGGGGTGTAGCAACAGCTGCCTCACTTACTAATGCTTTTGTGTGAGTGGATTCAGACAGGTGCTGAGCTCCCCACGTCTACACAGCAGGTACAGAGGGACAATTGTGAGCACATGGGTGTGGAAGAGAGAAGTGACACAAATGTAAATGAAAGACAGAGCGAGCGATCCCCCTCCTGAAACACGCCCCGCTCTGTCTGGCCAGCCGTGTCCCCAGGGCTGTTTTAAAGTGCAGGTGGCTTGAAGTCATGGTTTAGAGTGAGTGGCCGGGGTGTCGGGGGTTTGGGGGCAGGCATTTGTGCAGTTTTGAGTTTTATTGCACATTTCCTGGTGCACCTTATTGAAGGAAATGTCTGCAACTTTTCACACACTGCTTCTAAAAGTGTGTAAAAATGGCAGGGATCACAAATTTTGAGTTTCAAGAACCCATTTCTTTTCAACTTCATATCTAAAAATGAATCTCATTAATTTTATAGCTCTTCTGTCCCTTATTCCACTTTTGAATTCTCTCCTGCAGCCAATCCTGTGTGGCCTTAGGCTCTCCTGGGGCTTTTAGAGTTTCATTATCTTTTGATATGTACACCTGCAATCTACATTAGAACTAAGAGGAAACAGCCCCATTTCCACTGCTTGATATCCATGTTTATGGCACATGAACCCTAAGCCTGATTGAATTCCCTTCATATTCAAAGCTGACCCCCTACTCCTGTCGTCTATCTCTTGGATAGTAGCCAAAGGCATTATACTTTTCTAAGGACTTTGTATAATTCCCTTTTTAAAAACTTCAGTGGGCTAAAAGTGGTTAAGGGCAAGCTCTTTTTCAAATGTGGAAGCCAGAGTGTGTGTGCTGCTAAGTTGCTTCAGCCATGTCTGACTCTTTATAACCTTATGGACTGTAGCCCGCCAGGCTCCTCTGTTCATGGGGATTCTCCAGGCAAGTATACTGGAGTGGGTTGCCAAGCCCTTCTCGAGGGGATCTTCCTGACCCAGAGAGTGAACCTGTGTCTCTTACATCTCCTGTACTGGGAAGCCAGTTCTTTACCACTAGAGCCAGCTGGGAAGCCCTCATAGCAAAGTCTCCAAGATAGCCAAGTCACTGGTTGTCAATCTAGGAAGTCGGTTCACCTCTCCATTAACTCTTCCCTCCTGGCTAGGGACCATTATTACTCTTAGATTTTAAAACATCTTGAAATGTTGGTTCTTAAAGTCCCAAGAAAGAGCTAGAGCAAATTAGCTTTATGAGCACATTAAAAGTCTAGAAAAAACATCCCGAGGGCAGCCCTGTGACACTAAGCTCACTCTTTTGTTCCTAAGTTTTCCTCTTATTGTTTGTTTTGATTTTCTCATTACAAATATGATTCATGGTAATACAAAAAAAAAAAAAAAGAAAAACCACACAAAATGCAGACAAGGGATCCTTGATTTTCAAGCCTCATGACCTGACTGACCTTGATGAGCAATCTTCCAGTGTATGGCACTGTTCTTTATTACAGCTTAAATAGCTGACTTATTCCAGCACTTTCAAATATTTTCTTGGAGTATGACTCATGATTTAAATTATGTATTTTTTAGATACTGAATAAGTTTTCTCTTTATCTCACTTTCTCTCTCTCTTTCTCTCTTTTTTTATACATGCAAATAAAACAGAATTTTCATAAAACAATACTTACCCTTCCTACACATAATATGCACTGATACTTTCCATTCCATTCTTTTACTTAACAACAACAACAACAAAAAACTGTTCTGTTTCCCTTCCCATCTTAAGTAAATATTTTCTTGAATACAGACTCCTGGCCTTGACCAAGGAAAAGGTATAGAAATAATGACCAACCCAGTAGCAATAAATATCCACAGTGCTGAGATGTGTCTCTCTAAATATTATTACCCACTGGAAAGAACCAGAGCTCTTTGAAGTCTGGGAGCTCTTTTGGGTCTGGGAGAGGAAATATTTGAAATGGGCCAGAATCAATTGTTCCACTAGAAAGCAAAGAAGGTATTAAGGAATATTAGGGTCATGTCACAATGACCCAAGAGTTAACCTGAAGAGGTTCCCGCAGACCAAAGATAGGGTAATTTGGCTAGATAATCCTATATTGTGAAAAAACAATAACCTCAGTGATTGAGATACCACAAATACTGGATTGGCCAAAAAGGTCATTTGAGTTTTCCCATAACATCTTATGAAAAACCCAAATGAACTTCTTGGCCAACCCAATATATTGGAATCTATGAGTTTATAATGAGACAAAAAAAAAAAACACCCCCCAAAAAACCTCTAAATGGTAATCCCTGGAGGATGTGAGGGAACCAACTTATTATTCTAGAAACAGGTAAATAAAGGGAAACAATTAAGCATTTATCCTGCCATTCCTGTATGGATTGTATCCCAGGAAAACCAAGTAATTGCTGAGTAAAGTTTTCTTTAGAGGAGAAACTAGGCCAACGAATGTGTAAGAATGTTAGAATGGACTCTTTTTTCATGAGTGGATATAAAAGGGTGATATTCTAATGAAACAATGGATATAGGTAATAATCGCCAATACTCGCTAAAGTCATTAAGGCAAAGCCCGTGTCCAGATTAGGCTGATAGCATCTGAGCCCACAGACCAATCTTAACCTCACAAAAAGAAAGACTGCCAATGTTATGCAATGCTACAGAAATTTTTCAACATCTCTAAGAAAAATCTTCCAGAAAATGGAAACTGGTTCTGATCAAATCTTTATGTATTAGTTTACAGGAAATGAAACACAGTAAATTTTGGTAAACACCACAACAAATAGGAGGCTGAAGAAGTACCATCCCACACCAAGTTGAGGGGGACTGTCTGCTTAAGTTACAGTTGGTGGGGTCCAGCAAGGAAAACCCAAAGAGCCCACAGATGCACTTTAAAACAAAGGGAAAGACCTGAAAATTCATCAGGCTCTGCCAGGGCCAGAGAGAACCAACACCAGACTACTCGGGTGTCAGACAAACACACCGCCCCTGTCCTTGACTCTCTCGCCTCCTCCTCTTCAGTCCTGGAGGACCCAGGGCCACCTGGCGGGGGTGGCGGTGGGTGGCCATCCTGCCTCCAGACAGGGCACCTGTGTGCAGAGTCCATGCTGCTTCTGGGTCCACGTCAACAGCGGCTCTGGTTCGCAGCCCAGGTTGACGGAAGAAGAAACAGAACAAATGGGCAAGGAGCCAAAAGGCAACAAAGAGTATCACATTTGCAGAATACAGGAGGAAGTGCGGTGGAACTGGGATTTCAGGCAATCTTCTCTAATCTTACAAGCCAGCCTGTATATAGTGGTCAATGTCTGTGTCTTTTCTCTGTGGTTTATCTCATCTTGCCAAATTGTATATAATTCAAGGGATAAAAAAGCCTCAGGACAGCCTCATCTATCACAGCTCACTGTTCCTAACAACTGGATAAAAGAAACTAATCAAAATGAACTAATGAGGTGTATGACCTGCCTTGGACTTTTTCTGGAACCCTCTCTCCTCTCCACAGTGGAGGCTCAGGCTCTCTCTGCCAGGCAGCCGCTTGAGCTCCAAGAGATTCCCCACCCCCCACAGTTGCCTCTGCACACTCCACATTTTGTTTCAAGGGGGACCAGATGGCAGGTCTGGGTAGGGGTCCCCTAAAAGAAAAACAAGGTGTGCAGGCAAAGAAAATAAACAGGGAGAAAAAAAGAGACAAAAGCAGCTGTTGGTGAGAAGAGGCGGGCAGCTGGCTGAAAAGCTGCCTGAGATGGAAATGGAAAAGCCCCCCTCCTGATCAGATCTGTATCTGCATCTGAGGTCAAGTCAGGGTAGGACTGGGGTGAGGGGGGTGTGGACCAGGGGCTTATGCCATCTCTGTGGTCAGACGCTGGGCAACAATAGCTGCCTTGTACTTACACTCAAGCAGCAAAGCACAGCAGGAGGAGCTGGGAGAGTGGCCCTGAATGGAGGGATGTGGTGGAGGGTGGCTGGAACCCTGGGAAGAGGAGTGTAACTCAGAAGTGAATGCATCATGCCTGTGAGGCTGGAATCAGGAAGGGTGGAAGACAAGATGATTGAAGTCACAGGTCACGAAAGGGCATGTCATGGCCTGTGCTCCGGTGAGTGAGCTGGGAGACCGGAGGTCACGCTGAGCTACTCTCTGAAGGGGCTTCAAATGTATGTTTCGAGTGCGTCGCGGAATATTTCAGTCAATAGCAGAAACTAAAAGCAAAAACACTGCAATGGAGGGACATTGAGAATGTTGAAGACATGGGATTTAAGGGAGAAAATTGAGTAATGCAACAGAGATATGGCCTGTAAAGCCTAAAATATTTACTATGACTTTTCGCAGAAAAAGTTTGCTCTCTCCTTGCTGCAACCATTCAGGACCCACTCTCAAGGCTGGAACTGGGGCTGGTTCCCTCTGAAGCACTTAGCCACCTGGAAAAGGGGGATGCTACAACCAAGTTAGGCTCCCTTGGAAAGGAGAGAGCAAGCATGAAATAGACTTTCCTCTCCCAGCCTTTGACTGTGTGGATCACAACAAACTGGAAAATTCTTCAGGAGATGAGAATACCAGATTACCTTACCTGCCTCCTCCTGAGAAATCTGTATACAGGCCAAGAAGCAACAGTTAGGACTGGACATGGAACAACAGACTGGTTCCAAATTGGGAAAGGAGTATGTCAAGGCTGTATATCATCACCTTGCTTATTTAACTTCATGCCAGACTTCCTGATGAAGGACAAGCTAAATCAAGATTGTAGGCAGAAATATCAATAACCTCAGATATGAAGATGATACCCCTCTTATGGCAGAAAGTGAAGAGGAACTAAAGAGCCTCTTGATGAAAGTGAAAGAGGAGAGTAAAAAAGCTGGCTTAAAATTAAACATTCAAAAAACTGGAAAAAACTAAGATATGACATCTGGTCCCATCACTTCATGGCAAATAGATGGGGAAACAATGGAAACAGTGACAGATTTTATTTTCTTGGGCTCTCTCCAAATTCACTGCAGATAGTGACTGCAGCCATGAAACTAAAAGACGCTTGCTCCTTGAAAGAATAGCTATGACCAACCTAGACAGCATATTAAAAAGCAGAGACATCACTTTGCCAACAAAAGTCTGTCTAGTCAAAGCTATGGTTTTTCCAGTAGTCGTGTATGGATGCGAGAGTTGGACTATAAAGAAATCTGAGTGCTGAAGAACTGATACTTTTGAACTGTGGTGCTGGAGAAGACTCTTGAGAGTCCCTTGGACTGCAAGGAGATCAAACCAGTCCATCTTAAAGGAAATCAGTCTTGAATTCTCATTAGAAGGACTGATGCTGAAGCTGAAGTTCCAATACTTCGGCCACCTGATGTGAAGAACTGACTCACTGGAAAAGACCCTGATGCTGGGAAAGACTGAAGGCAGGAGAAGGGGATGACAGAGGATGAGATGGTTGGATGGCATCACCGACTCAATAGACATGAGTTTGAGCAAGCTCTGGGAGTTGGTGATGGATAGGGAAGCCTGGCATGCTATAGTCTATGAGGTCGCAAAGAGAAGAGTTGAACACAACTGAGCTACTGAACTTACTGACAGCCACAATTTATTAATCTGTCCAAGGATAGGATTGTCCTAAGCCAGAAGAGTCTAATTTTTTTGAACTTGAAAAGAAGGAAGGGGGCCAGTCCCTCTTTGGTGTCTTGATTGTCAAAATGAGCCTGAGTTGCAAGTGGCCAAGTTCCCAGTGCTATTGAGGATGCCAGTTTGACAGAATGGAGCAAGTTTCAGAAACAAAAGATGAAGCAGAGAGAATGTGCGGGCAATATTCATGTTCCTGGTTCCAGGTGGGGCCCAGATGCCGACTTCATCTTGCAGAGATTAGGAATGGAACCATTGTGTTCTCCATGTTACCCATGCAAGTTTCATCTGACTGTGATGCTTCACTTTCAGACACATGCAACCCAGCAGCTCCAGCCTTCAAAGAATCTACTACCCACCTGGGGAGCTAGAACTTTCTTTCTAAAATGAGAACTAACACCAGAAGCTCAAAACTAAGGACCAAAGGATAGACTCAGCCAGAAGTGCCATAGGATTTCAGAAGGGAGAGGGATGGCCATGAGTTGCTATGGTCAAAGAAAAGTTACGAATGCAGGTAAACTTGAGAGAGACCTTAATGCAAGGAGGGAAGGCTGGGGGATCTCACAGCTGGAGAACTGTCTGGGCAGAGTCAGAGGTGAAAATGCACAAAGCAGATTCAGAGTAGTGTGGTAGGCCAGTCTTTCCAAGTTTGTGGCTTCTTTGCTGAGTCAAGGGCCATCAAAAGCCACGTGAATCCACGGACAATTGATGAGCAGGGGCCTGATATGATGCCTTTTGCAGCTATTATTGTTACTGTTTGTTCAGATTCTAATGTAGTTTCACTTACATATCTGGAGTGCATAGCAAAATTCTGAATTCTCTTTTGCTATGTGTGTGCTAGTAAGTTTAGGCCTATCCTCCTTAGAAAAGTACTCTTAGTAGAGTTCAGCTATTGTTCAGTGTCCCTCCAAAATTATACATCAGCCACTAAGCCAGAATGACCAGGCTCCACCAAAGAGTACTGAACTGAACAAATCAGGAAAGCTTCCTGCACTCTGTAATTTCCTAAGTCAGCCTTTTGACACTTTGAAGGATGAGGTAGGGAAACTGCTGGTCTCCTGGTAATTATCACCACCTGTTCTCTAAGCAGCCCTTCCCCAGTTACATCTCCCCGCAGGAAAGCGAGGGAGGTTGGAGGGAGAGAGCCAGCTATACACACTTGGCAGGTCTGCCTGGCAAGTGTCACTTCTGCAGACCCTGTCTGCAGGGTTGCATTCTCCCGTTCTGGGAACCCGCCAGCCCTTGGCAAAATTGGGAAATGGCCAATTCAAGGCTCCCTGTCTCCTTTTAGTTCTTTCTTCTAAACTAGCTTTCTCAACTTTCTATTGATATCTTTCTCAGGCTCCTGGAGGCTGCCCAGCCCAATTCTCCTGCCAGGATCTCATTCTGTAAGATTATGTGAAACACCTCATCGTGAAGGTTATCTGGATCATGCCAACAGCCTCTGTTTAGCTTTCCTGCTCCCAGCTGCACTCCCTTCAAGGCAGCCCTCCACACTAACACAGTCTGAGCTTTGGAAAGTGTGAACTTGCTCCATAACCCCCTCCCACCTAGATTAAAGTCCTTCAAGGATCCCACACTGCCTGATGAATACAGTTTACATTCCTCGATATGATGCAGACCAGTGTCTCTCAAAGTGTGGTCCCCAGACCAGTAGCAGCATCCCCTGGACCTCTATCCAGTCCTACTGAACCAGAAACCCTGGGGTGGGGTCCAACCATTTGTGTTTAACCTCCTGGTGATTCTGATGTAAGGTCAATTTTGAGAAGCATTGATGTAGGCAATCCCTGCCCACTGACCCAATATACATCCTGTGGTTTTAGCTCAAATAGGCAAAGAGACTTCACCCGATCTATCAGTCTCTCCAGGTTGGTGTCTATCTGGTGTGCTGTGTTGAAGATGCTGAAGCCTTAGCCTGAGTGTATCAGGCAAGAAAATGGCTCTGCAACTGATCAGTGAAGTCTATATGTGTAAGGAATAGGGTAATCGTGGTGCAATGCAAGGCACTGTCCAGTCTCATTCTAGCCACAGATTACCAATCCCCCCAATTCACCAAGGCTTGTGTTGAATTGACTTGACGGAGATAACCAGCTACCCTGGTGGATAAATGTGTATTTCAAAGGATGATGGGCTGGAGAGGGTTTAGTGTTAGTTGTTCAGTCATGTCGGACTCTTTCTGACCCCATGGATTGTAGCCTGCCAGGCTCCTCTGTCCATAGGATTCTCCAGGCAAGAATCCTAGAGTGGGTTGCCATTCTTTTTATCCAGGAGATCTTCCCAACCCAGGGATGAAATCTGGATTTCCTGCATTGCAGGCAGATTCCTTACTGGTTGAGCCACCGGGGAGAGGGTTAAATTTAGCCCTAAAGAACCAATCTCTAAGAAGGAAGTGACAGGGTTCAGGTACCGGTAGAGTCTGAAGCGAGGGGTGCTCTGCCGTGGAGCCACGCTGTACCTTTTCTTTCTGGGCTTGGCTGTAACTGATTAGGGGAAGGGCTCAGCCCCAGGGCAGCAAGGAGACTCCATGGGAGGCGAGCCAGCCCCCATCGTCTGCTGCAGGAGATGGATGCTGTGGACAGGCTCCTGCTCAGGATCCCTAAGTCCTAAGGGGGAATTTAAGAGCAATACTTAATTTTTCCTCCATAAGAGGCAGAGGGCAGGGAAGCCAGACGGGGTGGGGCCCGAGGGGCTGCAGGAGCCAACACAGCTGGAAGTGATTAAGACTCAGCCTAGAAGGCAGCAGACAGGTAATAGTCTGGGGCCTGGCAGAGCTAAAGCAAGAAACCTTTGCCCCAGAAGTGTTTGGCAGCCCCCTCTGCTACACTTTGACTCAGTGTCTGACATGGTTGTGGAGACATCACAGTGAAAAATGAAAAGTGTTTAGCAAATTCCTCTGCACTCTGGAGATGGGGGGCTATTTCTCATTGCTTCACATACGCAAGGGGCCAGATGCTCCCTCCAGACCTACCTGGAGAGAAATATAGCTTAGAATTTCCTGTGAACCTTTTTCCTTTCCTGAGGGCTGAGGCTTGCATTTCCTGCTTGGGCCATTCCACTGCAGTCCCTTTCAGATGACTCTACAGGGTACGTGTGGTGCCTTTCCTTTTTCCCCTCACTTCCTCCCTCACCCAGATTTGTCCCTGGCCTGGCCAGGCTGGGTGACCGTGATGGCAGCCAATTCCTTCTCTTCCCTCTACTTTCGAAGTTTCACACCTTCCTGGAAATTCTCAAGCTTAGCATTCCTCTTGGACATTGTAAATGTAACTCTTACATTGGAGGTTTTCAAGAAAATCTATTTAATAAAAAAGAGAGCTCCACATCCCTCTTTATTATGGGAAAAAAGTGCCCCAGGAGTTATTTACAATGATCCACACATGAAATATTCCAGTACAGCCTGCAGTAATTCCCTTGTCATAATTCACGAAGGAGGAATGCCAACAAAAACGGGCTTGTGTTTTATCTTAGAAATTTCACCTATGCACCTTCTAAGAACAAACTTAAATGCAGAGGCAGCTGAGGAACCCTGCTTGACACAGTGTTTCCCTGAATTGAGCCTGCTTTGCAGGAGTACAATCTGTACTCCATTATGTCTCATTTTCTAAGTCCTTGCTAAGTAGTATCAGGCCTGCCACCCTGGCTGTTAAATGTCAGTTAAGACCTAATTAATCTAACTGCTCTGACAAGTTTAAATTAGTTCCCACAGAGACCATAATTTGCCTTTTCCCAACTGATAGTGCTACAGGCATATTTTTAAAAGACTTTAAAAAAGTTAACCAAGTCGTACATGTTCATCATAGAAAAATAAAAAAAAAATTGACATCAAAATAAGATTTTTAAAAATCGCACAGTTTTGTCACACAGTTATAAACACTATAAATACCTTCATGTAAATCCTTTCCCTTTTTTGGTATGTCAGGAGGTGATATTTCAAAAACTATTAATGAGCATTTTTCTTTTGCATTTTCATGTTCATGACTCAAAATACGATTTTACAGGCAGTGACTCTTAAAGCCAAAGTGAAAGTGAAGTTGCTCAGTCGTGTCTGACTCTTTGCAAACCCATGGACTATAGCCTACCAGGCTCCTCCATCCATGGAATTTTCCAGGCGAGAATACCAGAGTGGGTTGCATTTCCTTCCATTGCAGGCAGATGCTTTACCTTCTGAGCCACCAAGGAAGCCCCTCTTAAAGCCAAGTTTTATTCAAAGAGAGAGGAATTTTTTACTGAGATACAAATGACATACAACTTTACACCGGGCTTCCCAGGTGGCACTAGTGGTAAAGAACCCGCTTCCCACTACAGGAGATATAAGAGACACAGTTTCGATCCCTGGGTCGGGAAGATCCCCTGGAGGAGGGCATGGCAACGCACTCTCATATTCTTGCCTGGATAATCCCCATGGACAGAGGAGCCTGGCGGGCTACAGTCCATAGGGTCACAAAAAGTCAGAATGACTGAAGCAACTTAGCAAGCAACTTTATATTAGTGTCAGGTGTATAACATAATGATTCAATATTTGTATATATTGTGAAATGATCACAATAAGCCTGGTTACCATCGGTCACTATACATAGTTATAAATTATTTTTCTTGTGACTTTTAAGATCTATTCTCTTAGCAGCTTTAAAAATGTATATTTATTTATTTATTTAATTTGGCTGCACCAGGTCTCAGTTGCAGCACTCAGGATTTTTCGCTGTGGTATGCAGGCTTCTGCGGATGCAGCCTGCGGGCTTCTCTCTCGTTGCAGTTCTTGGGTTCCAGAACTTTCTGTCTCGGTAGATGGTGCACGGACTTAGTTGCCTTGAGGCATGTGGAATCTTAGATCCCTCACCAGGAATCAAACCCATGTTCCCTGCATTGGAAGGCAGATTCTTAAATACTGGACCACCAGGGAAATCTCTCTCAGCAACTTTTAAATATGCAACACCGTATTATTAACTATAGTTACCATGCTCAACGTTACAACCCCGTGACTTATTTATTTTATAACTGAAAGTGGCAGGGGGAGTTGAAAGCCCACATTCACGTGCAGATAAACTACAGAGAAAGACGGGGAGAAAGAGGCCAGATACAGACACATAGAGCTCAGTCTCTCTGCTTTAAGACATAGGAGTATGTCAGGTAGGATGAGAGGAATCCCAAGGATACAGGACTTCTGCCCACAGAATACATCTTAGTTACTCAGTGTAAGGCCAGATGTGGTTCCTCAAACAGTACTCAGTTCCTTGTCTCTTGATGTTGGAAACTTGCTGCTGAAGCCAAGGACCCGACTGTCCATCATACTGTGATGGCTGTCTCAGGGATGAGAAGTAGATGAGGAAAAAGCCTGAAAAACTGGGTATATAGATCCACAAAGGACATGGTTACCTAAACAGACTGTTCCTGTGATGGAAGAGTTGATCAAATTGAACTAAATGTATCCAACCCAACTGTTACCCAGCAGGGTAGAGAGCCTGAGTCTAAGTGAACTCCGGGAGTTGGTGATGGACAGGGAGGCCTGGTGTACTGCGATTCGTGGGGTCACAAAGAGTCAGACATGACTGAGCGACTGAACTGAACTGAAGCAAACTCAGATGAATCATCAGTTAGGAAAGAAGCTACTGTTTTCTCCCTGCACATCTGAATATAGTCTGAATGAATTTTACCAACCCAAAGCTGACGTATGAAAATGTCTGAAGGGACTTCCCCAGTGGTCCAGTGGCTAAGACTCCACGCCCCCAATGCTGTGGGCTCGGGTTCCATCCCTGGTCTGGGAACTAGATCCCACATGCCACAACCAATGATCACGTGTACTGCAACTAAGACCCAGTGCAGCCAAATAAATAGATAGGTATTTTTAAAAATGTCTGGACATGCTGGAGCTGGGATTAGAAAGAGCAGGCTGATGATGTAAGCTACTTCCCACCCTGTCCCAGAAATTTGTTCCACAGACCCCAAATCACTTAGCTGCCTCAGAATACCTACTGGATATCAGGGGTCCCGTAGGAGGACACTTGAGCCTTGTAGAACTGAAATTCAGACATGAGTGGTAGACGGGGTAGGGACATGGTCAGAGGTTTGATTTCAGGGAGCAACTCCAGGGACCCATGAATGAGGAAGGCTCCGACGCAGGGGCCAAGTTCCGAAGCAAGACCTGGAGATCTAAAGGGAGGTGTCTGGGTAAAGAAGAAGCTGGGTGTGAATCTTTACAACCCAGACCCCCTGCAGCTACTGTGAGCCCTATGAAGGAAGGGGGCAGGTTAAGGGGTAGACAAAATCCAGGGAAAGGCATTCAAACTCCAGTCTCTTAAAAACAATTCTAAAGTTCCCAAAGTCTGAACAAGAGAAGTTATTTCCAACTTGGACACAAACTCGTTAGTAGGAAACCCTCATCTACACTAAGCTGAAGCTCTTTATGGGCTTCTCTGTATCCCACTACGTATGGTTATTTCACTGCAGAAATAGTCATAACCACACACTAGGAGTATTAAGTAACACAGAGCATATTTACCACATTACCTTTCTCAAATCTGAACTTTTCTGAATTTGAAACACCTCTAGCTGTGTGTTTCAGGTAAGGGATGCATAACATGCATTTTGACCCCTGGATTGGGAAGATCCCCTGGAGAAGGAAATGGCAACCACTCCAGTATTCTTGCCTGGAGAATTCCATGGACAGAGGCGCCTGATGGATTACAGTCCCTGGGACTGCAAAGAGTCAGACATGACTGAAGCAACTTAGCACAGAACAACATGTATTTCAGAATTCCCCTTGTCACCCATGCAAGGCACAGTCTTAACTGAATAAACTTCTCTTTGCAGTCCAGGCATTAGATTTTTTCTATTACTTTCAAAGAGGTTATAGAGTTTTATCTAACAGAGATACAACTGAGATTTATTTTCTTTATCTGATTCTTAATGCTGATTTGATGGATGAAGAAAAATTTAGCCAGCTTTTTAAAATTTCCAATTTATGAGAAATTGGGAATTTGATTTACTTTCCTTTTTATGGTTTTTTCAGATTGTATGGAGGAGCAATGTCATCAGACAATAGATGGGTGGATAATTACTTTTGCAACACTTAGTATTTAGGGATGCACTTTGGAAACATCTACTTAGGCTAGAGATTGTAAAGGAGAAGAGGTTAAGACTATCTGCTACAAGCCCCCTTTCTCCTGTACCATTTACTGTAATCCTCATTACATTTACCATTTAATTTATTTACTATAATCCTCACGAAATGATAAAATGGTAATTTTATCACTACTATTAATGAAACCCTCATGAAAAGTCTATCAAGTAATAGTCGCATTTGTGTAGTTGAGTAAACCAAAGCTCAGACAAGTTAAGTAAATTGCCCAAGGTCACACAGCCAGTAAGTGGCAGAGCCAGGATTCCCTGTCTCCTTCCTTCTTTTTTTAAAAATAAATTCATTTATCTTTTAATATTTATTTACTTACTTTTGGTTGTGTTGGCTCTCTGTTGCTGTGAGGGCTTTTTCTAATTGTAACAATCAGGCTTCTCATTGCAGTGGCTTCTCCTACTGGAGCAGGGGCCCTAGAGTGTGAGGGCAGCTCGCGGGCCCTAGAGCTCAGGCTCAGTAGTTGTGGCTCATGGGCTTAGTTGGATCTTCCCAGACTAGGGATTGAACCCATGTCTCCTGCACTGGTGGGCAGATTCTTAACCACTGAACCACCAGGGAAGTCCCTCATTCCTTCTTAAGAGCTATGGCCTCCTAGCTGGTCTCAACACCACTGGTCTTGTCTACCTTCAGTGCCCCCTCTATGTGCGTTGAATCCATCCTCCAACACATCTTTCCAATGTTCATTTCTGTTCATGGAACTTCCCTGCTGAAAATTCTCCAATGGTTTCCCTCTGCCCTCAGACTAATACCTATTCTCCTTATTCTGGTATAGAATACCACTTGTCATGTGACACTTTCCTACATTTCTAACTTCATCTCCAAGCTACAAAGAACTGCTTGACATTTCCTAAAATGTCGGTTCACTCTTCTTGTTTGCACAAATTATTTCCTCCGCTCAGAGGACTTCCCCACTGCTGTTCCTCCAACCCTCCTCACTAATTCAGTCTCATCTCCCTGTCCCCATGGTCTGGTGACTGCTGCAGAAGCCACCTCACCTCTGCTTCTACCCTCACCCACTTCACACCTCTCCCCCCAATCCAACATACGAGTGGTTTAAAGCATAAACCAAGTCTGCATTCTTCTGCCCCTGGTGGCCAACCCTCCTCATGACTCACAAGGCCCGCCACGGCCTGGTCCAGCATCCGCCTGGTCCACGTCCACCATCCCCTTGAGTACCAATGCTCCACCCACACTGGCCCCCTTCCTGCCTCTTGTCACCACCTCAGGGCCTTTGCACTTGCTGTTCTCTCGGTCAAGAATGCTTTTTCCCTAGTTCTTCTCATCGTGGATGTGCTTCTCCACGTTTGGGTCTTCACTTAAATAAAGCCTCCTCAGAAAGCCCTTTGCTGATTGTTCTCCCACTCATTCCAAATTCCAGAGTGCTGTGCCCCCTGGCTGCCGCCACTACCACTCTCCATCACAGTATCCTGCTTGTATCCTTCCCCATGTCTTTTACAGCCATAACCATTTGATGTACTTGTTCATGTATTATTTTATGTATTATTTTCCTTCCCACCAGACTACCATTCTGTTCTCAGCACCTGGGCCTAGTACTCAGCCCAAATTTTATTTGTTGATTAGAAGAGTGAGTGATTAAATGAATGAATGACTCCTCCATAGCCCAGCACAAGCATCAACTCATTGCAGAAGCTTTCCTGCCCCCTCCCAGCTGAACTGGGCTTCCTATTACAGATACTGATTTCCTCCTGTTTCTCCCCATCCCCCAGGCTGATTGATCATTAAGAGGAAGGACTATGCGTATATTCTTTGTGCCGACCACAGTGCCTGGTGCAAATGGTGAGGGGTTCATAAATGTCTCTTTAGTTAATGAAGATTGAATACATTAAAAAAAAAAAAAAAAAGCCCTGCAGTTTCTGTGACAGCTCAGAGCTCCAATCACAATCACCTCTGCTTCATTCTCGCTGGTAATCCTACTTCAGCTCAGTGCTCGACATAGGGGAGGTGTTCAGGAACATTTGTTAATTGGAGGAATAAATACATTTTTAAAGGAGTAATAGACCTACAGAGCTTATCTGTTTATTAGCAACTACCCTTTCACAAAACTCTACTTAAGCTTTAGCTTCACGTCATTTTTGTCCATTACCAAGGAGAATATGACTGTTCTGAATCTAAAAATATCCTAAGTATTTTTTTCTCTTTTAGCAGTGACTACACTTGACGCTCTTTGGATAACTCCATATTAATTAACCCATTCATTCTTTCACTCACTCACTTATCCACATACCTGTTCCCAGAGTTCCCAAAGGCCCAAGCTCAATTGTCCACACTGTAGGGCTCTTTACTGAAAGATCCCTAAACACAGAGCAACTCTTTAGCTTACTGGGTGAGAGGGACTATTAGCCCTTTTTACCTTAAGGAACTAGGCCCAAGAAATGGGAAAGGTCATGAGCTATAGACCTGGGAGTGAGAAACGTTCTTAGGATTTCATCTTCTAACCTAGGTCTGATGGACTCCATCCACCCTGGCCTGTTACTTCCTCGGAAGCCATCTGGAGTCCCTACACGTGGTTATTTTCTTCAGCTTCTCTCCTTGCTCTGCCCCTCTCCCACCCCTCCTCTCGTCAATGTGCTACTGACCCTGTCAGCTTCCCCAGTAAAGGAAAGAATATCTGAAAATGCTGATCACCCTGAACTAGTGTATTCTCATGTATTGAACTCTTAAAAGTTCAGTGGAAAACCACATATAATTTGTTTTTCCAGTTTTCTGATTTTA
This sequence comes from Ovis aries, assembly GCF_016772045.2. Classification (NCBI taxonomy): domain Eukaryota; kingdom Metazoa; phylum Chordata; class Mammalia; order Artiodactyla; family Bovidae; genus Ovis; species Ovis aries. Next base: position 68,759,026 of record NC_056059.1, on the reverse strand, counting down.
AAATAATACACATGCATTTGTGGAAATTTTAGGAAATACAAAAAGAACAATGAAGGAAATTAAGGCCACCAGCATTATCATGCCACAGAAATAACCACTATTAATATTTTTTAACATTCCCTTCTACTTGATATAATCATGATCAACTTCCTGTGCCTATCATGTTTAAGTCTTCCTCGTCCCTTGTTTAGGTGCTCAATAAATGAATGAAAGTAGTTCTGCTTTTTTCCCCAAAGTGGGTTAATACTATGTATATACTATTTTGTTATTTACATTTTAAAAACCTAATATATCAAGAACATTATTTCATTGAACTTTTTCTACAAAAATATTTTAATCATCTAAAACAAATTTTGTTGGATTTCCTTAAAATATAGCTGCCTAATATTCTAAAGTATAGGTACAAGTTTTAAAGAAATCCCTCTTTGTTGAGAGATTTGGATATTTTTGCCTTCTTTTCTCACTAAAAATAACTCTACAAGGCCATTCACTTAAAAATTTCTTACTTAAAAATAACACTACAAGACCTTAGTGGGTATATATGATTGTTTCTATAGTATCCGTTCCTAGGGGTAGAATAACCAGAATTACACATGTTTAACTCTTGTGACACGCATTGACAACTTGTCCTCCAGAAGGTTGGTCTAGTCTATCCTCCCCAGTATCGAGGCACGTGGGTGCCTTAGTGCTGCCTGAAGTTTAGTGCTTTTGAAGTATCGCTTAAATCATTCCAGGGTAAAGTGCTGTCAAAGCAAGATGCATTTACCACTTTACTCCATCTACTTCAGTTGAACATAAATTGCTCCGAGTAGTTGCATTTTTCGTATGCTTCTTGCTAGCACATCTTCCTATCAACCAGAGGACTGCGGGACTTCACTGTGATCCACTGGCTAAGAATCCACCTTCCAGTGAAGGGGATGTGTGTTTGATCCCTGGTCCCAGAACTAAGATCCCACATTCTGCAGAGCAACTAAGCCCTTGAGCCACAACTACTGAGCCCACGCCTGAACTAGAGAACCCCGGGTGCCATAACTAAGACCCGAGAAAGAAAAAAGAAAGGAAGGAAGAGAGAGAAAGAAAGAAAACCAACTAAAGGACCAACTCTCCACTCCCAGTCTTAGATGATGTGCATCTTTGTAGGTTCACAGCCTCCTCAGCCTACCTGTGGTCAAGATGTTGATGATTCCTGGTTTTAGTTTGGATGAAAACATATCATGGCATCTGCTGCCAATTCCCCTTACAGGAGGCCGAGCTCCTGCAAGGCTCCAGGTCCCTTCGGGATAACAAGGTGGGACATGGGATACATCTTAAGACGTGGTCAACTTTGAGGTAGCCAGCTAGGCTCAGCTAGCCTCTGAGGCCTGTGCCAGAGACCTCCTCAACAAACAGTCCCACCAGGGCCTGAGGGTCCCCAACCAAAACTCCTGCCTACCGGCCAGCTATGAGCCTTCTGCTTTACAATAAGCCCATGCAGCCTATCTTTGTCTGTGCTCTTTCTAAGTGAAAAAATAGTACTCCCAAATGCTTACCTCTTTGTGTGTTCTCAGTTACTTCAGTCGTGTCTGACTGCTTTCGACACCATGGACAGTGGCCCGCTAAGCTTCTCTGTCCATGAGATTTTCCCAGCAAAAACACTGGAGTGGATTGCCATGCCTTCCTCCAGGGGAGCTTCCTGATCCAGGGATCAAACCTGCGTCTCTTGTATTATAGGCAGATTCTTTACCTGCTAAGCCATCAGGAAAGCCCCACACCTCTTTATACCCTACTAATTATTTACAGGATGAAGTGGAATGATCATACAAGCTCTCATATAATTCTCAGCTGGTTCCTTCCTCCATTGTCTCTGCATCCAGACTTAAGTGGGAGGTAGCAGGGAGCCAGCTTACCTTTCAGTTCATTGCATTGCTCAGAATATCCCAAATCAGTGAACGCTGGGCTCCCTGCTCCCTGATCTCTTCTTCCCTCTCACCTCTCCCTAGGAAGGAAGGTTGTCGCTGAAAGAGATTTGCCCCAGACAAGTAAACCCTGGATAAGTGGGAGGGAGGAAGCCCACTGACTTACGAAAAAACATATAAGAATTCCTTTAAATATATAATCCTTTTAATATACAGGGCAATAGAAAAGGTATCTAAGTAGCCATTTTTGAAATAAATATTCTGTTAGTATATCCTAAAATTCCATTTCTATGTTTTAATTTAATTTAAATTTTATTATTATGGTATAATCAACTAAATATTAGTAGCTATACACTTACACATGCTCAGTAGCTTCAGTTGTGTCTGACTCTGTGAGACCCTATGGACTGTAGCCAGGCTCCTCTGTCCATAGGATTCTCCAAGGCAAGAATACTGGACTGGGTTGCCACTCCCTTCAGGAGATCTTCCCAACTCAGGGATCGAACCTATATATTATAATTCCACATGAATAGATGCCTGATACTGAGGCTGCCTAAGGAAATAGCTCTCCATCAAACATTTTACAATACTATTAAAAAAAAATTTTGGCTGCACCACGAGATATGTGGGATCTTAGTTCCCCAACCATGGATTGAACACGCACCCCCTGCATTGCAAGGCAGATTCTTTACCCCAGTACCACCAGGCAAGTGCATATTTTGTGTTGCAATATGAAAATGACCTTTGTCATTCTCCTCCTTTATCCTCACTCTCCCTTACTACTCTCATCCTGTTTTTTTGCTAAATGAACTCTTTCCCCTATTCTTTTGCTAAAAGGAATGAATTTCCCCCTATTTTGTTTAGTGCTTTAAAGACAGTGACTGATTTCAAAGACAGAGGAAAATAGACTTCTTCACTGTCTTCCAGCAGAGGACAGGGAATGGACCAGGAGAAACCAAAAGTTCTAAAACGATGTGAAGACGCATCTGAATATTCTATCCATTGGGAACCTGGCCTCACAAGGCTCCAATTATTATTAGAGGAAATAACAGGGCACAGATGCAAAAATCTCTGACCCAGCCTCTGCGGTCATGCAGGGCCAGGCCTCGCAGAAGGCTCTGGAGTGGCATGGCCTTCGCACTGGCCTGGAGGCCTGGAGACTGACCTTTAAGAGAGATGCAGGGCCCCTCGGGAAAAGAGGGCTCTCCCTGGCACCACCAGAGCTGACTAGTGTGGCTCGAAGCTCTGCAGGCACATTTTCTTGCCCCAGTAAGAGTCTCAGGGGATGTGGTGCAGCTGTGAGACCTTGTAAAGCCAGTGTGGTGACTTCATCTCTGGCCAGCAAGCAGACCATTAACAGAGCAGGAGCCACTGGCTAGAGCTAAATAGGGGTGAGCAGGAAAGCCTGGAAAAGATGGAGGAGTCACCTGTGGGTGTTAAAAACCACACCCTACCAAGAATAGAATCATTCTACTATAAATTAACAATATCCCACATAAGCACTGAGGGGACTGATGAGAATTCAGGCACATGACTCAGGTTTTATTTAGCAGATGCCCAGCGTTCTTCATCTGGCTCCTCAGTGGCTGACTGGGCCCCCATAAGATGGAGAGTTGATTTGTTTTAAGCTGGTTTCACTCATTTCCTAATGCTGGGGATATGTGTGTTTAGTAATATCCATTTATGTAGGGAGCTTGAGAGATCTTCCCCTTTATGTTTTTAAAAAAAATTTTATTAGAATATAGTTGATTTACAACTTTATGTATCTGCTGTATAGCAAACTGATTCAGATATACATATACATATATTCATTCTTTTCCAGATTCTTTTCTCATAGAGGTTATCACAGAATGTTGAGTTGAGTTCCCTGTACTATACAGTTGGTCCTTGTTGGTTATCTATCTCATATATAGAAGTTGTTGTTATTGTTGCTGTTGTTGATCAGTTGCTAAGCAATGTCCAACTCTTTGTGACCTCATGGACTGTAGCCTGCCAGTCTTCTCTGTCCGTGGGATTTTCCAGGCACGAATACTGGAGTGGGTTGCCATTTCCTCCTCCCGCATATACGGTATTGTGAGTATGTTAATCCCAAACACCTGATTTATCTCTTCCCCCAATATTTCCCCTTTGGTAATCATAAATTTGTTTCCAATGTCTGTAAGTCTGTTTCTGTTTTGTAAATAAGTTAATTTGTACCTTTAAAAAAAATTAGATTCCACATATGAGTGATATCATATAATATTAGATCTTCCCCTTTAGAGCATCTTCAGAACCCCAAAATTCTCTTGCTTTGGAAAGAGAAATTTGGGACTTATATAAAGCATGTAATAATCTGTGGTGAGCACTGGTTCTGCAAATGCTATTGGTGGTGGTGTTTTTGACACTGAATAGCAAGGCAGCTAAGGTCAAGTTCTCTCATTTGGTCATGCGGCTTTTCCATGTTATTTAGGTCAACACATTGAAACAACCCTTCATTTTTGGACACTGTGATAGGTGCATATGTATTTAAATTCTAATTTCTGAATATTGAATCATATTTTATAAACAATAAGGCATTATGTTATTTAAAGGATACTTTGTGAATCCTTTTGTTTGGCTGGGCTTGGGAGAATAAACATTTATTCTCTTCAGACAAAAGAAATATCCTAGTAGTGGATAATCTTATTAATAAAAATCAGAATGTATCAATGTTATTTACAAAGTCTTCAGAGGTTTTACAAAATAACAATATATTTTATCACTTTTTAATGGTACACTCAATCTTGTAATATTTTTCAAAGGATATTTTTTTAAAAACATACATCAAAGGACAGTTTTCAAAGTACCAGTGTACTAAATAATGGCAATTTTTTTCACTTGCTCAAAGTCTTTTTATGAAGCTGTGAAGTCCCTGGTATATTCTGGGCACTACAAATTGACCCTAATTGCTCTTTTCTAGTTATTTCCAGGTAGAAAATCATTTAACGCAAGGCTTGCCAGCTGAGATTGCCTATCCCAAGCTAGTAGCTCTT